>NC_139510.1:18708508-18868497 GCF_008360975.1 Lichenostomus cassidix
AAGGTCTAGTCTCCAGCTGAAGATCCAGTAGTAGCTCTTGTCCTCTGGGAACCCAGTAGACAGGGCTAGCTCAGGCAGTTCCAAGGCCAGGTTATATCCAGGTGGGAACACCTGGCTCCTCCCTCCTCGGCAGAGCATCTCTCAATGGGATGAGATAAGTCCATGAGTCACACGGTGGGTCCCTGATGGCCCATTGCCTGTCATGCGGGGTGGGTCATTAGCAAGTGATAATAGCTAACGGATGGCCCATTGCCTGTCATCCGGAGTGGGTGATAGCAGCTAATGGCCCACAGCTGGTGGTAATAGAATACTTAACTACATCAATATTGCAACCTAGGACAGGCATTTCTAATAACCTTAATAACTGGGTCATGAAAATAGGGAATCCTGTGAAGAAAATTAACTCGATGCCAGACCCTAATAAAAGCTGTGGGAAAGAAGGAGGGATAGCCATTTGGTGTTATGGCATTTGTCTTCCCAGGTAGCATTTACATGTGGTGAGGCCCTGCTTTCCTGGAAGTGGCTAAACATCTGCCTGATAATGAGAAGTAGTGAATGAATGCCGTTTTTACACAGGAGTTATGAATCCAGGAATTGCTAGCCTCTACTTTTACTATAGAAAAAGTGGTTAGTCATGCAAGTGTAGCACAGAAGAGTTTATCTGTTCTACCTATCAGCTGGTGCATAGCTCAGGGCATCTTCCCCCTCACATGAATTGGTGAGATAACCCAGGCCAGACATCTGCCGGGTAAGGAGTCATCTCTGGCATCAGGGAGGTGCGATCCCCAGCTGACAGTAAACATCTCCCCTTGAGAGCAAGATGTCGGAAGATAAACTGGAATTTTTGACTGACAGACTCTTCACTTTACAAACTATAAAAGCTACACAAAACTTTCACAAATCAGAAGTCTTCTGCACACTAACAAGCAGGGCTTTTCCCCGAAGTTTGGACACAAACTCTGTGACTACTCTTCCAGAAGTTGAGCGAAAGGACTCTATGTGTACTCCATCATCAATTTAGTGCTAAGTTACATTGACTCCTATTCTATATTATTTCTTTGCTGGCTGTAATATAGCTACCTATGGCAGGACGTTCCCCCCTCCTCTCACTCTCTCTGCTGGGTCGCAGAAGATGGATGGCTCAGTTAGGTTAACAGCCTAACCGGGGTTATCTGTTGGCACCCAAAAGTCTAAAACCACTACCCTAACTCATATTGTGGAATGAAGAGAGAATGTAGAAAATAAACAACAATTTTTGGTGACCACACAAGGCACACTTTATCCTATAAAAACTCACGGATTTTCAGAAAATGTAGAAGCTTTTCTACATGGATACGGGAGTGTGAGGGAAAAGCCTCTGATGCCTGATGGGTTTTTTGTCCTTTTTCATTATACTTTTATACCCTTTTATATATACTCTTTACCCTTTCCCATTCCTGTACTTTTCACTCCCTGTATCTTAGCCCCACATGTTTATAACCCTTGTACTCTAACCTTGTTCAAAATTCTTTGGAAAAGACGAAACATCCCCACAATCTCAAGAACATGAGGCACCAACCTTGGAAGAGCCCCATCCCTGAGACATGTTTTTGTAAACTAAGTTGTAACCTTTTTGGGGGGAGGTAATTTGAATAAGGGGGCAATTACTTCATTTGTTAAGTTTCTTATTGGGAAATTTTAGATAAGTATGCTAATTGGCAAAGTCCATAAAATGACACACTCGTTGTACCTGGGGGGCTCTTTTCGTGATGGTGCACCTGGAATCCTATTAAACCAAGGTAATACCCTTTTCCTATACTGTGTGTCTGCGTCTCAGATTTTTTCCAGCATATAAGGCATCACCTCTCCCCAGAGTCTGGACGCAGCTCTGTGGTAACTTCTTGCAAGATTGAGGGCAGATTCTGATGTATCCCAGCACCAAAATTGGATTTTGGTAAGATCATTGGTTTCCTAAATTGTATTATTCTGGCTAGCTTATAATAATAAGAATAGGTACCTTTCTTAACTTGCATTTCAGCTATTTTTATAGTTTTTGCACGCATTTACCCCATAATTGCATTTTAGCTATTATAGTTTTGCAATTATGCTTTTATTGTGTGTGTATGTCAATCTGTTCTATGTTTGTATGTTTGTTATTTTCTGTGTCTAATAAATGGTATTTTACATCATATTAGACTAATCGGCCAAATATCAAAGAACCTTGCGAACAAGACTGAGTCTTGGGGTGCTAGCTACCCTGATAGAAATTACTGCCTGTTGCCAGAAGCCTGGCAAACTGCAGAAACTCATAAGGCTCCTGTCTCCCATGCAAGACACTACCTTATTGTGCACTGTATACCTACTAGTACTTCTTTGCTTTATCCTGTGTAGTAAATAGTGTGTTTAAAGTCTTCTGTCTGTTAATCTTGTGACTATTCAATAAATAACTCATTTTATAATCGACCTAGTTGGCCATTCTTAAGAACTTGTGAGCAAGAGCAATTTAGGGTGCAGGCTGCCTCAAATAGAGATACTGACAGAAATCTGAGCCTAAGGCAGGACTTGTCTAAAAGCTCTCATTCCATTCATAACAAGATAGTGTTCTTTCCATTTTGGAGACAAACCATTTTTCTCCTTATGCGCTCTATCCTCTGGGATAAAGGTAAAAATTAATTAAGGAAGCTGGATTTAAAGTGTTGCAATGTTTCAGTATAATATTGTCCGTTGTTGCTTCATACAAGCAGAGTTGTCAGATACATGTTTTCAGTGTTGCTTCATATTTATGAAGGCATTGATGGGACAAGGCTTGAATCATGCAATTTGTCAAGATTGTTTCAACTTAAAGGGGCACTTAAACTTCTAGGGAGTGTCCTAGTACTATATTTTTCACTTTTCTATTAAAATAGTGACAGCAGTCACATCATGCATGCAAGGGATAGATCCTCACATGATTGGATCTAATTACATAGAGTAATATGCTTATCATCAGGCCCTGTCAGCAGAGGTTCACAAACAATGTCCCATTTAGTTAATTCAATATTCTTCTATGGTAAGGTGACCCACTTACTGGATGAAGGGAAGGTGGTAGATGTAGCTTTTCTAGATTTTAGTAAGGCTTTTGATATTGTCCCTCACAGCATCCTTCAGGACAAAATGTCCAGCTATGGGATGAGCTGAAGGGCAGGGCTTAAAGGGTTATAAGGAATGGGGCTACATCTGGCTGGCAATCTAACGCAGTGGGTTGAGGAGGGGTGGAACAGGCCTCTGCGTTTACCGAAAGTGTCTCTGAGGCTATTGTGAGATCACTCCAGCCAGCACTGCTCTGGTGCTGTACAGAAAGACCCTTCTCACACCCGAGCCAGTGTAAGGCACAGATTCTCACTCACCCAGAGAGCTGGATAGCTCATGCGTTACCAGAGACAAAGAACTCAGAGCGCTCAGTCAGCTGGATGTTCCAGAGGTTTATTCTGAAGGGTTCCAGGGTGAAAGAGAAAGAGGAGACCCCAGGTGTCCCTAGATATAGGGATCCTCTGAGGGTCAGGGGAGAGGAGGTGGGGGGGAACACCACAACCAATGGGGAGAAGGGAGGGAAGGAGTCAGGGGTTAGGTTACAGCCAGGGGGATTTACATAATCTGGGGAGGGACCATCGTGTTCTCAAGAGGGTGTACTCAGACTAGGATTTCTCCCACCAGCGAAATCCTGCTGTACTGGGACCACTCGGCTCCCTAGCAGTTCCCGAGGTGGTCTCATCCACCACTACAGCAATCAGTCACCAGCAGTGTTCCTCAGGGCTTGATTCTAGGGCCAGTTCTGTTCAATATTTTATCAGTGATCTGGATGAAGGACTTGAATGCATCTTTAGATGGTCTTGAACCTGATCTTCTCCTACAAGAGATAGTTCTTTATTCTCCTAGTCCGTGCTTTCACCTTCTGCAACTTGAGCAGTGTGACAGGAACACTTGCTGGTGAAGACTGAGGCAAAAATGTCATTGAGTACCTCAGCCTTCTCCATATCCTGGGTAACCAGGTCTCCCATTTTCTTTGGAGAATGCTCACATTTTTCCTAGTCTTTCTTTTATCACCAATGTACCTATAGAAGTTTTTCTTGTTGCTCTTGACACTCCTGGCCATATTTAATTCTGTCAGGGCTTTAGCTTTCCCACCCTGATCCCTGGCTGCTTGAACAATCTCTCTGTGTTCCTCCCAGGCTTCCTGTCCTTGCTTCCACCCTCTGTAAGCTTCCTTTTTGTGTTTGACTTTGCCCAGGAGCTCCTTTTTCACCCGCACATACCTCCTGCTATTTTTACTTAACTTCCTCCTGTCTTGGTTTAGAGACAGTTTTAGGAAAAAATGCTTTGGAATGAGTATTTCCTTAAAAGAAAAGGGTTTCAGCAATACTTTCCCTCCAATACGAAATTAATTTTTAGTAGATGAAAGTGAAAAAAATGTTTATTTGGAAAGCCAGGTGTCCGCACAGGAGAAAAAATTAATAACTGTTAGATATTAAACTCAGAACCTTACCCTACCCCCACACACACACGCATGCCCACCCACAGCAGAAAAAAACCCCAAAAATTCCAGGGGAAGAGAAAAAACCATCCAAAACATAAAAACTCAAAAAACTGCCACGTGGAGAGAAAGAAAAAAATGGAGGATAGCCTTTGTCTCAGGGGAGGAAGAAGAGTCCAGGCAGCAGCTCAGGGGAAAGAAAACAGCTGGAAACCTGGTGAACTCACATGTTGTTCTCCTCCTTGCAACAGACAAAGCTGGGGATTTAGAGTCCTTTCTTTCATTGGCTCACCTTCTCCCAGGGTCTGGGCCAAGATGGGGTGTCCCTGCGGCTTCTCCGCCGGTCCCCACTGACCGGCTTCCACCAGTGGTCTGATTCTCAGACCAAAGCTAATCCGAACAGTTCCAGAAAAAACAACAGAAGCCACCAAAGAATTGCTACTGCAGTCCAGGGAAAAACTTCTTGCCTAAGCTAACAAAACCCAAGCTAGCTAAAAGCGACAATGTAACCCATCTGCGCCACAAGCTGAGCACAAGGGAGTGAGAGTTTGAACCAAGCTCGGCACCAGAGTTCCCCAGCTCCAGCCCCTCCCCTGGACCCAGCTTAAAGCTACGGGACCCATTTCTGGGCATAAAGCAGACTATCAGGAATAGAGTACCATCATAAAATCACCGCAAGACACCTCCTTTTTGGGATGCATCACTTCTGGGCTTGGAAGAGGTGAAGGCATATTTTTAAATATTAGGTGTTTCTGTCATAAGATCTTTTTTTTACTGTCTGGTCTTTTTTTTTACATGGGAGTGATGAATCCAGGAACCTTTATCCTTCAGCTTTACAACAGAAATAGAGGTTCGTAATACAAGATATGTTTCTTCCCATGTTGGAGACAATCCATTTTTCTATTTATGTACCTTTATTCTCTAGGGAAAAGGTATGTAGTGATCTCTGTAGCAGTATTGGTTGTTCTAATTGGGCCTGATTCTGATCCGGTTTTATAATTTGTTGAATATTTAAGATATATTGTGTTACTTGTTCATTGCCAGCTAATAGGCTTGAAGAGTCCTTTAATTTGTTCTTTGTTCGAAATTTGTTTTCTCGCTGAGGTTATAAAACCTTTCTGTTTTCAAATTTTTCCTGTGGTGTGGCCACTTTATCAAGCCACCTCCTCAGTTGCACAGGGGAGACAAAACATCATGAAAGGCTCATGGGTCAAAATAAGGACAGGGAGAGATCACTCACCAATTACCATCCCAGGCAAAAGAGACTCCAATTTGGAAAAGATTAATTTGATTTATGACCAATCACATCAGTAGGGTAATGAGAAATAAGAACAAATCTGACAATACCCACCCTTCCCTTCTTTCCAGGCTCAATTTCACTCTCAACTCTCCTACCTACTCCTACAGTCCTTCAGGAATGGACTTTTCCAGCAAGGGTGCCTCACGGGGCCACAGGACCTGCCAGAAAACCTGCTCCTGCATGGACTTTCCACAGGGTCACTGCTTCCTTAGGAGCACATCCACCAGCTCTAGCTTGGGATCCTCCACAGTCTGCATGTGGATATTTTCTCCACTGTGAACCTCCATGGGCTGCAGAGGGACAACCTGCATTACCATTGATGCCTGATGGGTTTTTGTCCTTTTTCATTTTACTTTTATACTCTCTTTATATATATCCTTTTACCCTTCCCCATTCCTGTAGTTTTTACTCCCTGTATCTTAACCCTACATGTTTATCACCCTAGTACCCTTGCCCTGCTCAGAATTCTTTGGAGAAGACGAAACAAACCCCACAATCTCCAAAGCATGAGGCACCAACCTTGAACAGGGCCCCATCGTCGGGGCTTTTTTTGTTGGTGTGCATCTGGTAATACCCTTTTCCTATACTGTATGTCTGCATCTAAAAATTTTTTACTAGCGATTTAAGGCATCAGTTCTGGCGAGCCAGGCAGGAGGAGAAGGAACCACGAGTTCTGATTTTGGACCGAGAAACACCCCGCTGTATCCCCCCACTTGCCGGCACTACGGGAGGGAAGCGGAGGTCCAGGATTGAAAAGTGGAGTTTTCCAAAGAACCTACCGCAGAAACACAGCTGGAGAGGTAAGATCAAAGGAGTTTTTTATGGTTTTATGGCTAGCTAGCATCTGGGGAGATCTCCAAGGGTGGGAGCGTGGCCAGAGGGGGCCATAAAAGGGGGGTTTTTTTTAATTACTCCGCTCCCGCAGGGGGGGGTTGTGAGGAGAAGGGGACTCCCTTCGCTATTACTCACAGCGAGACACATAGGGCTCACGGGGGGACTGTGGCTCAGAGGGGGCTGTGGCCCACGGGTTGGGTTGTGGGTTCAACTACCGAAGTTCGAATCCTGCCAGGGTTTCGAAGCTGAACACGTGTGGTTTTCAGGCTTGCTTTCTTTGCTCTGCTGGTTCTGTGCTGATCTATAGGTTAGGAACCTTTTCCTACTGTTTCTTTCTGTTTATAAGATATGGGTGGTGTGTTATCTACCAACCCAAAAATCCCGCAGGATTCCCCGCTGGGTTTGATTTTGAAAAACTGGAATCTGCTGACAGTAAGAAGCGCTGCTTTACATTCCGGCGAATTAACCAGACTCTCGCTGTGGGTGTGGCCTGTATTGAAACTGGAGCGGGGGAGTAAACGGCCTCGGTTGGGCAGTTTGGATAATGAACTTATTACAAAGTTACTCGTAGAACTCCGAGTTCAGGGCAGGTTTAAGGAGTTAAGATATGCAGAATTGTTTTCTATATTTCTAAATCAAGAAGAAGCTTATAAGCAAATGAAAAAAAACCGCTTTGAGATGGCTTTACAAAAATTAGAAAAGAAAAAAGATAGAAACAGCCTCCGACGAAAGATGAGAAGATAGACATGACAGACACAGATTTGGTGGCACCAGCTTTACGCAGGGGGGCATCACACCATCTGCAACAGGGGCCGGTGCCCCCTCTCCTCCCCCCTCTTCCTCTTCCTCCTCCTCCTCCTCCTCCTCCTCCCCCACCGCCATTCTGGCTGTCTGCCCCCCCCTTCACTTACTTGATACAGCACGGAGAACAGAGGAGGTGTGGACTCCTCCACTGCCGCCATCCCCCCGATCGTTCTGACGATGAAGATGAGGGCGGAGCGGGAGCAGAGCGATCCCCACCCGCCCGCTGCCCTGAGGGCGGGAGCAGGGGCGGAGACAAAGGTGGAGACAGGGGTGGAGGCAGGGGTGGAGACAGGGGTAGAGGCAAAGGCAGGGACAGGGGTGGAGGCAAAGGCGGGGACAGGGGCGGAGGCAAGAGCGAAACCGGGGTGGATTGGGACGGAGAGGGAAGCACATCTGCCGCTGGCCCCTCCCAGACCGGGGAAGGGGTAGCGGTGGGCGGCATACTCTGCGCCACTCAACTAGGGCTGAGAGGGAAAAAATCCAAATCAAGCGTGAGTCAGAGGAATCCAGTGTAGATGTAGATAGCTTGGAAGAGGAAGGGGAAACCGCGGCTGAAGCTGCATGCAGCAAACCTGCTGGGAAGAAGAGGGGGAAAATAGCCCGGGAAGCTATCGGAGCTGCCAGTCTGGTAGCAAAACGTACTAGATCTAAGAGAGATGAATCAAGGAAGGAAGAAGAACCTGCCCTGGAAGTACCTCTAAGGCAGGCTGTTGGGAATCAAGGGATGGTTTATATCAAAACTCCTTTCTCCCTCGGAGAACTCCGACAATTGAAAGAGTCAGTCGGAACATACAGAGACAACCCAGAGAAAGTAGCCATGAGGTTTGAATTAGCTATCAAGGCACAAAACCCAGATTGGAGTGACCTAAATGTAATGTTAGATGAAATACTGAATAGTACAGAAAAGGAGATTGTTATCAAGGCTGCTGTAAATGCTGTGGAAACTCAAATTGCAGCTGGAACCATTCAAGGACCTGTTGGTAATATTTTTCCTCTGATAGATCCAGGGTGGGATCACAATGTGCCAGAGGAAATGGTCAAATTAAAACAGTATCAAAAGTAGATAGTTATTGGACTAAAATGTGCTATTCCTAAAGCAATTAATTGGGCCAAAATATACGAAATTAGGCAAGGTATAAATGAGACCCCCACAGATTTTCTGAACAGGCTCAAAGAGGCTGCACAGAAATACACAAATTTGGACTTGGATTCCCCATTGCAGCAATCTCATTTAGCCTACATATTTGTAGGCCAATCTACACCTGATATAAGGAAAAAGCTGCAAAAATTGGATGAGTATGACATAAATAAGTTGTTGAATGCGGCCTAGAAAGTATATCAAAATAGGGATTCAACAGATAAGGATACTGGTAAACCCCACTACAAGAAGAAACAGGGTCAGGTATTGTGATAATGGCTGCAAGTTCCCCACACCCCTTTCTTAACGACTGTACTTGTCACCTATTGTCCTGCCTTCCCTACTCCACATAGTCCTAGCCACGCCCCCAGTTTTCCCTATTGGTTCCTGTACCCTAACCCCACGTGGCCCTGGCCACTCCCTCGGGTTTCCCCTATTGGTTCCTGTACTCCTAACTCCGCCCCTGTACCTCCCCTGTACCCAGAGGTCACTGGGCCTGTGTGCTGTCCCTGCTCCTCTCTGTTTCCCTATAAAACCCCTTACCCTCTGCCATCTTGCCGTCTATGCTCCGCGTGTGTCTATGCTCCATATGTGGCTGTGCATGTGAGGCCTTCGCCCTCGAGGCATCTCTGCCTCGGGGAGGTCGTTGGCCTCTGCTGCACCATGTGAATAAACATCTTCCATGGACACAACGCATAGACCCTCCTCGCCTCCTTTATCACCGCCGGTTGTGGAAGCAGACGAACCAGAGCTAGCCTTATGGCTCCCCGGCCGGTGAGAGTGCAGTGTCCAGCCCTGGGACAGAGGGTTTGGAGCACTGAGGCGCTGAACCGGGCTGGGTAGAGAAGCTCTAGGGTAAAGTCTGCTGTAACATCCTCTAAACCGCAACAGTCAGGGGAAAAGAAAGGGTCTGCCTCACCCTCCTCTAGCCAAGGACCAGCGTGCCATCTGCAAGAAGAAGGGACACTGGAAGAACGAGTGTCCAATGTGGGTGAAAGAGACACCCTCATCTTCTCAATTAGCTGTGGATGGGAATTGACGGGGACCAAAGGCATTATCCACCCCAGCGGAGCCTTTGGTTATAATTAAGCTGGGGAAAGATGATGTTGAATTTTTGGTTGATACGGGGGCAACATATTCTGTGTTAAATGCTTTAAAGGGGAAACTGAGTCAAGATACTGTAGATGTAATTGGTGCCACGGGGGTAAGTGAAACAAGGCCTTTCTTTCAACCTTTTAGATTTAAACTGGGGAAACAATGGATGACTCATCAATTTTAAAATATGCCAAATTCTCCAAAACCATTATTTGACCGAGATTTATTGGAAAAATTGGAGGCAGAAATTAAATTTTCCAAGGAAGAGGGAGTGAAAGTTATGATTCCTGAATCTAAATTTGTCGAAGCAGCTACTATTCTTATCCAGGAATGTTGTGGAGAAATTCCTAAAGAAGTTGAGGATGCAGTTATTCCAATAGTATGAGCCAGTGATTTTCCCGGGAGATCCAAAAGAGCTGAACCTGTGAGTATTGCACTCAAAGCGGGAGCAACACCTGTAAGGCAGAAACAATACCCTCTGAAATTAGAAAGTCGTAGGGGACTAGCACCTGTAATTGAGAAATTTCTCAAATTCGGGTTGCTAGTGGAATGTGAGTCCAAATACAACACACCCATCCTGCCAGTAAGGAAGGCTGCTGGTAAGAGTTACAGGCTAGTGCAGGATTTGAGGGCAATCATCAAAATTACAGAGGACATACATTCAGTTGTACCAAATCCCTACACCTTTCTGACCACGCTAACAAATGAATTAGGGTGGTTCTCAGTCTTAGATCTCAAAGATGCCTTTTTCTCTATTCCAATCCACAAAGATAGCCAGGAATTTTTTGCTTTTGAGTGGGAGAATCCTGAGACAGGAAGAAAGACTCGACTAACCTGGACAAGTGCTACCCCAACGGTTCAAGAACAGCCCAACAATATTTGGACACCAGCTATCAAAGGAACTGGAGGACTGGAAAAAACAAGAATCAAAAGGAGAAATCCTTCAATATGTTGATGACATCCTGATCGCAGCAAAAACACGAGATGACTGCATCCAACTCACTGTAAGTCTTTTGAATTTTTTGAGCATGGGCGGATACCGAGTCTCAAAGGAAAAGGCACAGGTTGCCAAAGAAACTGTAGTATACCTGGGGCTGGAAATCTTCCGTGGTCATCAACAACTTAGCAGAGAACGGAAAGAAGGTATCTGTCGGCTTCCAGAGACCCACACGGTGAGAGAAATGCAAGCTTTCCTCGGCATGGTAGGTTGGTGTCGACTTTGGGTGGCAAGGTATGGAATACTAGTAGAGCCTCTGTATGAAACCCTTAAGACAGCTGAAAAGGGAACCATTAACTGAACAGAGAAAGCGAAAGCTGCCTTTAAACAATTAAAACATTCCTTGATGTCTGCTCCAGCTTTAGGGCTGCCAGATTTAATAAAGCCCTTCGAACTGTTTACATACGAGTGGCAGAATGTAGCTCTTGGGGTGCTAGCACAATATCTTGGGGATCAGCGAAGAGCTGTGGCCTATTTTTCAAAACAGCTAGACAATGTTAGCCAAGGGTAGCCAGGGTGTCTGAAAGCCGAGGCAGCAACTGTCATCCTAATACAGGAGGCTCGGAAATTCACCCTTGGGCAGCACATTGTCAAGTATGTACCCCACGCCGTGATTTCTGTGCTGGAGCAAAAGGGGGGACACTGGTTATCCCCTAGCAGAATGCTTAAATACCAGGCTGTATTGTTGGAACAGGACGATGTCACTCTAAAAACAACATCTGTTGTAAACCCTGCAATTTTTTTGTCATCCACACTGCTCGATAACGTGCCTGAGCATGACTGTTTGCAGACAATAGAAGAAACCTACTCCAGTAGACCAGACCTGAAGGATGTGCCTCTGGAGAATCCAGATTGGGAACTTTTTACTGATGGGAGCAGTTTCATATGAAACAGTAAGCGTATGACAGGCTACGCAGTGACCACCATAGATGAAGTAATTGAGGCAAAGGCCTTGCCTTCAGGTGTATCATTACAGAAAGCTGAACTGATTGCACGGACCAGAGCACTAGAACTGAGCGAGGGAAAGAAGGTAAATATATGGACTGATTCCAAATATGCATTCAGTGTTGTTCATGCCCATGGAGCTATTTGGAAAGAACGTGGCCTGCTGACTGCTCAAGGTAATGGCATTAAACATGCCATACAAATCCTAGCACTCCTGCAGAGCATCTGGAAACCTACAGAAGTAGCTGTCATGCACTGCAAAAGTCATCAAAAGGGGAAGACAACTCCTGAAGTGGGAAATCGCTTTGCTGATGAAATGGCAAGAGAGATAGCAGAAAAAGGCATTTTTGCAGTAGTGCCACAGAAAGAAGTAGATCTGACAGGGTTTGCTCCAAAATATGATCAGAGTGACCAAAAGTTAATTAAATCTCTTAAGGCTGAAATTAAGGAGGGTCGGTGGGCTGTTACATCCATAGGCCAGGTTGTAGTCCCACCCCCGATCCTTCGAGAAATAGCACAAAGAGAACATGAGAGTACACACTGGAAAACGGAAACCTTTTAAAACATCTAAAGAAAGTAGTGATAGGGAGAAGAATGACTGATATCGTGCAGTCTGTAACAAGCAAGTGTGAAACATGCTGCAAAAACAACCCTGACACAACTAAAAGAGTAGTGTTAGGAGTGATCAAGACAGGGCATCTCCTGGGAGATTACTGCCAAATAGATTTTGCTGAAATGCCACGGAAGGAAGGATACAAATATGTATTGGTATTGGTTGATACATTCAGTGGATGGCCTGAAGCTTATCCCTGTCGCACCAATTTAGCAAAAGAGGTAGTAAAAACCTTGCTCAATCATATAATTCCAAGGTTTGGGGTTCCCTTGGGGATGTCATCAGATAGGGGACCACATTTTATTGCAACAGTGGTCGGGGAAGTTAGCAAGATCCTGGGACTTACTTGGGACCTGCATACACCATACAGGCTCCAAGCAAGTGGCAAGGTTGAATGTATAAATGGAACCCTCAAAACCCAGATTGGAAAAATTTGCCAAGAAACATCTATGACATGGGTTCAGGCTTTGCCTATAGCCTTACTGAGAGTCCACATACAACCAAGGTGGAGGGACAATATAAGTCCCTATGAAATTCTATATGGCAGACCATATCAAGTTCCACACATTCCAGGTGAAATTCACATGAGGGGAAAAATTGATTTACAGAAATACTTAATGGCTTTGAGTTCCACTTTGCAGAAACTTCAGAGATTCGTTGTCCTGTCCAAGCCTATAGGATTGGACATCCCTGTCCACCTGTTTCAGCCTGGAGACTGGGTCTACATCAAGTGGTGGGGCAGTGACCCCTTGCAACCCAAGTGGAAGGGACCATTCCAAGTCTTGTTGACTACCCTCACTGCTGTCAAGGTTGCTGGGAAGGGACCGTGGATCCACTATTCCAGAGTGAAGAAAGCTTCTGCTCCTGAGACCACCGAGAAAACAGAGACTGATACAAATCAAGATGATGGTTAAATTGTTCTTTACATGTATGCTGTTTTTCCAACTGGTAACCATGACTTAGGGCTCAGCCCAAGAGTTGCACAATACTGTGGTGCAAAATGTATCCAAAGCTCTTAATATGAGCAATTGCTGGATCTGTACTCAGTTACCACCTCTAAATGGGAAGGGGAAATGGTCATTGATTGGTATTGCAATGGAAGAGGAACATACAGAAAGGTGGCAACGGATCAGGCCCAATACCACCTTGCTGCCTCCTATACCCCTGAGCAGCCTGATGGAATGTAAGAACTATACAGTTCGCTGCGTGCTCATGAATGCTACAGGAAAGGCCGTTCTTCCACCATATTGTCATAAGACCAACTTCAGAGAAATACTTAACCCAAGATCTGTAACAAAAATGAGGTTGCTGGGATGGAGATTGGCTCTGCCTTTTGGGACGAGAGTGTATTGGATATGTGATGATAAGGCCTGGAAAATTCTACCTGTAGATAAAGATCAGGCCTGTGCCCTCGGGGCTGTAATCCCAAATATAACAATATTTGACCAAATTAAAAAACCACATAGGAGGGGGAAAAGAACTCAATCCCCTCATTGAACGTCCCACAGTATTCCATAGTATAGTGAGAGCCCTCCTTCCCTCTTATGGGATAGTTGAATTGGAAAGGGCAATCATGAATATATCGAGTGTTATTGAAAATATTGAAAAACATACTGCTGATGCAATTATAGCTTTGCAAGAAGAAGTCCATGGCCTGTCAAGGGCAATGACACAGTACAGGATAGCTCTCAAATTCTTGCTCGGCGCTCATGAAGGGGTGTGCGATATTATTAACGGCAGCTGTTGTTCCTTTGTGGACCAGGATGGGAGAATCAGAGAGGATTTGGAAGAAATTTAGAGGAGAACTCAAATTCTACATGAAGTGGGTTCAAGAAATTACACCTTGAAATTTGACCAAATCTTCCATGCCCTCACTTCATGGTTGCCAGACTGGGCCTGGGTGAAAGAAACATTTATAATTATTGTAATTGTAGTTATTATTTTTGCCATAGCTAGTTGTGTAAACCAATGTTGTAGGTAGTTTAGAGACTAAACAAGGTAAAAGCTTGTTAGTCTCCAAAAAGGGGGGAAATGATGCCTGATGGGTTTTTTGTCCTTTTTCATTTTACTTTTATACTCTCTTTATATATATCCTTTTACCCTTCCCCATTCCTGTAGTTTTTACTCCCTGTATCTTAACCCTACATGTTTATCACCCTAGTACCCTTGCCCTGCTCAGAATTCTTTGGAGAAGACGAAACAAACCCCACAATCTCCAAAGCATGAGGCACCAACCTTGAACAGGGCCCCATCACTGAGACATGCTTTTGTAAACTAAGTTTTAACCTTTTTGGGGGGAGGTAATTTTAATAAGGGGGCAATTATTTCATTTGTTGGACTTCTTATTGGAGACTTTTAGATAGATATTCTAATCTAGGCTGTCCATAAATTGTATACGAGGGATATCGTCGGGGCTTTTTTCGTCAGTGTGCATCTGGGATCCTATTAAACCAAGGTAATACCCTTTTCCTATACTGTGTGTCTGTGTCTAAAAATTTTTTACTCGCGATTTAAGGTATCACCATGATCTTCACCACAGGCTCCAGGTGAATCTCTGCTCTGGTGCCTGGAGCACCTCCTCCCCCTCCTTCTTCACTGACCTTGGTGTCTGCAGGGTTGTTTCTCTCAGATTTTCTCACTCCGCTTTTCTGGCTGCTGTTGCACAGCAGGTTTTTTTCCCTTTCTTAAATATGCTATCACAGAGGCACTACCAACATCACTCATTGGCTCAGCTTTGGCCAGCAATAGGTTCATCTTGGCTGGTACTGGCTCCTTTGGACATGGAGAAATTTCTGGCATCTTCTCATAGAAATCACTCCTCTATCCCCCTCCTCCTCTGCTGCCAAAACCTTGCCTCGCAAATCCAGTACAGACTGTGTTGGGAGGAATGGGTTAAAAAGCAGAAGACTGGTGAGAGGGGTTGTAAATCTGTCAAGTGACCTTGTAGCTGGGAACAAGTCTTGATAAACCGGTGTGAACAGTAGCCAGTGATCCTCCATCGTGGACCAAGTTTAACAGTGCCTGTGTCTGCTTGTGTGCCTCTGCCTGGCTGTTGCTTCAGGGATCCCCCGGTTGGTGAGGTAATGGAAATAAATTTACTTTTTGTGTTTTAGCAGTGGGTTTGTGGTTGTTCCAGTTGCCTGCCTGTGTCGACTCACACAGACCCAAAAGAAAAAGTGACTTCTGGGGGAAGTGAGATATGCAGCCAGTTGTGAGGGACAGGGTTTCCACTGGAAGCAGGGTGGGGGGTGACAGCACTAGTCACTTCTTATCTTTACATGAAAATTGTCTAACTACTTCAGTTCAAAGTCCTATGTACCTTATAATTAAGCAATGCAAGTAATCAGCCTAACTAGACATCCACATAAAACTTGTCATCAAGCAGTCAATCACAGCTCTATATATGATTTGATAACAGTGGGGAAAAGGCTGTTTAACCATTAAGCCACTCAGTTTTGGAATCCCTAGTAAGAGCCTTGGAGCACTGAAATATCTTGTCAGAAGATGGATTTGCTGAGGACTATACCCAGGACCTCTAGCTACTGAGCTGGTAAAAATCTGATTTCAGTGATTTCAGCTGATTTCAGCTGATTTCAGCTGATTTCAGCTGATTTCAGCTGATTTCAGTGAAAATAGGGTTTCTGATTGTGTTCATCTGTACTCTTGAAGGCTTGATTCTTAAAAAGGTGAAAACCATGTTCCTACTTTTTTTCCTTTAAAAACTAAACTAGGTCCAAAAAACTACAAATAGTTCCTCCCTCCATTCTTTTTTTAAACATTAGTTTCTAATTTTTTGCTCTATGCACCAATTTGCTTTTATAAAAGAAAACTTTGGGCTTCTTCATAATCAAAGCTCCTCCTAAAATAAAGAAATATTTTACAAAGTAAATGTGCTTTTGTCATTCAAACTGTTTTTTCTATTTTTCCCAGAATGAAATGGAAACAAAAATTAATAAGAACCTGATAAAAGATTTGGAGGCAGCACTGAGATCTGAGAAATGCTTGTTAGGCCTCGGCCTTGAAAAAACAGCACCTGGGCTGAGATCTTCTTGAGTTTATCAGAAACACTGTCTGCTCCTAGGAACTGCTGCTGTCAAACGAGCTCCTGTTTTCCTTATGAACAGCCTTGGAAAATATTTTTCTTGCCTGAATGGTGTAACATTCCTGTTCTCACACTTTCAAAGAAAGTGCTGACCCAAACTGTGGTCAGATGAAACACTGTTATGACTAAAGCCCATTGTCTTGCAACCCTATAAACAGCAATCCTAAATAAGACCCTTTGAGCTCTCCTGGACTACGGGGGGCTGCAACCAGCAACCTCCCTTTGAGGGGGCCGCCTCTCTGAGCTAGCAAACTCCCAAGTTTGCTATACTTTGAGGATCGCCGAACAACGACAAGTCCTGGGCTGATACCCTCACTCCTCAAGGCCTGACCCTTCACCTATCGGGACATGCAAAGGCATCCTAAGTGAGTATTTCACTGACCTCTGAGGGGAATTTTTCACAGGTACCTTGCTTGCACTGACTCTTTCTGTCTGGGTGCATGCACGTGCACATATGGTATAGCAATCTGTGAGAAATGCAGCTTTCTTAGATGTTTAAGTACCTTGGATATCTAAGTAAGTCAGGCCTGTAAGTAAGGTTAAGTCTTAGGTTAAATGCTGTTAAGTGTTATTCCTCTTTTAAATTGTTAAGGTTAAATTATAAATCAAGTTTAAGGTATAAGTTAGGTATGTTAAATGTTGTTCCTTTGATAAATTATTAAGTTTAAGGTAGAAGTACTGTTAAGTTTGAGTGCTGTTAAGCTTTTAGGCCGTGTTCCTTTTTATCCTTGCCCTCACTGTCCTTTTGTCACACACACCTAAACACACACACCTAAACACACACACCCACACACCCACACCCTAGATTGTTCTCAGCTCATTTCTGTTTTGATTGCCTAGACTTTTTTTGGTTTTGTTGTTGCTTGTTTTTCCTAGGTGTGCCTTAACTGTCCTGTAAGTAGTAGAGTGAATCTTGCCAACAACTCTGTTGTGCTATCACTTAATATTAAATCTGGCTTTTGCTGATACCCTTGTCAATGATTTTTTAAGCGATCTCAAACACTCATCTGTAACACTGTTAGGTTCTGTGATAAAAGCTTGCCTGTGCATCCACAAAAGAACACAGGGAGACAATGGTGGAGTGGGGGCAATTTAGGGAGGCTGGAAGTTACTAATTTAGGTGAGCTAGAAACTGAATAATAACCTGGAACTTATTTAAGAAGCCAGAAGTTAGATAATGATTTACTAGAAGCTACTTGCTAAAACAATATATTGCTTGTTTAAAGGTTTTTGCTCTTGCCAAGCTGAAGGGGAGGATGTAAAGAGGAATGCAAGACTATTGATAAGAGTAAAACAACCATGACCAGATATCCTGCTTTTGGACCCTGGAACCAGCTTGAGTTAGTTCTAGGGTTTGGACTTAAACCAGAAACTCAGGGAGCATGCGCAAGGAGGCAAGGTGAAGAGTTCATCCTGAGGAATACTCTGGTTACTTTATCATACACCCCTCGAAGACTACTGACTCAATTAAGTGACGCTGCGCCTGCTGATACGTTAATAATTTCAGGTTTTTCCCTCTTCATGTGTCTGTAACTTGGTGTAGTTCTGTGCTCTTACAAAATGCTGAAAACTTCTATTCTCAACACATTTAACCAAAACAAAGCTCTCTGGATAGAGACTCAAGGGCATCTTCGTTACCCTAGGGCCTGGAAATATGTAAACAACGGTGGAAAGGGGAAGCAGGGCCCAGGGTCAGTCAGTATCATCACCTGAAGGTGTGATTGGAGAATTAGGGACCAATATGCTAATAAGACAAAACTTATAAAAGGGGAAGAGCTCGTGACCTCGGGCATCCACTTTTGGTGTAGTCCCCGAGGGGGCTTTGCTTGCCCGAATGTACCTTGAAGGCCTTGAATAAGTTTGTCCACTTTTTATTTGTCTTGGCCTCTGTTTCAAGTAGCCTGTTTCAGGCATCACTGTGTGAGCATATTTAAATGAACTTTGAACTCCTTATAATATGAAGTGGAGATAGATAATGAATATGTATAGGGGCATTGTGTAACTTCATGCATATGTAACCTGTAACCTGATATAAACCAAGTGAAGTGCTACTGACAGTGGGCATGCTTTCGGAGGAGCTACCCCACCATGCACCCCAGCTAAAATAAAAGCATATCTACTTCATGACTTTCTGAGTTGTGGAGTCTATCTGCACCTCAGGGGGAGTCCAAATAATACCTTACATGACTCCTCCCATGCTCATCTCCACACAAATGGAAGAGCACAGGGGCACAAAGGTGGATGTGGAACACAAATTCTGGACTCAGAAGGGATGTAGTATCTGGGCCCTTCCCAGGGTTGTCCCAGGGGAGCCACTGTAAGAGGTAAAACCATCTCACCACCGTAAGCAATTAACAAAGGCAGTCAGGATGACCTCTGGAAAGATAAGACAAGCTGAGCAGCCAAGAACAGGAACAAAAGCGGTTAGAACTGGGGGAGAACCCGCTGACACAGCAGGAGAGAGACGGCGCATGCTCCTCAAGAAAAGGTGGAAAGTGCACTCTGAGGAAGCCTTCATCAAAAAGGTCCCTGAGGAAGACTTGAGCCTTCCTCACTATGACCACCAGAGGGCACTGCGGCTGCATGAAATTGTGCAGCCTGATTCCAGGAACTTATCATCTTAGACACTCCTTTGTATTAGAATAGGCCTTCCCCTTTATGAATATGTATGTGATCACAGCATAAGAATGAGAAAGCAATGTACCCCAGTGCGCATGTTAGGCAGGAAAAATCCCCCATGCACCCAGCGCTGTAATAAACAAATACCTGCTTCAAAGACAAAAAGTCTCTGAAGTTGCTGTTGAAGGTTGGGGAAGGGGGAATTTTCTCCATCTCTGTTACTAGGAAACCACAACGACCAGGTACTCAAGGGCCATTAACTCTTTTGTAAGAGACAAAGGATGTGTCTGGGTGTGGTGAGGGGAGGAGGCATCTGACTGTTGGGACTTCACTTGCTCTCTGGGCACCGGAGGGGGAAGAGTGAAGCTGCTGCCTTCCTTTCCTTGCAACCACGGAAAGTCCAGCTCTGCACTGCCTTCTCTTCCTTGTTGGGTGAGCTTCTGTTTGGGAAAGGGCGTGGGATTCCCACCCTAATTTCCCAGCCCGGAGCACGTGCCTCCCCTGCTGTGCTTTGCAGCTACTGCGGAGGAGCCCAGCTGTCGCTGCCCCCACCCTCACCTGTTGGAACGCACTGTGGCTCCTGCCATAACTGCAGAGTTTCTGCCACCTTGCTGGCTAGCCTGACTGAGCCAGTCCTGCCTCTCCAGCTCACTGCTCTGAGCTTCCTGCTGCTCTCCATCCTGCCGTCCAGCCCACCTGCCATTAGCCACATGAGGAGCTGACCTCGCTCCACAGCGCCCCCTGCAGCTGTGCAGGAGTCATGGCACCTGCCCTGCTGGCTGGCAGGTCAACAGCACCCCTGCTGGCGGTGAATGTAACTGCACCAAAGGGAACAGTGTCTGGCAGCCCAGAGCAAGCTGCCTCCAGGTTTATGGTTTTTGTTTGTTGTTGCTACTGTTGTTGTTGCTTGTTTACATCATTATAGATACTAGTAAGGAACTGTTATTCCATTTCCTATATCTTTGCCTGGAAGCCCTTTATTTCAAAGTAATAATAATTCAGATGGAAGGGGGGGGTCACATTCTCTATTCTAAGGGAGGTTTCCACCTTCCTTAGCAGACACCTGTCTTTCAAACCAAGACAGTTTCCAAACTGCAATTTGCGTGATTCACCACCAGTCCTGTGTTCCAGGGGTGAGAGCCATCAAGATGAGTCAGTGCTGGAGCATCTTTTGGACTGAGGGAAGTCTCGGCCTTAGGGTAAAGAACACGTTATTAGATGCAGGGAAAGAATGTGCTTGGAACTTTAAGGGAAGAAGTAAGGCAGAGAAAAGGATGAACTTAGGTGATTTGGTGCAGAACAAATATGGGAAAAGAGAAGTGTAAGGGGATAAAAAGGGTTGGTTGCCTGTAAATAGTTTCTTGGTTGGTACACTTGTATAGCCACGCCCTGTGCCTGATTGGTGCAGTCTGTCTTATTTTCTCATTCAATTCTGTTCTGTTTTCCTGAATGAGGGACTTTCTATTCTTTGGGCATCTGCGTGTATGGGGGTGTATTTGGAGCCTTGCCGAAGATTTTGTAAGGTAAGCCATATCTGCTCTATTGGGCCTTGTACTTTGGGCTTGAGAAGCCCATATGTTAACATGAATAAACTGCTGTAAGGGAATCTGTCCATGCTGGCCTGTGCTGTGCACTGGTGAATATTCCGACATAGAGAACATTCCAACCTGTCAGGAGAAGATATATGGTTTTACTTATTACACAAAATAAAAGGCACCATGGTATGTGAGGTAGGAGGATAGGATCTGTGCATCATGCCATGGGAAAATCCATCTGGAGTCTGTTTGATTGATGCCTGATGGGTTTTTGTCCTTTTTATTTTACTTTTATACTCTATATATATCCTTTTTATATATCCTTTTACCCTTCCCCATTCCTGTACTTTTTACTCCCTGTATCTTAACCCTACATGTTTATCACCCTAGTACCCTTGCCCTGCTCAGAATCCTTTGGAGAAGACGAAACATCGCCACAATCTCAAAAGCATGAGGCACCAACCTTGAACAGGGCTCCCATCACTGAGACATGTTTTTTGTAAACTAAGTAGTAATCTTTTTGGGGGGAGGTAATTTTAATAAGGGGGCAATTACTTCATTTGTTAGACTTCTTATTGGAGACTTTTAGACAGGTATTCTAATCTAGGCTGTCCATAAATTGTATACAGGGGATAATGTCAGGGCTTTTTTCGTCGGTGTGCATCTGGGATCCTATTAAACCAAGGTAAAACCCTTTTCCTATACTGTGTGTCTGCGTCTAAAAATTTTTTACTAGTGATTTAAGGCATCATGATGCTGCATGAAAGCAGTGTTCCCAGAATATGAAGAGACTTAACACTTTCTTGCTATCTATATTCCTCTCTTTGTCGCATCTCATAAAAATGTTCATTTTATTATGGCATTTCTTTTTGGATGTTTCTTTCTGAGATACAGAAAGTGTCGCTATTGGACCGCTAGCGGAGTGAAGAGTCGAGACCTCTTGAGGGCTAGAAAAAGATCTGATTTTATTATTTATTTAACAATTTATATAGACATTAGAGGGCCATTCGGATTGGACCAATTTCATCCTCCCCCAGGAACTGATAGGCTCAGGCGTAAACCGCCTGTATCCAAAAGGCCATTTCAATACCATAAAGTTTATCTTTATGAAACATAGAAGAAGAAGAGAAAAGTTCCTATGGGAAAGGATCTGTGTTGCCACAGCTCCCCCTTATTATTTAAGAACCAGAAGGCATTGCTTGTGAACCTCTGTGAAGCAGCATGAAGGATCTGCTTGGTAGTGGCCAGTTACCAAACAGAGCCTAGATGGAAAACCGATAAGGGGTCTTCCCGGCGGTGGCCAGCCACCGAACAGAGCCCAAACCAGATGCTGATTTAAGGTGAACAGAGAGACTCTCCAGAACTACCCTGGGTAATGCATCTATAAAACTGAATTCTATATTACAATTCTATAATTCAGTTAAAACATGCTTTCAAAGTCCTTGCTTTCTGAATCCATAAAAACTTAAATTTCAGTCTCCGCTTGTGGAAGGACAGTCTTCCTGATGGTCGGTGTCCTGGTCATCCCAGCATCTATGGAAATGTAAGCATACCCACCACCCCAAGCAATAAGCTCATGCGAGCCTTCCCAGGTGTTAGTAAGTAAGTTCCATACCCATACCTTTGCCCGGGGCAAACGCAACTCACCTGACAACTGCAATGAGAGAAAAGGGTTCAAAATCACAGGATTATTCGAATTCAGTGGCACTGTGAGGTGACTGATTGGATACAAAGATTTTTCCAGTTGGCTCTGTGGTGTTTCCCCATGCATTCCCCCTTTTTGCCTTTCCAAGACACACTTCAGAGTACTGTGAGTGCATTAAACAATGGCTTGGTGTCTTGGTTTGAAAACAAACCAGTGGGAGATCACAAGTCAAGATTGAAATTAAAAATAAGTGAAATAATACAAGGAAAAAAAGCACTGACAAAGTCAGATACAACCTAACACCCTGTTAGGGTGGTAGTAGCAGTCCAACTGAAGTAGTCCAGTTGAAGCGGTGATCTTGTGAAGGTCTAGTCTCCAGCTGAAGATCCAGTGGTAGCTCTGGTCCTCTGGGAACCCAGTAGACAGGGCTAGCTCAGGCAGTTCCAAGGCCAGGTTATATCCAGGTGGGAACACCTGGTTCCTCCCTCCTGGGCAGAGCATCTCACAATGGGATGAGATAAGTCCATGAGTCATGCGGTGGGTCCCTGATGGCCCATTGCCTGTCATGCGGGGTGGGTCATTAGCAGGTGATAACAGCTAACGGATGGCCCATTGCCTGTCATCCAGAGTGGGTCATTAGCAGGTGATAGCAGCTAACGGCCCACAGCTGGTGGTAATAGAATACTTAACTACATCTATATTGCAACCTAGGACACTTGGCCAGTAGGAGAATGCAGATTACCGATTTATGGTCTACACCCCATAGGTGTAAAAACTGCCATGTCTTCTGCGAGGCATAGGCAGGACCATTATCTGTTTTCACAGTAGATGGCACGCCCAGGACTGAGAAGGCTAATTTCCAATGGGCAATGGCATCACAACTTTTTCCCCAGTATGACCAGTTGCCCGCATAGCTGAGGAGAAAGTGTCAATATGCATGTGCACATACATAAATCGGCCAAATTCAGGGATGTGTGTTATATCCGTCTGCCAGAGCTGCGAGGCTTTTCGGCCTCTGGGGTTTTCCCCTGGTGGCTGAGGTGCAGCGAGTCCATGGCAGTCAGCACAAGCGCTGACAATGTCACGAGCCTCAGTTGGCATCAATTGAAACTGCTTGTGCAGGGTATGTGCACTCTGATGAAAGAAATTGTGCGATGCCTTGGCTTGTGCAATTTTGTCAGGCTGAGGTGCCATTCACACAGGGTTGGCTAACATGTCAGCCCTGGCATTGCCTTCTGTTATAAAACCTGGTAAGTTGGTGTGGCTTCGAATGTGCAAAATATAATATGGATGCACACGAACCTGAATCGCCTTCCACAAGGTTTGCAATAGTGAAAACAGAGCCGCATTATTGACTTCTTATAAAAGTGAACAATCCAAACGTTTGGTTATATCCACTACATAAGCAGAGTCAGTGACCAAATTCAAAGGTACCTGAGAGAACCGCTGAAAAGCCATGGAAACTGCCTTCAATTCGACCAGATGGGCAGAGCCTGACTCATGGCCTTTCAGCACCTGCCACTCAGATCCCTCCTTCCAAGTAACAATGGCCTTTCCTGTTTTCCCAGAACCGTCCATGAAGATGGTGGGTCCATGAACTGGCACCTGACTGTTCTTTGGCCGCAATGTGAAACTCACTGAATTTGCCAGCTGCAGCAAATTGTGGCTGGGCAGATGATAAGCAATTTGCCCTTAGAAGTTTTGCAGTGCACTTTGCAAAGGAGTGCTATTAGCAAGGCTCCATTCAAAGCTGTCCTGCAATACCAGAACAACAATCGTTGCAGGATCCGCTGCCATCAATTGTAAACACCAATAACGGCATTTGATTATCAGGCAAGCTATCAACTCGAACAATGTGGGTGCTGTCTTTTTTGGCTGATGGGGCAAAAAGACCCATTCCAGGATATGCAAAGGGTCAACCCATTGTTTCTTCCACTGGCCAATGATACCTGTAGGATGGAGGTCTGGAGCAGTAATGAAAACAGTGATATCAATAGAGGGATCCACTTGATAAACCTGATGAGCAGAAACAGCCTGCTGCACCTCATTCATCACTCGTCACGCCTCAGGAGTCAATTTCCGAGGTGAGTTTAGATTAGAGTCCCCCTTTAAAATATTAAAAAGCAAGGAAAGTTGTGCGGTGGCTAGTCCTAAATAAGGATGCAACCAATTGATGATACCTAGCAATTTCTGAGCATCATTCAGAGTCACAATAGAGTCTGAGAACTGCACCTCATGATGTTGAACGGTGTGATCCAAGATTTTTACTCCTAAATATTTCCAAGGAGGCTGCTGTTGAACTTTCTCCAGAGCCACTTGCAACCCACAGGAATGCAGGGCAGCGAGCAATTAAGGCTGTAACCTCTGCAACTCATCCTGGGTGGATGCTGCCACCAGGATATCATCCATATAATGGTAGCAGAGTGCCTCAGGAAACTGCTCGCAGATTCCGGACAAGGCCTGAGTAACATACCAATGACAGATAGTCGGGCTATTCTTCATGCCCTGAGGTAACACTTTCCATTGAAATCTCTTTATAGGCTCAGCATTGTTAATTGCAGGCACAGTAAAGGCAAATTTTGGGCTGTCATTGGAGTGCAAAGGGATTGAGAAAAAACAATCTTTCAAATCAATGATCAAAATTTCCCACCCTGCAGGGATCATTGTAGGTGAGGGCATACCAGGCTGCAAGCTCCCCATACTTTCCATCACTGCATTAACTTTCCAGAGATCTTGCAACAGTCTCCATTTCCCCGATTTTTTCTTAGTTATGAAAATGGGGGTATTCCAGGGACTGGTAGAAGGCTCAATGTGTCCCTGCTGCAGTTGCTTCTGAACCAGCTGACAAAGGGCGACTAATTTCTCTTTTGGCAGGGGCCACTGTGGTTCCCATATAGGTGTTTTGGTCAGCCATCAGAGAGATAGCGTAGAATATGGTGCGCCCTTGCACACGGTGACCCCTATTAAAAATTTGTCCCAATTCGCACCCCCCAAGCTGCCATCACATCCCGTCCCCAGAGGTTAACTGGAGCCGAAGTAACATAGGGCCGGATTGTGGCCATGTGTCCCTCCGAATCTTTCACCAACATAGGTCGCTTGCTCAGTCGGCTCTGTGTAGTTGCTCCTAGCCCCGCAATGGCCGATCCTGCAGGGGCTAGAGGCCATGAAGAAGGCCATGAAGAGGAGGAGAGAATCGTTGCATTGGCACCCGTATCAATCAAACCTTGGATCCGAATTCGGTGCGGACGCGCTTTCGGCATGACGAAGGTCCATGTCATCTGTGGTCTCTGATTAGAAATGGCAGCAGCCCAGCAGACCAGCGGAAGTCCCGGCGATTCAGTTCTGTTACCTCTGCAAACTTGTTTTTCTGCCCTAGGGACACAAGACTCAAAAGGCAATAATTGAGCAATGTGAGTCTTTTTAGGGATAGTTGCAGGGGGACTTGGTGTGGAAACTGTAGCATGAATCTGGCCTGTAAAATCAGCATCTATAACTTCTGGGTGGACAAAAATCCCTTGGTGGGTGACATCAGGCCTCCCCACAAGCAGCACCCTGAATCCCTGACCTAGGGGTCCATGCGCATCCAAGGGAACCCTATGGGCGTCACCAGATTCTAGGACGACTGTTTTTGTGGTGTAGACGTTAACCCGGGCTGGTCCTTGGGTGCCGTCTCCAAATTGACTGGATAGGCCTGTGCCATCGCCCTGTTCTGGGCGAATGCTTGTGTTGGATGGCGACTCCCCTGTTTTGCACTCTTTTTCGTGTTTCCCGACAGAGGTCGACCATCTACATGGTACTGAGACCTGCAATAGCCTGAACAGTGACCTGGCCTACCAGACCTCTTGCGCTGGGGAGGGAGTTTCCCGAATTCTTCTTCTGCTTTGATTTAACTTGTTTCCGTTTGTTCCCGGCCTTGGGCTGTTTTTGTTTCTGATCGGGGTGCCTGACCAGGTGGTAGAAGTGCAGCCAAGGCAGACCTCTTTTGGTTCCCTGATCCCACCTTAGTGCAAGCTTCCACCATTTCTGCGAGTGTAGGTTCCCCTGGTAGGGCATTTATGATCTTTCTACACTCGTCGTTGGCATTGTCTCTTGCCAACTCTGTGCACATCTGTCTCATTGAATCATCTTCTACCTGCTTTTCCAGGGCTGCTGCTAACTTCTCTACAAAAGTCAGGAAAAGCTCAGACTGCCCCTGAGATATTTTCAAATACCCTGTTTGTGGGGCGGCCATGTCTATGGTTTTTGTGATGGCTCCCATACTGACCTTTTGGGCCTGCTCCAGGATCTGAGGGTCCCGACTAGCTTGGACGTTGGAGTGAGAAAAAAAATTTGCCCCCATAAGGACATCCACCCCAATTGTGCATCTAGGATTCTCAGGAGGCAAGCCCATATTCTGCATTGTCTGTTTTTCAGCCATTTTTCTCCAGTTATTCTCAAAAACTGCATATTGCACAGGCTGAAACAGAACTTGACCCAAATGCCTAATATTGAATGAAACAAGCAGGTCAGTATGGAGCAAGCAGGTCAGTATTTATCACTCTAATAATTTGCATAACTTTCGGGGAGGAGAGGCCATACTGTCCTATTTTTTATTTTAATTCATTCACAAACTTCCATGCAATGACGTCATGGCTGTGTGCCTGACCCGAATTTGGGTCAGGCTTGAACACAGGCAAAGACTGGATGTCCTCTTGCAGGGTGCCAGTATTACCTTGGTCTGCTGGTACACCTCCTGGAGGCACTGTAGCAGCCACCGGATTCCCTTCAGGGCCTCCTGGTCGATCTGGCAACCCTAGTTTTTCTAAAATATTCCAATTTCCTGCCTCCAGTGCACCCAACTTTACCGATTCACAGAAATGCTGGGGGTTCCTTGGGCGCACCGTCACCGTACAGTCTGGGAATGTCCAAGGGTGGTTCTGAAGCAGGCGCTTCTTCCGCCACCCTGCCACTGCAGCCTTTCGCCCTGGAGCAGGCACTTAGTCTAATTCGCTGTCTGAGTCATCAGACTGGGGCATCTCCGCAAGCCCTATCACGAACTACGGAGTCTGGCCAGATGCAGCCATCGTGCCAGGAGACTGCACTGTGGCGGAGCTTGGAGTGGAGTGCGGAGAAGGCAGCGACACAGGCGGAACACTGGGGGGGACCCGCTGGTTGCACTGGCACAGCATCAGTTAAAATCGACTGCTGCACCGGCACAGAAGCAGCTGGGTCAGCATGCCGCGCCGGAGCCGCCTCTGCTACCAGAAGTGTCGCTGGGGCAGGCGCGTCCTGCCCGGAATCCATCTGCGCCCATGCGGGCACTTCCACTGTCGCCATGGGATGAAACCCAGGTGCTTTCCGGGTTGCCAGAGCAGGCACTTCCGGGCCATGCCGCCCTGCGCGGGGGGCCTCCCGCGAACAGGTCTCCGCCAAGTCCCGGTGGAATCCGGCGAGTTCAGCCAGGATATCCATTAAAAGCCGAGAGAGGAGGGGTGAGTCCTGCGAAAACCCATATTCTTGTGCGCCCGGCGTTTGAGGGGTCTGCCCCGGAAGCACTGTGGCCGCCATGCGGAAGGAACCAGTCGGCGTGGAAGCAGCCGCTGGGAGGGAGTCTCCTTCCGGTCCAGGCGCGGCTTGTGCCCATTGCCCGGCCCTCGCCGCCATTCCCTAGCCTGCGATTAGAACGGGCGGAACTGGGGTCCGCCCTTGCTCGGGCCGCGCTGCCGCGGGGCGCGCCACTCCTGCCTTCTCAGTTGCCGCAACCGGGAGTGGCTGCGTCACAGCTGCGTGCGCCGCCTCAGATGGCACTGGCAGCTCCGACCTGGGGGGGTGGGCTGTGGCGTTCCGCAGAGGCACCGGCGGCGGTGCGCCGGCGGTTTCCGCAGAACCCTGTCAGTTTTTCTCCTGTTTCAACATCTCCGCCAGCCGGTCCATGGGGTGTGGATAGGTGGGAGGGAGAAAATCTCCCGGCCGGGCATATTTGTGCCGAGACAATGCGTCCGCCATGACGAGGTCAGTCCGAGGCGGGGTTTCCTCAAGGCGGCTCTCGTTAGCCGAGAGCAAGGAACGCAGGAGAGAAAGATCAGGTCCCCCCAGCCAAAAGTCTTGCTCCCTTAAGGAATCCCACGTTGCTCTCCATGTACGGTATAAACGTACCGTTTTTGGATTCCCAAAGAGCAATTCTCTCAAAAGGGCGACCTCGACTCGCAGCCACAAAGCTGAATCAATTTCCACCTGTCACACTTCTGGAAAGCCATGATCCGCAGCCCAGTGTAACAGGGCTTTGATCAGATGCTGTCTCCACTTGGTCGTCGGAGCACCCCAGGGGTCCTCTAAGAGGGACCGCAAAGAGCTGTCCTGTGGCAGCGAAGGGTCCATTGTCCTCCCAACCCGCGAGCCACACGGGCGGGGAAGGATGAGGAGGGGCGGGCGTGCCTCACATTGTGTAGTACACGTCGGTGGTCACCAGATGTCGCTGTTGAACCTGTAACGGAGTGAAGCAGTACGCATGAAGTGAAGCGGAGAAAAAGCGTTTATTAAAAAAAAAAAAATCTGAGCTTTATAGCATAGAGAAAAACATTCGGATTGGTCAACAATCACCCACCCCTCGGAGTGATTGGCCGAGGCGTCTCAGCGCCCATTCCAAAACATTAATGGTTCCCATAGAGTTTTGTCTATATTTATTAAAAACTTAGAGAGAAGGGAAAATTTCTGATGGGAAGGAATCTGTGCAGTCACAGCTGAGGTACTCGAGAGGTACAGGCTTCCTGGAACATCTAATTAAGACCCCCGTAATATACATCCCCCTTAATACACCTCCCCTTTCTTCTTTTTCTTATGTCTCTGTTCTTGTAGTTTATTAACACAGACTTGGGTAAGTCAATCAGTGGAATTCCTATAGAAATCCTTCTAATTGTTTCCTATATCTCTCAGTATTGGTCTTATCTTACCAGAAGACTCAGGTCTTATCTTACCAACCATTTGTCAGTAAAGACACTCCCTTCTCATTCCTTTCAATCCCTCTTCTTTTTATTTTCTCAATAATTGTCTTTACAAACTTTAGTTATCATTGACTTGATTGTTCCTGGGTCTTTTTTGGTTTTCTGATCATTTGTAGTGACATGATTTTTTGTCCTTTTGTAGCCATTTCTGGATCAGTAGGCATGGCTACTACTTGCATCCATTGATCACATGCTGACTGAACTGCACTAAGCAAGGGATCATGCATGGTAAAAATATTAAAGTTGCTATAGCACAGAAGAGGAAAGAGCTTTTGTTTAACTCATAGACCACCAGGTAACCATGAAAACATGTCCCATTCCCACCCTTTCCACATTTGAACTGGTACATGAGCTAACTTTCTTATTCCTTTTGTTATTTGTTTCACCACTTTTCCATTGTCATCTATTTGCAAACAGCAGTTTGAGTCATTTAGTTTTACACACACTCCCCCTTCTTCTGCTAATAGATAATCCAGTACCATCCAATGTTGAAATATCGCATTCCTCATCTGAGTGGATTGGTCAGCAAGAAGGTCAAGAGCTGTAGCTGTCTGGTTGGTTACGATTTCAAAGACAGCTTGTAAATTAATTATCTGATTTAAATAAAATTGAGATCTCTGGCACCTGATATTAATTCATTAGGATTCCAAGTGGCCAGTCCATAGTGCTGTATGATTTGCTCACATGGCCATTCATCTTTTCCCCACTTTTGGGTGCTCCCTTCAGCCAGGAATGCATCTATTGACTGCTTGTCTCTAGATCATCATATAACTTTGATTTCCCTGTACTTGTGGAAACAGAAAGAATAACAGTTTAATATACCCTACATAACATATTCCTGGCCAGTTTGGAGGCAACCTGTGATAAGCATATTGGCCACAAATCAAATAATGCCCTTTCAAGGCCCAGGTTCCGTTAGCAAAGGTGCCTTTCCAATTTTCATTATCAATTGGTGGGTCAAAATACAGCTATTTTCCCTGGGCCTAACAGTCCCCCAACAACAGTTGCCTTACCATAGAAGTCACAATATTTGCATCTCCAAGCTCCCACATGAGGTTTCCACTTACAATTATATCCCAGATCTGTTTTGTTAGATCTGGACCAGAACCTACTAAAAAGGGTTCTGGTTCCATTCCAGTGTTGCCACTTCCAGTGATAGTCACATAAAACATGTGTCCTACTTGTAGAATTATCTCTCGGGGGCAGGTTAAAAATAAATGGTCGAAAAACCTGTCCCTCCCCACTGCTTTACAGCCTTCAAAATCTTGTTATGGTAGGAACACCTTACCCAGCTACCATTAGTGAGCTTAACATGTTTTCGATACCATCTGCCTTGATACTCGGAGCAATCGTACGGAGGTGTCCTGGGGTGAGGGTAATCCTGCGTATTCCCATATCGTTGTTTGTATGCTCAGAAAATGTGGTCCTGCAGATTTAACTGCATTCAGCCAATGGAAGGAGAGCGGGTTGTTTAAAACCCTTCCCCAAGCCTCTCTGCGGGGAAAGCGAGGCTGGGACTGGCTGGCGGCTGTTGTCAACGCTGTGAGTTTTTCCCTGGGGGTGCCTCTTCGTCATCTTCCTTTTTGGACCCTTTTCTCCGATTCGCTTTCTCGCCAAGAAAACCCAAGGAGCCCCGGAGGACTGCAGATAAGAATCCTCCAGGGAGCTACTGGAGCAACTCCGCCCAGCTCCCGGCCCCCCCCCCCCCAAGGGGAAACTACACCTGAGATAAGGACACAAAAGCTTATCAGCTGTTTACTCAGGTTTAATAACTCCTTTTCCCCTGTTTTCCCCTTCCCCTGTGCCTTGCAGGGCACTCTGTGTGTTTTGTTAAATAAATAGGTTGGGTTTTTTTTAACTTTCATTTAAGAAATTCTATTGTGAGTGGGGGAGGGGAGGAGGTACCAAAGTCCTTGGCTTTTGGGGGGAGGCGTTTGTTCAGAGCGCTCTCCACCTAGAGAAGTTTGTCTCCAATCCGGGACAGGAGGGCAGTTGGGGGCCCAACAGTAAAAACCCAAAGATAAAGTCCAGTCACAAACACTTTTCCCCACATGTACACCCCCTGTTTTGTTGAGACAATAAATGCCCTTCTCAGAAGAATGAAGTCGTCATGGACTTCCTTCCTCATTCCAAAATTCCGTTCCGTTATGTACCTCACTTAGGGTGCTGACCCACCACTTAGGTTCGACTGGGCTGGCCACCCATAGCCAGTCTTCAGATCCACCTGGCCCTCTGCAGACCCAGCAGTTATTGAGGTTAAAGGTCTTTGCTACTTCTCCTAGGGTTAAAAAATGATTCCCCCACTTCTGGCCCAAACCTAACTGACAATATAAAGGTAAGATTATTAAGAAAAACATTCTAATCGTGTAATCTAGTCACCTAATCTAATCTTCACATTATCTTCCGCACCACTTGTGGCGAGTGTAGGCACAGAAACTTAACATAAAACAAAGACGGCAAGTATTAGCCCCCCCACAGTGACTGGAGATCCAAAAGGAGGGATACCCACACAGACTATTTTAGCAGACAGTTTGCGGTAGGCACACAGGGCTTCCCCTGATGTCGACACACTGGTTACTTCTCTGGCCCGCTCCTGCGGAGAGTCAGTCATGGCTTCCCGTCCTTTTCCTCGAGTTGAGATGTTCAAATCTCTCGGGCTTTAGAGGCCTTGACCCGAGTATGATGGATCCACCCATGTTCGGCTGTCTTGACAGCTGTTTCTGTGGTCAGTAACACTTGAAAAGGTCCATGCCACTTGGCCACCAGTGGTGCTTCTTTCTACTCCTTAACTAGGACCCAATCTCCTGGTTGGATGTTGTGAACAGCAAAATCCAAAGGCAGGGTCTGTGCCAGCTGAGCTTCCTGTCAAAGAGATTTCACAAGAGACAGTATCTGGGCCACATATTGTTGTAAATGTACATCACTTATCTTTACCTCCCCACTAGGCTAAGAATTACAAGGGTAAGGAATTCCAAACATCAATTCAAAGGGAGGTAATTGATTATCTTCCCTGGGCCTGGCTCTTATTCTTGCTAAAGCCAGTGGCAAAAGCTGTAGCCATGGCATCTTAGTTTCTATGACCAGCTTCAAAAGGTGTTTATCTCTCCATTCATTCTTTCTACCCGACCCAAACGCTGGGGGTGCTAGGGGGTATGGAGGTTCCACTGTATGCCTAAAGCAGCCATGACCCCTTGAAGAATTTTTCCTGCAAAGTGAGTTCCCCTATCTGAGTCTATTGCTTCTACAATTCCGTATTGCGGAATTATTTGCTCTAAAAATACCTTAATAACCGATCCTGTATTTGCTGAAGCAGTAGGAAATGCTTCTGGCCACCCTGTTAGCTGACATACTATTACGAGAAGATATTTAAACCTTGCCACTCGGGCATTTCAGGAAAATCCACTTGGCATCTTTGGAAGGGACGTACAGCCCATGGCCTCCCTCCCCTAGCAATTTTCTTTGTAACCCTCTTATTGGTTTTAGCACAAATCAAACAACCCTCAATAGCTCGCTTTGCCAGAGTAAAAAGACCCACAGCAACATACATTATGAGGAAGGCTTCTGCCAATCCTCGAGAGCCCCAATGACTCCCTCCATAGAGTTGTTTTAATATTTGTAAGGGTAGAGCTCTTGGTATCCACTGCTTGCCATCCTTTGTAAACCAATTATCCTCTCTTTCCTCTGCTCCACTCTTTTTAATTATCTCCAGCTCCTCTGGTGGAAAAGAGTTTCTCTGGCAGTGGTGGGGCTACTGGGAGCAAAGGGAGGATCTTAGAGGTTTCTGGCAGCAGTGCAGCTTTCTGAGCTTCTTCATCAGCCAGTTGATTACTTATTGTCTCTTCTGAGCACCCTGCCCACTGTCCCTTAACATGTATTATTGCTACACTTTTTGGTAAATTCACCACCTCCAATAGGTGAGAAATTAAGCTCTCGTGAGCTAACGTTTTCCCACTGCAGGTTAGTAAACCTCTTTCTTCCCATGGTTCCATGGTTTCCCAAATGTATGTATTACACCATATGCATACTTAGAATCTGTAAAAATATTCACGATCTGGTCCCGATATAATTCACAGGCTCTCACAAGCACATACAGCTCTGCTGTCTGAGCAGACCATGTGGGCAGTAACCTACCCCCTTCCCTAAATTCCCTTCCATTGATGATAGCATATCCTGTAAATAGCTTGCCTTCTATCACCCTTTTAAACCCATCAATAAACACATTCTCTCCCCCAGGCTAGGGATCTCGTCGCAAATCTTCCCTAGCCTGGATCTGGAGATGTATTACTTGAATGCAGTCATGGATTTCTTCCCAGCCCCCCTCCTCAGGGCCACCCAAACAGGAGGCTCGGTTAAACCCTTCCCCACTTCTCAATTCTAAATCTTCCTGTTCCATTAAACAAGATTCATACTGTAATAACTGAGTGCTGGTAATCCACTTAGAGGCTCTTTCAGTTAACAAAGCTTTAACTTGGTGTGAAACTCTAACAATCAGATATCCTCCCGTTGTCAGCTTTCAGGCCTCAGTCACCATTAAAGCTGTAGCTGCACAATTCTGCAGACAATGAGGCCAGCCTCTGGCCACTGGATCTAGCAACTTAAAAAAGTAAGCAACAGGCCGCTGTGTTCCCCCGTGCTCTTGTACAAAAATTCCTTTAGCATGGCCCTGTTTAACATCCACATATACCTCAAATTCTCTTTCTGAGTCTGGAAGAGCTAAGACTGGGGCATTAACCAATTTGTCATTCAATTTTTTAAAGCTTTGCTCTCCCTCTGGTGTCCACACCACAACATTTGGACTGTCTTGGGTTAAAAAGTCATATAAAGATCTGGCTACAACAGAAAAATCTTCAATCTATGCTCTGCAGTACCCCACCAACCCTAAAAATTGCCGTAACTCCTTTTTTGTCTGGGGTAATGGTACTTCACAGAATCACAGAATCACAGGGTTGGAAGAGACCACCAAGATCACCGAGTCCAACCCATGCCCTAACACTACGTCAACTAAACTATGGCACTGAGTGCCACGTCAAATCTTTTTTTAAACACATCCAGGGATGGTGACTCCACCACCTCCCTGGGCAGACAATTCCAAAACTTTATTACTCTTTCAGTAAAAACCTTTTCCTAATATCTAACCTAAATTTCCCTTGATGCAGCTTGAGACTGTGTCCTCTTGTTCTGTCAGTTGTTGCCTGGAAAAAGAGACCAACCCCCACCTGACTACAGCCACCCTTCAAGTAGTTGTAGAGAGTGATTAGGTCTCCTGTGAGTCTCCTTTTCTCCAGGCTAATAAACCCCAGCTCCCTCAGTCGTTCATCATAGGACTTGTGTTCCAAGCCTTTCACCAGCCTCCTTGCCCTTCTTTGGACACGTTCAAGTGTCTCAATGTCCTTCCTGGACTGAGGAGCCCAGAACTGGACACAGTACTCAAGGTGCAGCCTCACCAATGCCTAGTACAAGGGAAGAATGACTTCCCTGTTCCTGCTGGCCACACTATTTCTAATACAAGCCAGGATGCTGTTGGCCTTAGCTGCCAGGGCACACTGCTGGCTCATATTCAGTCGGCTATCAACCGGTACCCCCAGGTCCCTTTCTGCCTGGCCACTGTCTCGCCACACTTTCCCCAGCCTGTAGCATTGCAGGGGGTTGTTGTGGCCAAAGTGTAGGACTCGGCACTTATTGAACTTCATCTTATTGGACTCTGCCCATCTATCCAATCCTTCTAGGTCTCTTTGCAGAGACCTCCTACCTTCCAACAGATCGACACATGCTCCCAGCTTGGTGTTTTCTGCAAATTTACTAATCATAGATTCAATACCCTCATCCATGTCATCAATAAAAATATTAAATAAAACTGGCCCCAACACCGATCCCTGAGGGACATCACTAGTGACTGGCTGCCAACTGGATGCAGCACCATTCACCACCACTCTCCAGGCCCGGCCATCCAGCCAGTTCTTAACCCAGCGAAGAGTGCACCTGTCCAAGATGTGAGCTGCCAGCTTTTCTAGGAGGTTACTGTGGGAAACGGTGTCAAAGGCCTTGCTTAAGTCCAAATAGACAACATCCACAGCCTTTCCTGCATCCACCAGGTGGGTCACCTGGTCATAGAAAGAGATCGGGTTGGTCAAACACAACCTGCCCCTCCTAAACCCATGCTGGCTGGGTCTAATCCCCCAGCCATCCTGTAAGTGCTGTGTGATGGTACTCAAAATGAACTGCTCCATGACCTTACCAGGTACCGAGGTTAGACTGACTGGCCTATAATTCCCAGGATCCTCCTTCCTACCCTTCTTGTAAATGGGCATCACATTGGCCAGCTTCCAGTCATCTGGAACCTCACCGGTAAGCCAGGATTGTTCATAAATAATGGACAGCAGTTTCACAAGCTCACCTGCCAGCTCCCTCATCACCCTGGGATGAATCCCATCTGGTCCTATGTTGGGGAAGATGAAATAGGAAAGCCTTATAAATATGATTACCTGGCAAAAGATGCTGAGAATATGGAAAATATAAGCGAGATTGAAATGAAGACAAGCTTTGAGTTAATGAACAACTAGAAAACAATGGTACGGCTGACTGGAGGTAATCCCCCCCTTGATGAAACAATACTCTCTGCTTGCAGGCAGGTCCAAGGGTCAGAGCAGACCCTGCCAACTTTGCAGAGGGTCCAAAAAGCAGTTTTTAGGGTATGGAAATGCGATGATTCTTATAGGTTGTATGTAAATGTTGTAGGATTTGTAGCTTGTTCTAGATTGGTTAATGAGAATTAGAATATTCAACACAGAAGATGATTTATTGTATTGTAAACGGCAGCTCGCTCTCTTGTTATCGATCTCTTTCTGCGTGCTCTCTCTCTCTCTCTCTCTCGCTTCTCTGACCTGCTTTGGGCTGCATCTGGCAGCCCCTGGCAGGTCTCCTACACCCACGCCCTTTCACAATAAACCCCATGCTCTAAGACCTGACTTCAGAGATCTCTCGTCTCTGTCCCGACTGTCCGAAACCAACAAACAAACCCATCCTAATCCTACAGGTTCTAATCCTACAGTCATATAGATTTATGAATATCCAGTCGGCTCAGCAGTTCTCTTACTGCTTCCTCCTGGATAACAGGGAGACCATCCTGCTCCCTGACACCATCTACCAGCACAGGAGGACAGTTGTCCTGAGGGCAAACCACCTTTTCATTAACGACCGAGGCAAAGAAGGCGTTAAACACCTCTGCCTTTTCCCCATCTGCGGTCACTAATTTCCCTCTCGCATCCAGTAGAGAACCAAAACTGCTCTTACCCTTCCTTTTGCCATTATTAAATTTGTAAAAACATTTTTTATTATCCTTCACAAAAGTTGCTAAATTCAGTTCTAACTGAGCTTTGGCCTCTCTAATTTTTCTCCTACATGCCCTGTCAGTCTCCTTAAATTATTACTGAGATACCTGGCCCTGCTTCCAAAGATGATACATCCTCTTTTTATTCCTTAGTTCCTTCATAAGCTCCTTGCTCATCCAGGCCAGACATTTACCTCATCGACTCATCTTTCAGCACACAGGGACAGCCTGTTCCTGTGCCCCCAAGATCTCTGTTTTGAAGTGCACCCACCCTTCTTGAACTCCTTTGTTTTTAAGGGCTGCTTCCCAAAGAACTCTCTGAGTAAGTCTCCTGAATAGCTCAAAGTTCACCCTCCGGAAATCTAGTATGAAAGTTTTGTTGGTGCCCTTCCTGATTTCACCAGATATTGAAAACTCTATAATTTCATGATCACTATGCCCTAGACAACCTCCAACTACCACGTCTCCCACCAGCCCATCTCTATTAGCAAACAGCAGGTCTATCATAACCCCACCCCCAGTGGGTTCACTCACCAGCTGCGACAAGAAATTATCCTCCACACAGTCTAAGAATCTCCTGGACTGCCTCTTCTCTGCTGTGTTAAGTTCCCAGCAGATGTCTGGTACGTTAAAGTCACCTACAAAAAAAAGGGCTGGTGACCCTGGAACGTCCTCCAGCTGCTTGTAGAATAAATTATCTACCTCTTCTTCCTGATTGGGTGGTCAATAACAGACTCCCAGCAGGATGCCAGCCTTATTGGCCTTCCCCTTAATTCTTACCCATAGACATTCAACTTCATCATAATTAATTTCAATTTCCATGGCATCAAAAGCCTCCCTAATATAAAGGGCCACCCCCCCACCTCTTCTCCCTCTCCTATCTCTTCTGTAGAGCTTGTAGCCATCCATTGCAGCGCCCCAGCTATGCGAGTCATCCCACCACGTTTCTGTGATGATGACTACATCATAGCTCTGCTGCTGCACCATGACCTCCAACTCTTCTTGTTTGTTACCCATGCTGTGTGCATTAGTATACATGCACTTCAGTTCAGCTGCTAATTTCACCCCCAACTCTGGCTTACCACCCTTGGGCTTCCCTCCGGAAAGCCTAGTTGCATCCCCTTCCCCCTTCAAACCTAGTTTAAAGCCCTCTCAATGAGTTCTGCCAGTTCATGGGCTAAAATCCTTTTGCCCTTAACCGATAGATGGAGCCCGTCTGGCTCCACCAAGCCAGGTGTCATGAAAATTTCCCCATAATCAAAAAACCCCAAATTCTTCCAGTGACACCAACCCTTGAGCCACTTGTTGATAATGTGGGCTCTCCCATTCCTTTCATTGTTTGTCTCTGCCACCAAAGGTACTGAACAAAACACTATTTGTGCTCCTGCCCTATCAACCACTCGATGCAGTGCCCTGAAGTCCTTTTTTATTTGCCCTAATACTCTTATTTTCAATCTCATCACTGCCAGTGTGGAGTATCAACAGTGGGTAATAATCAGAGGGCTGAATCAGCCCAGGGACTCTCTCGGTAATATCCCATACCTGGGCCCCGGGGAGGCAACAGACCTCCCTGTGTGATGAGTCCAGTCAACACACGGGGCCCTCTGTTCCCCTCAGGAGAGAGTCACCTATCATAACTACCTTTCTTTTCTTTATAATGCTAGAGGTCATGATCTGTCTGACAGGCAAAGTAGAATTAGGAGACACACTGGACACACTGGATTATTTTCGTCCATGTCATCAGGCTGACCCTCCTCATCCAGGGCCTCGTACCTATTCTGAAGTGGCACCTGGGGAGGTGATGGAGGTTGGGAGGAATTTTTGTTACCTCCCCTAATAGGAATTGATTTCCACTCCCCTTCATCCACCAGGTGTCTTCCTATTGCCTGACAGTAGGAGGCATGAGAGTCCTCTGACTCCTGGGAGGCTTCTCTCAAGGACAGAAGGTTGAAGCTCCACCAGTCTATTTCCCTTTCACTTTCTCTAATGCTCCTTAGTCTTTCTACTTCCTCCTTAAGCTCAGCCACTAGAGAAAGGAGGTCATTCACCTGTTCACACCTCAGACAGGCATCTTTTACAACATCCCCTGATACCACTGACAAGCTCAAACACACTTCACAGGAAGGGGTCTGGACAGACGCATCCTTCCTGGAAGGTTCTGTTTGGCTAGGTACACTTTTACTAGCTGTAGCTCTGGATCATGTAAAAACCATTACTGAAAAATCCCAACCAAGCAACCAAATGTCAATGCTAAAACAAACTAAAAAGCCCACTAGCAGGAGGGTACCTGCAACCCTGCCCGCTTGCCCTGCCTGCGCGAACTGCTGTGCAAACTGCCGTGCCACGCCCTCAGATGTGCCACGCACCTGTTTGCCCGCTCCGGGTCACCACGCTCCCTAGAGCTCTCTTATTAGTCACACCTCTGCTGGCCGGAGGAGGAAGCCAAGCCCCACGCTGATGTGGGAGCGAAGCTCGCACCTGCTCAGCCCTCGCTTAGTCACACCTCCGCTGGCCGGAATCTTACTTGTATAATTCCTTGTATTCTTTCTGGATCAATACACTGTAAACCTCCAGTCAAAATGTGTCCCAAATATTTAACCTTTTTCTCTACGAACTGCGCCTTTTTCTCAGTGTCTTGGTTTGAAAACAAACCAGTGGGAGATCACAAGTCAAGATTGAAATTAAAAATAAGTGAAATAATACAAGGAAAAGCACTGACAAAGTCAGATACAACCTAACACCCTGTTAGGGTGGTAGTAGCAGTCCAACTGAAGTAGTCCAGCTGAAGCGGTGATCCTGTGAAGGTCTAGTCTCCAGCTGAAGATCCAGTGGTAGCTCTGGTCCTCTCTGGGAACCCAGTAGACAGGGCTAGCTCAGGCAGTTCCAAGGCCAGGTTATATCCAGGTGGGAACACCTGGCTCCTCCCTCCTGGGCAGAGCATCTCACAATGGGATGAGATAAGTCCATGAGTCACACGGTGGGTCCCTGATGGCCCATTGCCTGTCATGCGGGGTGGGTCATTAGCAAGTGATAATAGCTAATGGATGGCCCATTGCCTGTCATCTGGAGTGGGTGATAGCAGCTAATGGCCCACAGCTGGTGGTAATAGAATACTTAACTACATCAATATTGCAACCTAGGACATTATCCACCCCTTATTCTATTACCAACTACACAGTTCTCACTTAAGATAAGGTCTCCTTGTGGGACACAACGGGTTTCTCCATCTGCCTGCATCACCCACCAAGTATAACCAGGTCCTTGGGCAAAAACCACTCCACGGATGGGTTTGCCTTTCCCTGAGGTGGGACTAATCCAAACAGTCTTTCCTAAAAACCTCTTACGTGTACCACAGGGACTTTATCTCCATCCACTGTGTGCAAAGGTTCAGACTCGGCAGGACCGGCTCGATTGATAGAACCCCTTGTGTTAACCATCCAGGTGGCCTTTGCTAAGTTCAGTTCCCAATTTTTGAAGGTTCCCCCGCCAAGTGCCTTCAAAGTTGTCTTAAGCAGTCCGTTGCACCGTTCAACTTTCCCGGCAGCTGGTGCATGATAGGGGATATGGTATATCCATTCAATTCCGTGTTCTCTAGCCCAGGTGCTTATGAGGCCATTCTTGAAATGGGTTCCATTGTCAGACTCGATTCTCTCAGGGGTACCATGTCTCCACAGGACTTGCTTTTCCAGACCCAAGATGGTGTTCCGGGCAGTAGCATGAGGCACAGGGTAGGTCTCTAACCATCCCGTGGTTGCTTCCACCATGGTCAACACGTAGCGCTTTCCTTGGCGGGTTTGGGGAAGTGTGATGTAGTCAACGTGCCATACTTCCCCATACCTGTACTTTGACCATCGTCCACCATACCACAGAGGCTTCACCCGCTTGGCCTGTTTGATTGCAGCGCAAGTCTCACAGCTGTGGATGACCTGTGAGATGTTGTCCATGGTCAAGTCCACCCTCGGTCACGAGCCCACCTGTATGTCGCATCTCTCCCTTGATGACCAGAGGCATCATGGGCCCAACGAGCTAGAAATAATTCTCCTTTGTGCTGCCAGTCCAGATCCACCTGTGACACTTCCACCTTGGCAGCTCGGTCCACCTGCTCGTTGTTACGATGCTCTTCATTAGCCCGACTCTTGGGTATATGTGCATCCACATGTCGAACTTTCACAGTCAGCTTTTCTGCCCGGGCGGCGATGTCCTGCCAAATCTCAGCGGCCCAGATGGGTTTTCCTCTGCGCTGCCAGTTAGCCTTTCTCCAGCGATCTAACCATCCCCACAGTGCATTGGCTACCATCCAGGAGTCGGTGTAGAGATAGAGCCTTGGCCATTTCTCTCGTTCAGCAATATCCAAAGCCAGCTGGATGGCTTTAAGCTCTGCAACCTGACTCGATCCACCTTGTCCCTCGGTAGCCTGTACAGCTTGTCGTGTGGGGCTCCATACTGCAGCTTTCCATTTCCGATCTGTGCCTACAATTCGGCAGGAACCATCGGTGAAGAGGGCATAGCGTCTTTCACTCTCCGGCAGCTCGTTATACGGGGTGCTTCCTCAGCACGTGCTACTTGCTCCTCTGCTTCTTCTGAAGATAATTTAAAAGTCTCACCTTCAGGCCAGTTTGTTATAATTTCCAGAATCCCAGGGCGATTTGGGTTTCCAATACGGGCGCGCTGTGTGATGAGGGCAATCCATTTGCTCCACGTGGCATCAGTGGCATGGTGGGTAGAGGGAACCCTTCCCTTGAACATCCACCCCAGCACTGGCAATCGGGGTGCAAGGAGAAGTTGTGTTTCTGTGCCGATCACCTCTGAGGCAGCTTGGACTCCTTCGTAAGCTGCCAAGATTTCTTTCTCGGTGGGAGTGTAGTTGACTTCAGACCCTCTGTAACTTCGACTCCAGAATCCCAGTGGTCGGCCTCGGGTCTCACCAGGCACCTTCTGCCAAAGGCTCCAGGACAGACCATGGCTCCCGGCTGCAGAGTAAAGCACATTCTTTACCTCTGGTCCTGTCCTGACTGGGCCAAGTGCTACCGCATGAGCGATCTCCTGTTTGATCTGGGTGAAGGCTTGCTGCTGTTCAGGGCCCCAGTGGAAATCATTCTTCTTGCGGGTTATGAGGTAGAGAGGACTCACGATCTGGCTGTACTCAGGGATGTGCATTCTCCAAAAGCCTATGGCGCCTAGGAAGGCTTGTGTCTCCTTCTTGTTGGTTGGTGGAGACATCGCAATGATCTTATTGATGACCTCAGAAGGAATCTGACGCCGTCCATCTTGCCACTTTACTCCCAGGAACTGGATCTCTCGGGCGGGTCCCTTGACTTTACTCTTCTTGATGGCGAAACCGGCTTCCAGGAGAATTCTGATGATTTTCTCTCCTTTCCCAAATACTTCTGTTGCTGTGTCCCCCCACACAATGATGTCATCAATGTACTGCAGATGTTCTGGAGCCTCACCCTTTTCCAGTGCAGCCTGGATCAGTCCATGGCAGATGGTGGGACTGTGCTTCCACCCCTGGGGCAGTCGGTTCCACGTGTACTGCACACCTCTCCAGGTGAAAGCAAACTGAGGCCTGCAATCTGCTGCCAGAGGAATGGAGAAAAAGGCATTGGCAATATCAATGGTCGCATACCACTTTGCTGCCTTGGATTCCAGCTCATACTGAAGTTCCAACATGTCCGGTACAGCAGCACTCAGTGGTGGTGTGACTTCATTCAGGCCACGGTAATCCACTGTCAGTCTCCATTCTTCACTGGACTTACGCACTGGCCATATAGGGCTGTTAAAGGGTGAGTGAGCCTTGCTGACCACCCCTTGGCTCTCTAGATCCCGAATCATCTTATGTATGGGGGCCACAGAGTCTCTGTCAGTGCGGTATTGCCGGCGATGCACTGTTGCTGTAGCAATTGGTACACGCTGTTCTTCAATTCTCAGTAGTCCTACAGCAGACGGGTTATCTGAGAGACCAGGCAGGCTATTCAGTTGTCTTATGTCTTCTGTCTCTACGGATGCTATCCCAAAAGCCCAGCGATGTCCCTTCGGGTCCTTGAAATATCCACTCCTGAGATAATCTATGCCGAGGATGCATGGGGCGTCTGGACCAGTCACAATGGGGTGTTTCTGCCACTCATTCCCAGTTAAACTCACTTCAGCTTCCAGTACAGTCAGCTGCTGGGATCCTCCTGTCACCCCAGAAATATAAATGGATTCGGTCCCCACATACCTGGATGGCATCAGGGTGCACTGAGCGCCGGTATCAACCAAAGCCGTGTATCTTTGTGGGTCAGACGTGCCAGGCCATCGGATCCACACAGTCCAATAGATCCGGTTATCCCTTTCCTCTACCTGGCTAGAGGCAGGGCTCCTCTAATCCTGTTTTTGGTGCACGATGTTCTTCTGTAAATGTGTTCCTGAGGTCCCTTCAAGAGGATCAGTCATATTATCACTTCCATTCTGTCTGGAGTTCTGGCCACAAGAGACTGGGGCAGTGTTGTACCTAGATGAGCCTCCTGAAGTGGATGTTTCTTTTTTCAATTCACGTACCCGGGCTGCTAAGGTGGAGGTGGGTTTCCTATCCCACTTCCTCATGTCTTCCCCATGCTCTTGAAGGAAAAACCAGAGGTCACGTCGTGGAGTTTGTTTTCTTTCCCTGACTGGAGTACGTCTGCTCCTGATGGCAGAGACTCTGGTTGGTTTCGGTGTGGCATGAAAAAATCCTTCTTTGAGCTCTTTCTTTAGTTTCGGGTGGCTCTCTTCAATTAAGCTCCGGACTTGCGCGGCCAGGTTTGTTTCCACCGATGAGACCTGGGTCCGTAGTGGAGCGGTGACAGTGTCCTCGTAAATTCTCAGTTTGTTTGTTAACACGCCTACCTGGTCTTCGCCTTCCCTCCACTGCAATGTTGCCAGGTAACGAGAGTATATCTCTGGTCCGAGCCGCGCGAATCTTAGCCACATTTGTGAAGTGCACCGGACATTATCTGGGCTCTTGGGGAATCTCTCGTTGTCCGAGAAAATTATCTCTAGCACGGCCAATTCCCTCAGGCATCGGATACCTTGTTCTATTGTGTTCCATTTTCTTTGGTGCATCTGGAGGTCTTCTTTGCAGAGGTATCTGTCCCGTACACTTGCCAGCAATCGCCGCCAGAGGCTGAGAGTTTCCTGGGTTTTCCCAATTCCCTGGTCAATGACCACATCCTGGGACAGGGATCCCAGTTGCCTGGCCTCACTTCCATCTAGAATGGTGTCGTTAGCTGCGGCGTCCCAGATGCGGAGCAGCCAGGTCAAGATAGACTCATTCGCCTGCCGGGTGAATTCCCTCCGTAGGTCACGCAGCTCCCCCAGGGATAGAGAGCGAGTGATGATCTCCGGCTCTGTCTCTTCTGCTGGGTGAGATGGTCCTGCCGCATCCTCATCAGTCGCTGTGCGGACTGACTTGCTCTTGGATTTCTTTTTCTGGACGGGGGCAACCGCTACTGGCTTTGGCTGTTCTGATTCGGCAATGGTCTGTGTTGAGACATTGACTGCTCCTTTGGTTCTTTTCCTCTTGCCTGCTGACTTGTTTCTTTTCTCCTCCTCTTCGAGAAGACGCTGTACAACACCAAGTATTGTTCTGTTTCTCAGCATGAGGTACACAGTGCTGGTCAAAGAGAATAGAACTGACAAAAACATTATGCCATCCCTAGCATCCAGAGAGAACTCAATGTTGTCAAAGATGGCTGTGCCTGGCCTGAAATGCTGGAAGAAACTACTCTCTCTTCTTAGCCCCAGAGGGTGGGTGCGATTGCTGAGGAGGTCTCAGACGAAGCAGCTCAGGTTAGGCCAGGCAGACAAAGTCGAGTATATATTCCGAATGGTATTTATCGCTTCACAGGTTACCATGCAATAGGCATAATAAACCAATACAGCAATTTTCATGCCATGCCCTGATCGTAACAAGAGCAATACGACGGGCAGATAGTTTCCCATTTGAGGAAAGATATAGAGAGCGAGATAAAGCACCCATACAGATAAGCTGAGCATCATGGTGATAGGATTTCTGAGTTTCTCCAGGTCGAGCCCCACGTTGGGCGCCAAAATATGTATTGGTTTGAAAACAAACCAGTGGGAGATCACAAGTCAAGATTGAAATTAAAAATAAGTGAAATAATATAAGGAAAAGCACTGACAAAGTTAGATACAACCTAACACCCTGTTAGGGTGGTAGTAGCAGTCCAACTGAAGTAGTCTAGTTGAAGCGGTGATCCTGTGAAGGTCTAGTTTCCAGCTGAAGATTTAGTAGTAGCTCTGGTCCTCTGGGAACTCAGTAGACAGGGCTCGCTCAGGCAGTTCCAAGGCTAGGTTATATCTAGGTGGGAACACCTGGCTCCTCCCTCCTGGGCAGAGCATCTCACAATGGGATGAGATAAGTCCATGAGTCACACGGTGGGTCCCTGATGGCCCATTGCCTGTCATGCGGGGTGGGTCATTAGCAAGTGATGATAGCTAACGGATGGCCCATTGTCTGTCATCTGGAGTGGGTGATAGCAGCTAATGGCCCACAGCTGGTGGTAATAGAATACTTAACTACATCAATATTGCAACCTAGGACACTCAGACACTTTAAGCCCCTTTTCAGCAAGAAAATTAAGCAGCTTCACAGTAGCATCTTTGACCACTTCTTCCTGCTCTCCTGATAAAAGCAAATCATCCACATACTGCAGCAACTTAACTCCTGAAGGTGGGGTAAATTCTCTTAATATTTTCTGCAAGGCTTGCCCAAACAAAACCGGTGACTCTGTATATCCTGGTGGGAGGACCGTCCATGTCAATTGCTGTCTTACCATTCTCCCCCCTTCCTCCTGTTCCCACTCAAAGGCAAAATACTGTTTACTGTCCTCTGTAATTGGACATCCCCAAAAAGCATCCTTCAAATCCAGTACTGAATAGTACTGATGTGAGGAAGGGATTTGATTCAGGATGGTATAGGGATCCGGAACTGTGGGATGCCTGGGTTTAACAATTTCATTTATTATTCTCAAATCCTGCACCATTCTGTAGGTTCCATCTGGTTTCTTAACCGGCAGGACAGGAGTGTTATAGGGAGACATCCCTGGGTCCAAAAGACCTGCCTTTAGCAGGGACTCAATGACAGGCTGTAACCCTTTCCTTCCCTCCCTTGAAATAGGGTATTGCTTCTTAGACACCACTTGTCCCGGTTGCTTCAAAGTAATTTGGAGAGGCTCTATATCTAATTTTCCATATTTTCCTGGGGCTGCCCACACTTCTGGGTTGATTTCAGCATAAGCATTTTCAGACATTTTATACAAAGTTACCACAGTGTTAGCCTCCATATAATTTTTCACAATACTAATTTGCATCCCCACCTTAGCCATCAAATATCTTCCCAGTAAATTACAATCACAGTTAGGAACAAACAGAAATTCATGCATTTCAAATCTGTCCCCCACATCTACCAAAAATGGCTGAATAAAATGCACCCGTTCATCTTTTCCACTCACCCATTGAATAATCAAAGATCTTTTTGACAACTGTCCCCCTTTGGGGATAAAATTCAAAGTGGAACGAGAGGCTCCTTTGTCTACCAGAAAACACACCTCCTTCTGATCCAGACCCACTTTAAAATTTATCAAGGGCTCCTGTGTGGTGGGTCCCTTGTATAATGGGAGCCCCTGACACCCCTAACAGTCAATCTCCATTATCCTCTGGACTTTCTCTTCCTGAGGATCCAGCTGTTTCTGCGGATATTCCCTCTTCTAGTGTCTCACTGCCCCGCAGTTGGCACCCTGATCTCTCCGCAACCGCTGCTTCGGTCGGCTCTCCCCTGCCGAGGGGGGAATGCCTCTGCCACCTCCTTGTGGCCAACCCTGTCCCCTCTGTCTAGGGGGGCCCCTTGGACCCTGTGGTTTTTTCCCCCAGGGCTGGAAGAACTCTGCCATCACTTTTGCCTCCGCCTTTACCTTTTCTGAATCCCTTCTTACATATATCTGTTGTGGTTTTCTAACCAATTCCTCCAGAGGCTTCTTCTGCCAGTCTTCATCCTTCTGTACTCCTTTCCTTCTATCAGGCCAAGATTTAGTAACAAACTGTACTTCCAACAATGTATCAAAGGCTGGTCCCTCAGGATCCATCCCCCCGTGCTTCCGCAAGGCATCTCTAATCCTCTCCAGCCAATGAGAGGGGCTTTCATCCTTTTCCTGTTCTAACGACATAGCCTTAGCTATGTTGTTAGTTCTGGGAGCCGCCAATTTGATTGCTCTAATCTAATAAGCACAGCAATCCTGGAGGCGAGCCAGACTAACCTGATTGTTTGGGTCCACTGGGGGTCCACCTGGGGGATTGCATCATCATCCTTAGGGGCATTGTGTCCAGCCCCCCCCCCCGCTGCCTGTGGGTGCTCATCTTCCCACAGCTGCCAAGCCTTTTGCAAAATCATTCATTTTTCTGATGACCCAAATAAAATCGCCAAAAGAAAATCCCAATCCTTCCACATATAATCTGCATTTACCAAATATTCATCTATCTTTTCCCCCACCCTTATGGGATCTTCCAAATATGGGGGTAATTCCTTTTTCAACACTCCTATATCCTGGGTAATAAGTGGTAAAATTACAAACCCAAACCCGTCCCCTTGACCCCCCCAAGGGGACTTGGTGTAGTGGCATCTGGTGGACTCCTGTCTCTAGGATCCAGGGGGCTTCTGATGTCCTATACTGAGTTCTCCTTCTAGTTCTAGGTTGAGATACAATCTGCTGCCCTCCTTCCCCTTCAGTGTCATTCTCTTCAAGCGGAGCCATAGGAACAGTTTTTCCCTGGTCCCTTTGCTCTGGAAGTTGAGGATACAAAGGGCCTGCAGCTGGCCCTGGGTCAGCTGGCAAAATTGGAGGACAAGATGGGGAAAGGTGGCGCCCAACGTGGGGCAGAAGCCACCCTGGAAAGCGTCCCCCTGCAGCCGCAACTGCGGCAGGGGAGTAGTCGCATTTGGGAAGCCATTTCCCCGACGAGAAGCTTGCATTCAGCGAGAAGACCGAAGGGGCAGCCGGTAGCCTCTGGAAAAAAGTCGCGCTTTTCAAGGAGGTCGGCCGAACGGCGGTGAACCATCCCGAGTGCTTTTTTTTAATTCTCCGTGCTTAGTAAGCCCTCTGGAAAGCCCCTTGGGAGGGGAGCCGGTGAAGGCCTAGTCAGCTTGGTACGGGGGTCCCTTTTTTCTTTTTAATTTGTTCTTTTTGCCTCGGGGTGGGTGGAGGGTTAGAAGTGGTGTCTTGTCGAGGTGAAGAGAGTCGCGCTCCATGCGAAATCTCGACAAGAAAAAACCCATTTCTAACAAGGGGAGACCTAAGTTTTGTGCCCCCATTTTGAGAGAAATTTTTCTTATAAAATTAGACATATTTTATAAGGAATGAAGAATCAGCTGTTGTGTGGGAAGTTTTTGCGCGCGAGAGATAAAGTAAACTAATCTGTGTTTTGTTTTATTTAGTTATCTGGCAGTGAAAAACCCTTGTTCTCTCCCTAATAAGCACCTTCCCCTGCATGTATCCCCCAACATGGTGCCGGCCATGTGTTGGTAGCACCCCCTCCTCCACCAGCTCGTGCTCCCCCTCTGTCCCTCAGGAGAGAGTTGATCGTACGCTTTTCAGCCTCTCCTATCCCTTTCCCGGGTTAGAACTGGCCACTCTAACTCGAGATCCCTGCTAACCTCCTTTCCTGTGCCCCAAACCTCAGCCGAGCTGACTCCACGTGTTTTCCAATATGGCGCCGGCCGCATGGTCAGGCACGCCATGTTACCTTCTTCCCCTTGAAATTTTCCCAAGCTTGCCGAAGCTCCACCCCCTGCATCCCTCGTGTTCCGTTGTGTATTGGTTTGAAAACAAACTAGTGGGAGATCACAAGTTAAGATTGAAATTAAAAATAAGTGAAATAATACAAGGAAAAGCACTGACAAAGTCAGATACAACCTAACACCCTGTTAGGGTGGTAGTAGCAGTTTAACTGAAGTAGTCTAGTTGAAGCGGTGATCTTGTGAAGGTTTAGTCTTTAGCTGAAGATCTAGTGGTAGCTCTGGTCTTCTGGGAACTCAGTAGACAGGGCTAGCTCAGGCAGTTTTAAGGCCAGGTTATATCTACGTGGGAACACCTGGCTCCTCCCTCTTCGGTAGAGTATCTCACAATGGGATGAGATAAGTTTATGAGTCACACGGTGGGTCCCTGATGGCCCATTGCCTGTCATGCGGGGTGGGTCATTAGCAAGTGATAATAGCTAACGGATGGCCCATTGCCTGTCATCCGGAGTGGGTGATAGCAGCTAATGGCCCACAGCTGGTGGTAATAGAATACTTAACTACATTAATATTGCAATTTAGGACATTATCTACTTCTTATTCTATTACCATCTACACAGTTCTCACTTAAGATAAGGTCTCTTTGTGGGACACAACGGGTTTCTTTATCTGCTTGCATCACCCACTAAGTATAACTAGGTCTTTGGGCAAAAACCACTCTACGGATGGGTTTGCCTTTCTCTGAGGTGGGAGTAATTTAAACAGTCTTTCTTAAAAAACTTCTTACGTGTACCACAGGGACTTTATCTCCATCTACTGTGTGCAACGGTTCGGACTCGGCAGGACTGGCTCGATTGATAGAACTCTTTGTGTTAACCATCTAGGTGGCCTTTGTTAAGTTTAGTTCTCAATTTTTGAAGGTTCCCCCGCCAAGTGCTTTTAAAGTTGTTTTAAGTAGTCCGTTGCACCGTTTAACTTTCTCGGCAGCTGGTGTGTGATAGGGGATATGGTATATCTATTTAATTTCATGTTTTCTAGCCTAGGTGCTTATGAGGCCATTCTTGAAATGGGTTTTATTGTTAGACTTGATTTTCTTAGGGGTACCATGTCTCTACAGGACTTGCTTTTCTAGACTTAAGATGGTGTTCCGGGCAGTAGCATGAGGCACAGGGTAGGTCTCTAACTATCTTGTGGTTGCTTCTACCATGGTTAGCACGTAGCGCTTTTCTTGGCGGGTTTGGGGAAGTGTGATGTAGTCAACTTGCCATACTTCCCCATACCTGTACTTTGACTATCGTCCACCATACCACAGAGGCTTCACTCGCTTGGCCTGTTTGATTGCAGCGCAAGTCTCACAGCTGTGGATGACCTGTGAGATGTTGTCTATGGTCAAGTCTACCCCTCGGTCACGAGCTCACCTGTATGTCGCATCTCTCCCTTGATGACCAGAGGCATCATGGGCCCAACGAGCTAGAAATAATTTTTCTTTGTGCTGCCAGTCTAGATCTACCTGTGACACTTCTACCTTGGCAGCTCGGTCTACCTGCTCGTTGTTACGATGCTCTTCATTAGCTTGACTCTTAGGTATATGTGCATCCACATGTCGAACTTTTACAGTCAGTTTTTCTGCTTGGGCGGCAATGTCCTGCTAAATTTCAGCGGCTTAGATGGGTTTTTCTCTGCGCTGCCAGTTAGCTTTTCTCTAGCGATTTAACTATCTCCACAGTGCATTGGCTATCATCTAGGAGTTGGTGTAGAGATAGAGCCTTGGCCATTTCTTTCGTTTAGCAATATCTAAAGCCAGCTGGATGGCTTTAAGCTCTGCAACTTGACTCGATCTACTTTGTCTCTCGGTAGCCTGTACAGCTTGTCGTGTGGGGCTCTATACTGCAGCTTTCCATTTCTGATCTGCGCTTACAATTCAGCAGGAACTATCGGTGAAGAGGGTATAGCGTCTTTTACTCTCTGGTAGCTCGTTATACGGGGGTGCTTTCTCGGCACGTGCTACTTGCTCTTCTGCTTTTTCTGAAGATAATTTAAAAGTTTCACCTTTAGGTCAGTTTGTTATAATTTCCAGAATCCCAGGGCGATTTGGGTTTTTAATACGGGCGCGCTGTGTGATGAGGGCAATCTATTTGCTCCACGTGGCATCAGTGGCATGGTGGGTAGAGGGAACCCTTCCCTTGAACATCTACCCCAGCACTGGCAGTCGGGGTGCAAGGAGAAGTTGTGTTTCTGTGCCGATCACCTCTGAGGCAGCTTGGACTCTTTCGTAAGCTGCCAAGATTTCTTTCTCGGTGGGAGTGTAGTTGACTTCAGACTCTCTGTAACTTCGACTCTAGAATCCTAGTGGTCGGCCTCGGGTCTCACCAGGCACCTTCTGCCAAAGGCTCTAGGACAGACCATGGCTCTCGGCTGCAGAGTAAAGCACATTCTTTACCTCTGGTCCTGTCTTGACTGGGCCAAGTGCTACCGCATGAGCGATCTCTTGTTTGATCTGGGTGAAGGCTTGCTGCTGTTCAGGGCCCCAGTGGAAATCGTTTTTTTTGTGGGTTATGAGGTAGAGAGGACTCACGATCTGGCTGTACTCAGGGATGTGCATTCTCTAAAAGCCTATGGCGCTTAGGAAGGCTTGTGTCTCCTTCTTGTTGGTTGGTGGAGACATCGCGATGATTTTATTGATGACCTCAGAAGGAATCTGACGCCGTCTATTTTGCCACTTTACTCCTAGGAACTGGATTTCTCGGGTAGGTCTCTTGACTTTGCTCTTCTTGATGGCGAAACTGGCTTCTAGGAGAATTTTGATGATTTTTTCTCCTTTCTCAAATACTTCCGTCGCTGTGTTCCTCTACACAATGATGTCATCAATATACTGCAGATGTTCTGGAGCTTCACCCTTTTCCAGTGCAGCCTGGATCAGTCCATGGCAGATGGTGGGACTGTGCTTCCACCCCTGGGGCAGTCGGTTTTATGTGTACTGCACACCTCTCCAGGTGAAAGCAAACTGAGGCCTGCACTCTGCTGCCAGAGGAATGGAGAAAAAGGCATTGGCAATATCAATGGTCGCATACCACTTTGCTGCCTTGGATTCCAGCTCATACTGAAGTTTTAACATGTCCGGTACAGCAGCACTCAGTGGTGGTGTGACTTCATTCAGGCCACGGTAATCTACCGTCAGTCTCTATTCTTTACTGGACTTATGCACCGGCTATATAGGGCTGTTAAAGGGTGAGTGAGCCTTGCTGACCACCCCTTGGCTCTCTAGGTTCCGAATTATCTTATGGATGGGGGCCACAGAGTCTCTGTCAGTGCGGTATTGCCGGCGATGCACTGTTGCTGTAGCAATTGGTACTCGCTGTTTTTTAATTCTCAGTAGTCCTACAGCAGACGGGTTATCTGAGAGACCAGGCAGGGTATTCAGTTGTCTTATGTTTTCTGTCTCTACGGCTGCTATCTCAAAAGCCCAGCGATGTCCCTTCGGGTCTTTGAAATATCTACTCTTGAGATAATCTATGCCGAGGATGCATGGGGCGTCTGGACCAGTTACAATGGGGTGTTTTTGCCACTCATTTTTAGTTAAATTTACTTCAGCTTCTAGTACAGTCAGCTGTTGGGATCTTCCTGTCACCCCAGAAATAGAAATGGATTTGGTCCCCACATACCTGGATGGCATCAGGGTGCACTGAGCGCCGGTGTCAACCAAAGCCGTGTATCTTTGTGGGTCAGACGTGCCAGGCCATCGGATCCACACAGTCCAATAGATCCGATTATCCCTTTCCTCTACCTGGCTAGAGGCAGGGCTCTTCTAATCTTGTTTTTGGTGCACGATGTTCTTCTCTTGTAAATGTGTTCCTGAGGTCCCTTCAAGAGGATCAGTCATATTATCACTTCCATTCTGTCAGGGGTTCTGTCTACAAGAGACTGGGGCAGTGTTGTACCTAGATGAGCTTCCTGACGTGGATGTTTCTGTTTTCAATTCACGTACCCGGGCTGCTAAGGAGGAGGTGGGTTTCCTATCCCACTTTTTCATGTCTTCCCCATGCTCTTGAAGGAAAAACCAGAGGTCACGTCGTGGAGTTTGTTTTCTTTTCCTGGCTGGAGTACGTCTGCTCCTGATGGCAGAGACTCTGGTTGGTTTCGGTGTGGCATGAAAAAATCTTTCTTTGAGCTCTTTCTTTAGTTTCTGGAGGCTCTCTTCAATTAAGCTCCGGACTTGCGTGGCCAGGTTTGTTTCTACCGATGAGACCTGGGTCTGTAGTGGAGCGGTGACAGTGTTCTCGTAAATTCTCAGTTTGTTTGTTAACATGCTTACCTGGTCTTTGCTTTCTCTCTACTGCAATGTTGCCAGGTAATGAGAGTATATTTCTGGTTTGAGCCACGCGAATCTTAGCCACATTTGTGAAGTGCACCGGACATTATCTGGGCTCTTGGGGAATCTCTCGTTGTTTGAGAAAACGATCTCTAGCACGGCCAATTCCCTCAGGCATTGGATACCTTGTTCTATTGTGTTCTATTTTCTTTGGTGCATCTGGAGGTCTTCTTTGCAGAGGTATTTGTTTCGTACACTCGCCAGCAATCTCCGCCAGAGGCTGAGAGTTTCTTGGGTTTTCCCAATCCCCTGGTCAATGACCACATCCTGAGACAGGGATCTCAGTTGCCTGGCCTCACTTCCATCTAGAATGGTGTCATTAGCGGCGGCATCCCAGATGCGGAGCAGCCAGGTTAAGATGGACTCGTTTGCCTGCCGGGTGAATTCCCTCCGTAGGTCCTGCAGCTCCCCCAGGGACAGAGAGCGAGTGATGATTTCCGGTTCTGTCTCTTCTGCTTGGTGAGATGGTCTTGCTGCATCCTCATCAGTCGCTGTGTGGACTGATTTGCTCTTGGATTTCTTTTTTTGGACGGGGGCAACCACTACTGGCTTTGGCTGCTCTGATTCGGCAGTGGTCTGTGTTGAGACATTGACTGCTCCTTTGGTTCCTTTCCTCTTAGTGGCAGTTTGCGTGGACATGGTGCCTGCTGACTTGTTTCTTTTCTCTTTCTCTTCAAGAAGACGCTGTACCACACCAAGTATTGTTCTGATCTTCAGCAAGATGTACACGATGCTGATCAAAGAAAACAGAACTGACAAAAAGATTATGCCATCTTTAGCATCCAGAGGGAACTCAATATTTTCAAAAACGGCCGTGCCTGACCTGAAAGGCTGGAAGAAACCGCTCTCTCCTCCTAGCCCCAGAGGGTGGGTGCGATTGCTGAGCAGGTCCCAGACGAAGCAGCTCAGGTTAGGCCAGGCAGACAAAGTCGAGTATATATAACGAATGGTGTTCATCGCCTCACAGGTAACCATGCCATAGGCATAATAAACCAATAGAGCAATTTTCATGCCATTTCCTGGTCGCAACAGGAGCAGTACGACGGGCAGATAGTATCCCATTTGAGGAAAAATATAGAGAGCGAGGTACAGTACCCATATAGATAAGCCGAGCATCATGGTGCTAGGATTTCTGAGTTTCCCCAGGTCGTGCCCCACGTTGGGCGCCAAAATATGTATTGGTTTGAAAACAAACCAGTGGGAGATCACAAGTCAAGATTGAAATTAAAAATAAGTGAAATAATACAAGGAAAAGCACTGACAAAGTCAGATACAACCTAACACCCTGTTAGGGTGGTAGTAGCAGTCTAACTGAAGTAGTCTAGTTGAAGCGGTGATCCTGTGAAGGTCTAGTCTTTAGCTGAAGATCTAGTGGTAGCTCTGGTCTTCTGGGAACTCAGTAGACAGGGCTAGCTCAGGCAGTTTTAAGGCCAGGTTATATCCACGTGGGAACACCTGGCTCCTCCCTCCTCGGCAGAGCATCTCACAATGGGATGAGATAAGTCCATGAGTCACACGGTGGGTCCCTGATGGCCCATTGCCTGTCATGCGGGGTGGGTCATTAGCAAGTGATAATAGCTAACGGATGGCCCATTGCCTGTCATCCGGAGTGGGTGATAGCAGCTAATGGCCCACAGCTGGTGGTAATAGAATACTTAACTACATCAATATTGCAACCTAGGACACGTTGTAGCCCCTCCCCCCGCGTCGGTGCGCGCTCCCTTCAGTTACAGATCCTTCCCCATCTAAGTGTTTCCCTTCGGTGCGAGCCCCTCCTCCCATCCTCTCAGGTGTTCCCTCTCAGCCAGAAACAGCTATGGCCTGGCTGGGAGCGGAGCCGCACCTCCAGTTGCCCGCGGCAGGCTCGGAAGAGCCGGTAGGGCTGCACCTCTAGCTCCCCGCAGCAGACACTGCCCCCAGAGCCCGGTGGAGCTGCGCCAGAGCAGTCCCTGAAGCTGTGCTACCGTCTAGCCGTGCTGGGGCCTAGAAAAACTGTTCCAGACCCAGCAAAGCCACAGCAGGGAAGAGCTGTGTGTCACCCAGTAGAGCTGCGCTGCATCCAAAGTTTTCTCCCTCTCCTAAGCTGAGAAAAACTTCAGTGACAACCCCGTTGCTGCTGCAAACCCTGCCTTCATCTTAGCAGCCCCAGCAAAAGAAAAACAGACTACAAACATGACTGCAGTCCGAAAATTCAGCCTGTACTGAACTCCAACATCAAAATCAGCCAGCTGCATCGTCATTTTCCCCATACTCACAGCAAAACTAATTTTGTTATTGCTTTACATTATGTTGTTTTACCATTTTCCTGTTGTTTAAAAATTTACTATGAAAGTTTTTAGGAAAAACATTCCCCTCTTTAATTTAATAAAAAATGGGGAAATATTGTGATAATAGCTGCAAGTTCCCCACACCCCTTTCTTAACGACTGTACTTGTCACCTATTGTCCTGCCTTCCCTACTCCACATAGTCCTAGCCACGCCCCCAGTTTTCCCTATTGGTTCCTGTACCCTAACCCCACGTGGCCCTGGCCACTCCCTCGGGTTTCCCCTATTGGTTCCTGTACTCCTAACTCCGCCCCTGTACCTCCCCTGTACCCAGAGGTCACTGGGCCTGTGTGCTGTCCCTGCCCCTCTCTGTTTCCCTATAAAACCCCTTACCCTCCGCCATCTTGCTGTCTATGCTCCACGTGTGTCTATGCTCCACATGTGGCTGTGCATGTGAGGCCTTCGCCCTCGAGGCATCTCTGCCTCGGGGAGGTCGTTGGCCTCTGCTGCACCATGCGAATAAACATCTTCCATAGACACAACGCATAGACCCTCCTCGCCTCCTTTATCACCGCTGGTTGTGGAAGCAGACGGACCAGAGCTAGCCTTATGGCTCCCCGGCCGGTGAGAGCGCAGTGTCCAGCCCTGGGACAGAAGGTTTAGAGCACTGAGGCGCTGAACCGGTGTCCCGGGTTAATGATAAGACTCTCTCCCCCGAGAGCGAAGGGCCCCGACACCCCCTCCCCCACCCACAACAGAACCTCTTAGATGGAAGTGAAGAAAAAACTATTTATTTAACAAAACCACGCAGAGTGCCCTACAAGGCACAGGGGAAGGGGAAAAACAAGGTGAAAGGCAGTTATTCAACCTGATTAAAAAGTCCTTTTCTCAGACGCAGTCCCTCTCCTCCTCGCCCCCCCTCCGGGGCCGGGTGGAGCTCCCTGGAGAGCTCTGCTGTCCTCTGGCCCTCCTGGGTCTCCGGGTGGCAAAGCAGATCGAAGAGAAGGGGTCCAAACGAGGAAAAAAGAAGAAGAATGGAAAAAACGGGAACAGAGCTCACTCCGACCCCCGTCCAGCACGCAGTCTCTGCCGGGCGACGAATCCTCCCCCGGAGCAAGGCTTGGAGAAAATGTTTTCAAAACAGCCCGCGTTTCTCTCTGCGGCTGGGTGCAGTTAAAGAGACAGGACCACACATTTTTACACATTTTTTTCTTTCTTGGGCATATAAGCCAACGATAGGGGATAAAGGATTATCATATCATCAATCCAAGACATTCCACCCCTTATTCCATAGCGTTGGCTTAAGGCCCACCTTAACATCTTCTAACTTCAAACACACACATATATATATACACATATATACATATACACATATATACATATATACATATATACACATAACTATGTACAAATAATGTCACGAACGGTGAACGGTGGTATGTTGCCATCCCAACCTTACATGTGGCCTTCACCCAAAATTAAATTTCCCTGAGGGACACATTGTGTTTTCCCATCTTCCTGCATTATCCACCAAGTACACCCTGGTCCCTGGGCAAAGACAACCCCACGGATGGGTTTGTCTTTATGTGAGGCAGAATCAATCCAGACAGTTTTCCCTAACAAGCCTCTGGCATGTACTGCTGGGACCTTATCTCCATCCACTGTATGTAGAAGCTCAGATTGGGCAGGACCTGCTCGGTTGATGGAGCCTCGGGTATTGACTAACCAGGTGGCCTCTGCTAAATGTCGCTCCCAATTCTTATAAGTTCCCCCACCCAATGCCTTTAGGGTGGTTTTTAACAATCCATTATACCGTTCCACTTTGCCAGCGGCTGGTGCATGATAGGGAATGTGGTACACCCACTCAATGCCATGGTCTCTAGCCCAGTTGTTTATGAGGCTATTTTTAAAATGAGTTCCGTTATCTGACTCAATTCTCTCAGGGGTACCATGCCTCCACAGGACTTGGTTCTCAAGGCCCAGGATGGTGTTACGAGCAGTGGCATGAGACACAGGGTAGGTTTCCAGCCACCCAGTGGTGGCTTCTACCATTGTGAGCACATAGCGCTTGCCATGGCGGGTTTGAGGCAGTGTGATGTAATCAATCTGCCAGGCCTCTCCATACTTATATTTTGACCACCTTCCACCATACCACAGGGGTTTCACACGCTTGGCTTGCTTGATGGCAGCACATGTTTCACAGTCATGGATAACTTGAGAGATGCAGTCCATGGTTAGATCCACCCCTCGGTCTCGTGCCCACTTATAGGTGGCATCTCTGCCCTGATGGCCTGAGGCATCATGGGCCCATCGAGCTAGGAATAAATCTCCTTTATGCTGCCAATCCAGGTCTACCTGGGACACCTTTATCTTTGCAGCCTGATCTACCTGTTCGTTGTTTCGGTGTTCCTCATTAGCTCGACTCTTGGGGACATGGGCATCTACATGGCGGACCTTCACAGGTAGTCTCTCTGCCCGACTAGCGATGTCTTTCCACTCTTCAGCTGCCCAAATTGGTTTTCCCCTACGCTGCCAACCAGCCTTCTTCCACTTTTCCAGCCCACCCCACAGAGCATTGGCTACCATCCATGAATCAGTATAAAGGTAGAGCTTTGGCCATTTCTCTCTTTCAGCAATGTCCAGGGCTAACTGAACGGCTTTGAGCTCAGCGAATTGGCTCGATCCCCCCTCTTCTTCCCTAGCTTCTGCAACCCGTCGTGTGGGGCTCCTCACAGCTGCTTTCCATTTTCTTTTTGTCCCTACAAGACGACAGGAACCATCAGTGAAAAGAGCTTAGCGTGTTTCATCTGCTGGCAGTTGGTTGTATGGTGGGGCTTCCTCTGCACGGGTCACCTGTTCCAGCTCCTCTTCCTCAGTCAGACTAAAATTTTCACCTTCAGGCCAATTTGTAATTATTTCCAAAATCCCAGGGCGATTCAGATTTCCCATACGGGCGCGCTGTGTGATAAGGGCAATCCATTTGCTCCATGTGCCATTGGTGGCATGATGAGTAGAGGGAACCTCTGCTTTAAACATCCACCCCAGCACCGGCAGTCGAGGTGCAAGGAGGAGTTGTGCTTCTGTGCCAATTACCTCTGAGGCAGCTTGGACTCCTTCATATGCTGCTAGGATTTCTTTCTCTGTTGGGGTGTAGTTGGCTTCAGACCCTCTGTAACTTCGGCTCCAAAATCCCAGTGGTCGACCTCGGGTCTCACCAGGCACCTTCTGCCAAAGGCTCCAGGACAGGCCATGACTCCCTGCTGCAGAGTAAAGCACATTCTTTACTTCTGGCCCTGTCCTGACTGGGCCAAGGGCTACTGCATGAGCAATCTCCTGCTTGATCTGGGTGAAGGCTTGCTGCTGTTCAGGGCCCCAATGGAAATCGTTCTTCTTGCGGGTTATGAGGTAGAGAGGACTCACGATCTGGCTGTACTCAGGGATGTGCATTCTCCAAAAGCCTATGGCACCTAGGAAAGCTTGCGTCTCCTTCTTGTTGGTTGGGGGGACATTGTGATGATTTTATTGATAACCTCAGTAGGAATCTGACGCCGTCCATCTTGCCACTTCACTCCTAGGAACTGGATCTCTTTGGCAGGCCCTTTGACTTTGCTCTTTTTTATAGCGAAACCGGCTTCCAGGAGAATCTGGATTACTTCCTTTCCTTTCTCAAATACTTCTTCTGCTGTGTCCCCCCACACAATGATGTCATCAATGTATTGCAAATGTTCTGGGGCCCCACCCTTTTCCAGTGCAGCCTGGATCAGTCCATGGCAGATGGTGGGACTGTGTTTCCACCCCTGGGGCAATCGGTTCCAGGTGTACTGCACGCCCCTCCAGGTGAAAGCAAACTGAGGTCTGCACTCTGCTGCCAGAGGAATGGAGAAAAATGCATTTGCAATGTCAATAGTAGCATACCACTTTGCTGCCTTGGACTCTAGCTCATACTGGAGCTCCAGCATGTCTGGCACAGCAGCACTCAGAGGTGGAGTCACCTCATTCAAAGCACGATAGTCCACAGTCAATCTCCATTCTCCTTCAGATTTTCGCACAGGCCAGATGGGGCTGTTAAAGGATGAATGGGTCCTGCTGACCACCCCTTGGCTCTCCAGCTCACGGATTAGTTTGTGAATGGGAATCACGGCATCACGAGTTGTCCGGTACTGTCGGCGGTGCACAATCGAGGTTGCAATTGGTACTTGTTGCTCTTCCCCTGTCAGGAGTCCTACTGCAGATGGGTTCTCTGACAGTCCAGGCAAGGTGTTCAATTGTTTTATGCCCTCTGTCTCCACAGCAGCTATCCCAAATGCCCACTTGAGTCCCTTTGGGTCTTTGAAATATCCATTTCGGAGGAAGTCTATACCCAAAATACATGGAGCCTCTGGGCCAGTCACAATGGAATGTTCTTTCCACTCTCTTCCAGTCAGGCTCACCTCAGCTTTCACGAGGGTCAAGTCTTGTGATCCTCCTGTAACGCCGGAAATAGAAATAGGTTCTGTCCCCACATGTCGCGATGGGATTATCGTGCATTGTGCACCAGTGTCAACTAAAGCCTCGTATTCTTGTGGCTCTGATGTGCCAGGCCACCGAATCCACACTGTCCAAAAAATTCGGTTTTCCCTGGCCTCTACCTGGCTAGAGGCAGGGCCCCTCTAACCATGGTGGGTATTTGTGTTAGAGGTTCCTTCAACGGAATCAGACATATTGAGTAGAGCTACTTCCCTTCTGGTGGAGTTCCTTCTCTGAGTCTTGCCCTCCTTCAATTCACGCACTCGTCGTGCCAGGACAGCAGTGGGTTGTCCATCCCACCTGTTCATGTTTTCTCCACTGTCACACAGGAAATACCACAACTCATGTCGAGGGATATATCAAGTTCTCATAGCTGAGGAGCGTCTGCGTGGGGTAGCAGAACCTCTGGTCTGTACTGCTGAGATTTGGAGAAGGCTGTCTTTAATCTCTTTACGGAGTTTCTCATGATTCTTCTCTATCTTATTTTCTAGTTTCTGCAGATTTGTTTCCACAGCTGAGATTCTTGCATTCATTGGGCTATGCACAACCTCTGCATACGCTCGGAGTTTCCTTGTCATATCACGCACAGTCTCATGCCCGTCATCTTGCTTCATAATGGCTAAAGCAGAAGCATACCCTGATGGCCCAAGCTTTAGGAGTTTCCGCCACATCACAGGTGTACATTCTATCCTATCTGGGTCTATAATCGGATCTGGGTTTGCTATGTCCTCTGGGAAGACAATTTCTACCACTGCCATTTCTCTCAAGCGTTGAATCCCTTGTTCTATGGTTCTCCACTGGGTTTGTTGCGAATAGAGATCATCGGGATGTAGGTATCTTTCCCTCGCAGCTCTGATAGCTCGTCTCCAGAGGCTGCTGCAGTCAGGCCCATCTCGTATAGTTTGGTTGATATCTGGGTCACGTGACACAGTCCCTAAATGCCTTGCCTCAGTAGCATCTAGGAGTGTAACATCGCCTGCAGCATCCCAAAGGCGGACTAACCAACTAATCACAGATTCATCATCTCGTTGGACATAATCTTTTCTTAGGCTGTGAAGGTCTCTCACATTCATGGATTCAACAATGACCTCTGACTCAGTTGCTGGCCTTGAGGGTCCCTCCCCACTGTCATCTGGGCGATCAGTCTTAAATTGGGCTTTCCTGCTCCTTGTAATAGGAGCAACTGCCATTGGCTTAGGCTCCCATACTTCCTGTTCTATAATATCTGACAGTGTACGATAAGCATATGCCAGGGCCCAACATATTACACTGCAGTTGTCTCTGCACTTCTCTTTCAGATACTTCCCCACCTCAGCTGGTCTTGGGATTTGTCCAGGGGGAAATTCCCAGTCTATTGGATCAGAGAATTTCTTTAAAGTTTTACCTATGTCCTCCCATACTCCACACCATTCAAATTTCCTCACATCTGGATTAGGTGCCTGCTCCTGCTCAGCCCCTCTGGACTTCTCAGCCCTCATTCTGGTAACACTGAACATCATATACACGGAAACTCCTAGGGAAAGCACCTGTACAACCAAGTTAATGGTCTCTTTAACATCCAGGGGAAACTGAATATTCTCAAAAGCTGATATACCAGATTTAAAGGGAAAGAGATGGGTGAGGAGCCAGGAAGCTTCACCCTCTACTTCTCTAGCAGGTTGGGTAATATTACTAACAAAACTCCAAAACAGGTTACTAAAACTAGAGGAGGAAAATAACAGAGCATGTACATCTTTAACTGTTTCCCATACCTTCTTACAGATCGTCAGTATCACACACATTACTATAACAAGCCGGAGTCGTGTCCCTGATTGGTGGAAATTATACATTAGGGACAGGATTGCCCCTACCTGTTGGTAGGGAAACAAACCTATGTGCCAAACAGACAGTATTACATCAAACAACCTCCCATCAAACAGCATAGTGACTACTGATGGCTGTAATTCAATACCAAGCGTTTAAAACCAGAATGCAATTATTAGGGTTTTTTCTTCACTTTCTCTAACCCCACAAAAGGTGTAGAACAAGTAATCAAGGCCCCACGTTGGGCGCCAAATATGTCCCAGGTTAATGATAAGACTCTCTCTCCTCCGAGAGCGAAGGGCCCCGACACCCCCTCCCCCACCCACAACAGAACCTCTTAGATGGAAGTGAAGAAAAAACTATTTATTTAACAAAACCACGCAGAGTGCCCTACAAGGCACAGGGGAAGGGGAAAAACAAGGTGAAAGGCAGTTATTCAACCTGATTAAAAAGTCCTTTTCTCAGACGCAGTCCCTCTCCTCTTCGCCCCCCACCCGGGGCCGGGTGGAGCTCCCTGGAGAGCTCTGCTGTCCTCTGGCCCTCCTGGGTCTCCGGGTGGCAAAGCAGATCGAAGAGAAGGGGTCCAAACGAGGAAAAAATAAGAAGAATGGAAAAAACGGGAACAGAGCTCACTCCGACCCCCGTCCAGCACGCAGTCTCTGCCGGGCGACGAATCCTCCCCCGGAGCAAGGCTTGGGGAAAATGTTTTCAAAACAACCCGCGTTTCTCTCTGCGGCTGGGTGCAGTTAAAGAGACAGGACCACACATTTTTTTTTCTTTCTTGGGCATATAAGCCAACGATAGGGGATAAAGGATTATCATATCATCAATCCAAGACAACCGGGCTGGGTAGAGAAGCTCTAGGGTAAAGTCTGCTGTAACATCCTCTAAACCGCAACAGAAAGGTGCTGAAAAACATCCCAATCCTCACTCATTTTCTCTTTCTCCTCTCTTCCCTCTTCTTCCTTCTTTCTCAACATATCCTTTTTCCCCTCTTCTCCCTTCTTTCTTAACACAAAAACCTCCCCAGCTGCTTGTCGCAACCATATCTCTCCACATTCCCTTTCAAGCAATCTTTTCCAATTTTCCTCTAAATACAACCACATAATCTGACACAAACGACTACTGTATGTTCCGCAAGGTGGCCATTTAAGCCCCCTTGGCAAATCATACCCTGGCCACACAAAAAACCAATATTCCAGCATTATCTCCTTAGTTATCCCTGTGGGAATGTCTAATTTGTCCCAAAACCTCAGCACTCTTCCCAAGGGACTCTCCGGGGGTATTACAGGATCGTCATCCCTTTTTCCAGGGCCCCTTCCAGGCTTTACATTTGCCACCCTCCCTGGGTGCCCTCCCAGGTTTACTCCCTGAAGATCCCATTTTACTCACCAGTGAGATTTTTTTAGGGGTCCTTCCTTGCGGACTCTTCACAGACCTCCTTGGTCCGCTGCTCGTCTGTCTCCTGGACAGTCTCGGGTACCCAATCAATCGGCTGGTGCTGGCCACCACCAAGGTGAGCTGATCACCGAAACTGGGGGAGGCACGTCTTCAGCTCTGCTCCCTGCCCACCGCCCCCGGATGGTGGAAGGATCCCGGACCGAGCTCCCATTTGACAGGAAAATCAATCCACAAACGCCAGAGGTTTATGTCCAAAAAGGAGACAGAGGAGTCCTATAACTTTATTCATGAATAAAGGGAGAGGTCATGGGCATTTCCCATGGGGTTGATTTGCCCCAATCGAGCCTGGAGACACTTCAGAGACAAAGTCAGAGAAGTGGGTATTTGCTTTATTCGGTGCACCGTGTGTGGGGGGAATTCTCTCCTCCAAACACACACCTTGGTACCTCCAAAGACACAGTGTTATAGGTAAAATTCATGAATATTCATCACATTCCCCAGGATAGGAGGGTTATACAAATTATTTCTCGTAAGTCATTAATATTATTCAGCGATTTCTTGTGCTTGGCTTCAAAAGGATTCTTTTGCCCCCTTTTATCTTGATAAGATTAAGGAAATCCTGGTTTTATTTACATATTCTGCCTTATTGTGATAAATGAGTGAATAGTGAATGCAGTATGCTAAGAAATACATGGTTTTAGCTGATAAGCCACCAGGCCAGAGCTGTTATCTACATTCACTCCTCCCTGAGAAGCTGTCAGCTACAATTTGAATTAGAGCTCAGCCTTCAGCCCTGGACAGGCGCCGTGTTGGTGGAAGGCGGCAAAAGATCAAAGAAATAAGGATGGTTGAAGTGCAAATAGATTTGGGTTATCTATTTGGCCACTTCTTTCGCAGGGTCTCTCAAAATGATAGAGGACGCAGTGTCTTTTATCCTACTTTCTCGGCCACAGGTTCCCTCTCTCTTTCCCCATTGGCTGAGGTACTCGAGAGGTACAGGCTTCCCAGAATGCCTTATTAAGACCCCCGTAATATACATCCCCTTAATGCAGACACCCCTAATACTCATCTCTCCTTTCTTCTTTACTTATATCTCTGTTCTTGTAGTTTATTAACAGTCTTGGGCAAGTCAATCAGTAGAATTCCTATGGAAATCTTTCCCATTCTTTCTTCTATCTCTCAGTGATATAAACAAATTCACAAGCCGGCATTTTTAGGAATATAATATTGAACATTTATTAGGAGAACAAAAACTTATGGCCAGGCAGGAGTGGCTGGTTTGCCTTATTCTCAGTCCCACGCCCTATTCATTTTAATGTGCGCTTAAGTACTTTCTGTAACTGTTACATATTCATTAAGTAAAAAAAAAAACTATTTACACTTCAATCATCTCTCCTTCTTTGCTCTATGCCCCTGTCCGCCAGGCCGGTGACATCTTGGTCTTCTGGTTTGTTTCAGGGCTGAAGGCTGAAGTCTTCTATTCAAGTTGTAGCTGACACTCTTCTCAGGGAGGTGTGACTGTAGATCACAGATTTCCTGGGATGCATGAGGTCTGTTTCTTTTTCTTCCTTCAAGGCGTCTTGATCTCTGGCTTCGTGGCTTATCAGTTTAAAAGATATCTATTACCATGTATTTCTTACCACATTTCTAGCATACTCCAACTATTAGATAGCTAATAATTAACTTTGTTTCTACTTAACTATATTTTATCTAAGTGCTACTTTATACAGTACTTTATCACTTATAAATGCTAAATTCATATATGCAAAAGCCAACATTCACTATCCACTCATTTATCACACTCAGTATCGGTCTTATCTTACCAGGAGACTCAGGTCTTAGCAACCGTTTGTAAAGACACTCCCTTATTCCTTTCAGTCTAGTTTACAGACTGCAAGGGGAAGATGAAGCTCAGCACTGGCTTTTTGTTCCAGGACTTTTTCTGTGGGAGCAGCTGCTGAACCTTTTGAAGATGTTTTGTATCCACGAGACTGAGCAAGTAGAATGGTATATAGAGCTTGCGGGAAGGTCAGTATCTCCAGAGTTTGGTGCCCTTCAACTGGTTCGAGTGGCATGTTGAATCCAGCAAGAGCATTCTCAGCTGACACTGTGAACAAGCTTTTTGCTGGACTGTTGGAGGTTAGGGAATTTTTCCCCAATTTGTTGCTAAGGAACCCACAACCGGGTACTTAAGAGAGACAAAAGAAGTTGCCAAGCTCAGGAGAGGAGGGCACCTGGCTGCACTTATCTTAGGGTTTCTCGAAAAAGAGCAGAGATATCAGGAGAAGTGGGCTGGGAAAAGGGGAGCTGGGGCAGGTGTTAGCTCTCTTTCTCGGCTTCGGAGGAGGACGGTCGAGCTGCTGCCTGGGGGGGCAGAATTCGCTGCCGCCGCCGCCAGAGCCCGGCTTTGTACTGCTTTTTCTCCTGCCCTGGGTGAGCCTTTTCTCGTAAGAGCAGCCGTTGCACTGGGACCTTATTAACACTACCTCAACAAACAAAGGACCCTTCACCATCTGCTCGGGTGCCTCAGGGGAAATCCTGGGATCCCCGAGCCCCCTCCCCCTCTGAGAGAGTCTCTCTCCTGGCCGACTGGAGAGCCTGACCAGCTCCCCCCACGACGGAGCTCTGAGGACCCTGCTTCTACGGTACCGAGGTGAGCACCCCACTAGTCACACTATGGGTCAAACACATTCGGCACATGATAGAGATCTCTATAAACAACTTAAGCGCCTATTGAGCTCCACTCCAAGTAATTTACCAAAACAGGAGCTAAAAAACCTCTTAGAATGAACCTTAATTAATTTCCCACACGCAGAATGTTCAATCGTCTTTACCAAAGATTTCTGGGAAATAGTTGGAAACAAACTTTTTAATAATATTTCGCGCCGCGATCTCGCTGCCGCAGAGCTGGTACCAGCCTGCAGGGCGCTCGTGGAGCTCTTTGCTTCAAAAATGCCGCCTGCAGCACACCCCGCATCGAGCCCCGCTCCTTTCGCAATTCCGCCTCCTGCCGTCGGAACCCTGCAGGGCACTGCGCCCTACACCCCCCCGCCGGTCCTCGCTGCCCCAGTACCCGCGGTCCCGCTGGCCCCGGTCGCCCCGCCGTGCCCCATAGCTTCTCCCACCGCTTCCGCCATCCCGGCCCCTGCCGTCTCCCTACTTCCTGCCGTCCCCATCCCCGACCCCTTATTTCCGGCCCCTGGTCCCGTCGGCGTCACCGCGGCACCGCCCTTCTCCTCTGCTCCTACGACTCCACCCACCAGCGTCACCGCAGCACTGCCCCTCTCCTCCGCTCCTTCGACTCCACCCACCAGCGTCACAGCTGTACCACCCTGCTTCCCCACCCCCGCGGTCCCCTGTAGTGTTGCCGGCACTGCGGCCCCACCCGCACCGCCTTTCCCTCGCTGACGTCACCGCAGCGCCCCGCCCCCCGCACCCCTCCCCGCTCCCGTCCGGCCGCAGCCATGGCAGAGCCTGGCGGGAGCGGCTCGGTCGCCATGGCCTCTCCCCTCGCTCCAGCCCATGCGGGCTCCCTCACTGATATAATCGCGGCTACTCCCCCTCCCCCCCATCCCCGCAGGGCTGGCCGTTCCCGTCCCGCTACCCGCGAGCGAAACCCCGGCTCACTCTGTTATCACCGACATGCCCACTAACCCAGTAGCTATACAGCCGCCTACGACCCCACCGCCTGCCATCGCACGCTCGCAGCACGCTCCCGCAGCATGCACGCCGCCCCTCCTGCCCCCCGACACCCCAACATCTTCTCCCGCTGGCGAGAATCCACCGCTGCCGCCGCTACCCGTCCCGGACCCAGGCATGGTTGCGCCATCTCTTCAGCAGCCTCCCGCTTTTCAGCTAAAATATAGCAGAGCCCCGCCGCCTCCTGCAACCCCGAACGTTCCAACGCTTCCAGCCGCAGCCTCAACCACCATTTTCCCAGCACCGCTACCCTCCGCGTCCCACAACTCGCTCGGTACTGCAGTCCCCGCCATAACGACCCTCCACACCAGCCCCGTGCAGCAATCAACGCATGCGCAGCTCCTACAAACTCCAATCACAACAGCTCCTCTGAGTCACCTGATGCAACACCCCATAGCAGCTCCCGCGCAGCCGCAGCTGCCTACCGTACTTCCGCAGCCTCCACCACTGTAGCACGCAACTGACGGGAGCTGCTCCGAGACACAGCTGCACCTGTTCCAATATCCAGCGGCGTTTGCGCCTTCTACGACCCTAGCACCTACGGAAACTACCTTGTACACATCTGCACAGCCACAGCCCATCACTCAAACCGTGCAACGAGGAGAGGGACACTGGAATATGACAGCTGCGCTAACAAATACAGAACACTCCCAGAACTATTTTCATAATTTTCAATCAACGGACTGGCATGAAGTCAGACGTCAGATTTGTAAAGAAGAAAGTCTAAGTCCTTTAACCATGCCTGTGACATTTAGCCAACAAGCTGGTGGTCCGAGAACATGGGTAGCTATTCCGACTCATGAAATAAAAGAGCTGCGAAAAGCAATAAAAGACAGTGGTATTTGCTCCCCGTATTTTAGGCAACTGCTGAAAAGTACCCTAGACGGAGACACACTCACACCAAATGACTGTAAAAACCTTGCTAGTATAATTCTCACAGATTCACAATACCTGTTATGGGAACTCAAATGGAGAAGACTGCTTGCAGGAGTACTACCCACTTATAGACAAAGTACTGATGTAGGCCTTCATACCCTTACCATATCTAAGCTTACTGGTGACCCTCCTGATGACCAAAATGATAATCAGGTTAATCTACCCTAGATAGCGTTAGATGACATTAAAAAGATGGTTCGCAGAGCCTTCCTGCAAATCCAGCCTGCAGGAAGCTTTGAAAAAGTGTATAATCTCATTAGCCAAGAGTCCTCTGAGCCATTCACTACATTCGTTGACCGTGTAATCCAAGCAGCAGAAAGACAATGCGGCGATAATATAGCTCGCCCAATAATGATACAGGACATTATTGAAAATAATGCAAATGCAGAATGTAAAAGGGTTATCAAAGCCCTGGGGAAAGAAAGACCCACAGTGCCTGAAATGATTGATGCCTGTAACCAAATAGGAAGCCCACAGCAAGTGGCAACTATCCAGGCAAATGAACTTGGAAAAACTCTGGGAGAAAAGATTGAAAAAGCTATTACAGCTCAAACAGCGCAAGCAGCTGCACAGGCAGCACATGCAGAAGCAAGAGACAAAAAACTTACTGAAATCCTAGCTGCCCTGCATCTAAACTCCCAGCAACAAGGCAATACTATGGCTGTCATGCACGCTGCTGTTACATCAGGACCTAGCTACTTCTCTAAAAAACCTAACTGTTGTGATGCGTTCTTCCCTCCCCTGACCCCGCCCCCCTGACCCCTCCTGACTGGATGATGTAAGTCAGGACCACCTCCCAGCCCCAGGGATAAAAACCCCAGCAGGAGCCGGAAGGGGCTCTCTTTCATTCCAGCCTCGATGGAACTCCCTTCTTCTCTTATCTTCCCTTCCCTCTCCACAGTCCCCCAACCTCTCCCCCTGTTATCCTAAATAAAGACACCATGGAAACCTGGAACGAGATAGCTGCCTTTCTAAACTTGCGACACTTCTGTGAGGACCAAGTCTGACCAGCCCCACAGCTCGTGGCCACAGAGAGCCCTTCCCGTGTGTTCCTGTTCTGGGGCAGCCCTCCCCCAGCAGTGGGGGCGGGGCTGCCTGAGGATTATACACTGCTGCGCCTAACCATATTATAAGGAACTGGCAAGAAGCCAGATGGGATGCACAAGCACCAGGCCGCTGTCCAATCTGCGGGAAGGGAAGGCACTTTCCCTGGCAGTGTCGATTCAGACATAATATGAGTGAAAGATACAATGCAAAAAACTTCACCACGAGCGCGCAACGTCATCGCGTGATGAAACAAGTAGTGACGTCCTGTCGCTGTTGAGCCACTAGCAGAGAAGAAAAACCCGGATTCTCAGCGTGGCATAGAAAAAGAGAGCTTTATTATTTTGAATCCAACCTATATAGACTTTTCAGAGGTCACCCAGATTGGTCAGTCAGAAACCTCCCCCTAGGCCTGATTGGCCAGGCCTGAACTGTCCAAATCTCGAGACACTGTTTTAACAACATCCAAACTTTATCTTTGTTTATAAAACACTGAAGAAAGTTCTCATGGGAAAGACCTGTGCTAGCCACAACGTCCTAGACACCCGAGGTGAAATTTATGGATACCCCGACTCAGAACCACTTCGCTTCGTCATCAGCAGAATCTCAAGCAATGCCCCAGAGCTGCTACCCCCAGGGTCCTGGTGCACTTTGGCAACCTCCAAGCCAACAACCTTTTTAAAAGACAGTGGCTATGGCTATATTTTAACAAGCATTACTGGAACTTCGCAAAATAAACAAGATTTTCTAGTTGTTGGTAAGGAGAAGAACGGCATCCTGGGACTGCTTGTATTGCCCTGTGTAATGTCTGTTAACTGCAATGAAGAATTACTAGTGCTAGCCAAGGCCTGCTATCCCCCACTGCATATTTCACCTAAAACCCCTATAGCCATTGCTATAGCACTACCTATGGGGACTGCGCTTCAAACACCACCACACTGTTTCTCAGCCGCTCCTGAAAACCCTGAGTTTCTATGGGTTCAACAGATAAGTCAACAATGCCCAATGCTGACTTGTAAACTGTCAAGTAGTGGGGTTCAAGTTAATATCACAGGAATGATTGATACGGGTGCAGATGTCTCAGTGATCTCTTATCATCGTTGGCCAATGAATTGGAAATTGCTAACTCTCCCAGGCGGTCTCACAGGCACTGGAAGTGTCACTCTGTGCTTACAAAGCGAAGCTGTAATCAGTATTACAGGACCACAAGGGAAAAAGGCATTAATCCGTCCCTATATAGTGCAAAAACCCATCACGGTGTGGGGAAGAGATTTGCTTTCTCAATGGGGAGCCAAAATTGAACTGGATTTTTTGTAGGGGCCACTACAGCACTCAGCACCTTAAAACTGACCTGGAAAACTGACACTCCTATCTGGATTGACCAGTGGCCCCTGCCTAATAATAAGCTGAGTACCCTCAGAAAATTAGTGGCTGAGCAACTAGAAAAAGGCCGTATTAAACCCACCAACAGTCCTTGGAACTCACCTGTGTTTGTAATCCACAAGAAAACTTCTGACACCTGGAGATTATTACATGATCTTAGAAAAATCAACGAAGCAATTGAGAACATGGGCCCTCTCCAACCTGGCCTGCCCAACCTTTCTATGATCCCAAGAAATTGGCCGCTTGTAATCATCGATCTAAAAGACTGTTTCTTCAACATCCCACTAGCATCCGGACGATGCACCTTGTTTTGCCTTTTCCATCCCAAGTACAAACCTGCAAGAACTGCTCCAAAGGTATCATTGGCTTGTTCTGCCGCAAGGCATGAAAAATTCGCCGACAATTTGCCAGTATTTTGTAGCCCGCGCATTATCTCCAGTCCGTGAGCAATTCCAGCAATCAATCATTCTCCACTACATGGATGATTTGCTCATTGCAGCACCAACACAGCAACAAATGGAAGAAACTCGGGACAGTGTTGTTGCTGAAATTAAAAAGGCTGGACTGGTGATCTCAGAATCAAAAATACAGGAAACTGCCCCCTGGAAGTATTTAAGTAGAAACTAACAGAACAGTCTATTGCACCTCAAAAAGTACAAATCAGAACTGAAGTCTGTACTCTAAATGACTTACAAAAGCTTTTAGGAGAAATCAATTGGGTTAGGCCTGTGTTAGGAATCACTGCTGATGAACTTGCTCCACTTTTTGATTTGTTAAGAGGAGACAATGACATCAAATCTCCTAGATCTCTCTTTCCCGAAGCCTGCAAGGCCTTAGAAAAAATCACTGATGCCCTACAAAACAGACAGGCTCATCGCTGAATGCCCGATGAACCCTTTTTCCTTGCGGTATTAGGAGAAGGTCTGAGACTGCGCGGTCTCATTTTTCAATGGGATTCTGTTGGAAAACACAGTTTTCCAGCAAAACTTGTGTTAATTGAGCAGGCCTGAACAAAGCCTCAGCATAGGCAGGCCTCAGTAAAAATCCTAGTAAAGTGTCATGAGAAGCTAAAGCCTGAGAACCACAGCTGTGTTTCTAGGCCGTGAGAAAAATGTTATGAGAAAAGATAGGGAGTCAGAAGTGTTATGAGAAAAGAATAAGGGAGTCATCAGGAAAAACCCTGATTATGTGAGAACAGACTGCAGATACGTGTGTAACTATAATTAGTAACATCTGTAACAGTATATAAGTTTCTCGTTTGGTGAAATAAAATGGAGCTTGCTTATATCTCACATTGAGACTACTGCTTGCTTCCTCTCGCCGATCGCCAAATGGTGACCTCCGATGTGATATGGAGATACAGGTAGCAGGACTTAGGACCCTGCTCCGAGAAGCGATGACCACGGACGCTGGCAGCAGAGTTTACGACCCTGTTCCAGAAAGCGGCGAGAACTGAGAGGTACTGGAGCAGCGCCGGTGAGCCAAGGTCATCGCCCCTGCTTGGGAGGGGGGTGATCCGAGGGCTCGGGCCGATCAAGACCTGCCTACCGTGGGGCTACTTCGGAAAAGCTGCAATCGGCGAGCGCGGAAAATAGAGACGTCCCAGCGGTGTGCTCTGACGGCGGCAACCAAGGTACTTTAAACCCAGCTGGACCAAAATGGAGACGGAGGTAGCCCAATGTTTATTGTTATGCTTTTTAGAAAAGCATGGACTCAGTAAAGGCACTCTATCGCAGTTAGCTGGTCTAATCGTGGTGGGACAAGCCTATGGATTTTTTACAAATCCTGTTACAGTATTCGAAGTAAAGGAGTGGTCAAATTATGGAGCTAGTTTACTTCTAGAGGGTAATAAAACTGCAAAAAAGCTTGGCAAACCGTGGAGTAAAGTGATAGCCTGCTTACAGCAACATGCAACAGAGCGAGAACTTGCAAACATAACAGCACAGAAAATAGCAGCCGCAGACAGCAGAGAAAAACCTGAGAGTTGCCGTCCTGCTTTTAACATGCAAAGGACTTCGGCAGCCGCGCAACTGGGGGAACCCCCCCGCTAAGGGGGGGGGAATCATAGCTCTCCCTCGCTGCCACCGCTAGCAAAAAGGGAGCGCTCAGTGTCACTGCCAGAAGCTGAAAATACAAAGTTACCCGATTGGATGAAAAAACTATTCCTGTGTCAATGTATCATAGAACTTAGCAACTTTACAACGAAAAACATCTTAGCTGCTTTATTTGAAAGTGCCGCTGTTGAATTTTTGCCAGAACAACTAAACACGATACTAAGAAAAGCTCAAGTAACGTGGGTAAAGCACTGAAGTAGCCAGCAATCACTCCGTTGTTATTGATGTGGCAGTGAAAAACACATACGAAAAAATTATAACGAGAAAGTTTGGTGTTCCCGCTGCAACAGAGATACAGCACAGAAGCTTGTAAAAACAAAAAAGACAAACAGAAAGAGACCGGCGGCCGCGCAGCAGCAACGGCCCCTGCCGTCTGCCACACACCGCCTGAATCCCACATGGAGAGACCTGTGGCGGAAGTTGCTCCAACCACGGTTTCCGGTCAACTGGCAAAGAAAGCGGAAGTCGCAGAGGGTGCCCCGGTAGGCGGAGCCGCGAGCCATCCACGCCTCCTTCACCGCCCCAACTGTGACGTCTGTGGTGAGATCCTAAACTCTACCCCTCCCCAAAGATGAGGAAATGATTGACAGCTTCAGCAGTGAACCAGAACTAACCAACAGCGTTGCCAGCAGAAACAACAAACTGATACCGGAATCGAAGGTGCGCAGAGCCGAGCGGAGGCCTGGAGCAGTTCTGCTGCCCTTGCCCCCCTTTGCTTTCTCCTGTTCCATTCCCTTCCCTTCCCAAAGAGTCCTGTTCAAAACCTTAAAAATCAATCTAATGGAGTTGTTTCTCCTCGTAGTCATGGAGAACTTTCAGGAGTTCTTCCCTTTTGCTCTCTAGCTGCAGATACAGATCTTTGAACACGTTCTCCAGCTGTTCTCCCCAAAACCTCTAATTATTCGCTTTGCCGGATGAAACACCCGTTGCCAAGTGTCAGCACCTTCTACAAGCTAACACCAGCTGCATCCAAAGATGCCTTTGTCAAAGCTCCAAAAAGCAATTAGTGAATGTGTTTTCAGAGTACCCTGTTGTTTAGTGCAAACAAGTTATAGTTTGTACTTGTTTCTAGCTCTTCACAAATGAAAAAGCATTGTAACAATATATTATTCTGATAAAAAATAACAACACCTTGATTGCTAAAGCCTTGAACAAAAGCTGAATTTTGCTAAAGTGTTTCTTAAGACAGTGTTTGTGTGTATGTGTGAGTATAGCAGGCCTGCTGAAAATGTTGTTTTACTTTCATGAGTGTTTTAATGTGTAGATGAAACCTGTACCTGCTGAGAGTGTGGTTTTGATTTCTTAAGAGTTTTGATGTATGAATGAAACCTATGAGTAAAGTTATACTAAATAGTTTAAGCTACCTGTTAAGTGCCTTTGGTTAAGTATAGATTCTGTTAAAGTTAAGTAATATTGAATTTAAATTCTATTAAGTTTTAGATTCTGTTAAGGTTAAACTCTATTAAGTAATATTAAGTGATGTTAATTTTAAATTCTGTTAAGTTTTAAATTCTGTTAGAGTTAAGTCCTATTTGTTAGTTTTAAATCAAATTTATTAAGATCAAGCTTTATTCATTTTCAGTAATATTAATTTTGTTTTAAATTTGTTAGTTTATATTATTATTCACAAAAACCTTTGCAGTTTTATCTTCTTTAGTTAAAGTCAAATAATAATGTCCACTGTTATTGTGATAATGGCTGCAAGTTCCCCACACCCCTTTCTTAACGACTGTACTTGTCACCTATTGTCCTGCCTTCCCTACTCCACATAGTCCTAGCCACGCCCCCAGTTTTCCCTATTGGTTCCTGTACCTTAACCCCACGTGGCCCTGGCCACTCCCTCGGGTTTCCCCTATTGGTACCTGTACTCCTAACTCCGCCCCTGTACCTCCCCTGTACCCAGAGGTCACTGGGCCTGTGTGCTGTCCCTGCCCCTCTCTGTTTCCCTATAAAACCCCTTACCCTCCGCCATCTTGCTGTCTATGCTCCACGTGTGTCTATGCCCCACGTGTGTTTATGCTCCACATGTGGCTGTGCATGTGAGGCCTTCGCCCTCGAGGCATCTCTGCCTCGGGGAGGTCGTTGGCCTCTGCTGCACCATGCGAATAAACATCTTCCATGGACACAACGCATAGACCCTCCTCGCCTCCTTTATCATCGCCAGTTGTGGAAGCAGACGAACCAGAGCTAGCCATATGGCTCCCCGGCCGGTGAGAGCGCAGTGTCCAGCCCTGGGACAGAAGGTTTGGAGCACTGAGGCGCTGAACCGGGCTGGGTAGAGAAGCTCTAGGGTAAAGTCTGCTGCTAAATCCTCCAAACCGCAACACACTGTTTTCAAATATTTCGCCTCACCTTATATAGTTATCTGCAAAAATAATATGTTAAGACACTCTTCTTATTGATATTAATCAAAGCTTGTTTATAAAATGTTCTAAGAAAACCCTCCTACTTAGGGTCTAGGCTCTGGCCAAGCTTCAGTCCTAATTAGCTGGGAAATATGCCATGAGTCCCAAGTGTTCTGCACCAAAATTTAATCAGGTAATGTTAACTTACCAAATTGAACTTATGAAAGCTAAACCTTCTTCCAGGTAAACTTGGAGTCCTTACCCGGGAAAAGTTCTCCAAGCTTTGCCTGTGAAGTGAATGTTTTCAGCAATGACAGTTCCTAGACCGTAGCAACATAACTAAATAACTAGTGATGTTTCCTTAAGTAAATTTATAATAATTGTAATAATAAAAAGTACTTAAAGCAAATGAATCTGACAACAGACAACGTCTGTTCTCACAAACAAAATGGGGGAATTTGTTGGAAAACACAGTTTTCCAGCAAAACTTGTGTTAATTGAGCAGGCCTGAACAAAGCCTCAGCATAGGCAGGCCTCAGTAAAAATCCTAGTAAAGTGTCATGAGAAGCTAAAGCCTGAGAACCACAGCTGTGTTTCTAGGCCGTGAGAAAAATGTTATGAGAAAAGATAGGGAGTCAGAAGTGTTATGAGAAAAGAATAAGGGAGTCATCAGGAAAAACCCTGATTATGTGAGAACAGACTGCAGATACGTGTGTAACTATAATTAGTAACATCTGTAACAGTATATAAGTTTCTCGTTTGGTGAAATAAAATGGAGCTTGCTTATATCTCACATTGAGACTACTGCTTGCTTCCTCTCGCCGATCGCCAGGATTCTGCTCAAAACGATCCGTTGTTAATAATTGAATGGGTTCTTCTTTCTTACAGGTCGCCAAAGACACTCGTCACACCTTTAGAAATGAGGTCTCAAATCATCATAAAAGGCAGAGCAAGGCTTCTTTCAATAGCAGGTCGCGAATTCGCAATTATTTATCTGCCTATGATCAAAACCTACTTTGATTGGGCAATGCAAAAATCAGAGGACTTGCTGTATGCCTTGCTCGATTTTCCAGGCATTTGCTCTATTCATTATCCAGCACACAAATTGATCAAAGCTAAATTATGCTACAAAGAAAAAACCCTGATCAGTGAAGAGCCTTTAGATGCAGTCACTATCTTCACTGATGGGTCAGGGCGAACGCACAATTCAGTAGTCACTTGGCAAAATAAAGACACTCAAGTCTGGAAACAAGATGTTCAAAAGGTTGAGGGCTCACCTCAAGTTACTGAATTGGCAGCAGTTGTGAGAGCTTTTCAGCTCTTTCCGGAGCCTTTCAACCTAATCACTGATTCAGCATATGTTGCTAATATTATTAAAAGAATTGAAGGATCTGTTCTAGAGGATGTAAACAAATTGTGTCTTTGGCTCACCTCTCTCTACCAAATTCTGTCACACAGAACTAACCTTTACTTTGTTTCCCACATCAGAGCCCATTCTGGGCTTCCAGGATTTATGGCAGAAGGAAATGCACGAGCTGATGCATTGGCATCAGCAGCATCTGATGAAGAAGTTGCAGCAGGTATTGAAAACTCTACTTCAGTGCTTACTGCGACCACTTTACCCAATATCATTGAACAAGCCAAATTGAGTCATGCATTTTTTCACCAGAATGCACAGGCAATCAAATGAGATTTTCACATCACCTTAGAGCAAGCATGAAACATCATACGAGCTTGCCCAGACTGTCAGCTTGTTCAACCTCTTCCTTCCTCAGGAGCCACCAATCCACGAGGGTTGGAGAGCTTGCAGAAATGGCAAACAGATGTTACTAAGTACCCCTCTTTTGGGACACTTAAAAATATTCATGTTTCTGTCGATACATTCTCAAATGCAGTTTTTGCTTCTGTTCATACGGGAGAGACAGCTAAGCATGTTTGCCAGCATTTTTCACTAGCTTTTTGCTATCTGGGTATCCCCCAAGAAATTAAGACTGACAATGGTCCTTCGTATGCTTCACAAGAATTAGCTACATTCTTAAATAACTGGGGTGTTCGCCATACATTTGGCATTCCTCACTCCCCCACGAGTCAAGGAATAATAGAACACATCAAACTCTAAAACACATTTTAGATCAACAAAGAGGGGGAGAAGCCCAGGCTACACCTCAAAGGAGGTTGAACAAAGCTTTGTATGTTTACAATTTTTTGAATAGCTCTGCAGAAGAGTCTGATCCCCCAATATACAGATGTGGCTAGCACAGGTTTTTCCCATGAGAATTTTTCTTGTGTTTTATAAATAAAGATAAAGTTTGGATGTTGTTGGAACAGTGTCCCAGAACTTGGACGGTGCAAGCCTGGCCAATCAGGCCTGGGGGAAGGCTTCTGACCGACCAATCTGGGTGACTTTTGAATACTCTATATATATGATGAAATCAAAACAATAAAGGTCATTCCTTCTTGCCACTGAGAACTGGTGCCTTCATTACTCTGCTAGCTGCTCAACAGCGACATCCAGACATTTCCTAAACAACAAAAAGTCAAAACTGAAAGAAAACCCCCCAGTTTTGATTAAAAATTTAGAATCAGGACAAATAGAAGGACCATACAATCTTGTAACTTGGGGGAAGGGGTTTGCATGTGTTTCCACAGGCGAAGGGCTCAAGCGGATTCCAGCGAGAAACATGAGGCCATATCACGTATCGAAACCTGCCGAAGCCTCCACACCAGCCAGCAACCCCGCAAGTGAAAAGCAGGAAGCAAGTACCCAGACTTGAGCAGACAGAACCATCAGGAGAAAGTGTTCTGCCAGAAAGCAGCTCAAGAAAAGAATGGAGTTTGATCATTTGCGCGAATGCATGTTACTTTTATTCCTTTATTTTAGTTTTTGTAGTAACGCTTTACCTGTAAATCAACCAAAGACAAATGTCTGGGTTGCTTTGGCCAAGTCTGCAGGCTCCGATACCATTTGCCTATCCAACACAAGCCCTGACAAACCTTTTTCAACCTGTTTAGTTGGAATACCTTTTCCAGAAGGTTTTGATAATGTTACCCTTGACAAATATTGGCCATATGATGATCATCATATATCTCCAACTCCCAGCCACAAACACCAAACTTATATTGATAATTCTAAAGTTGATAAATCTGACCTTCAAGAGCTAGAAATCCTGGGCTCTCTAACCATGGGCACCTGCTACTTCTTTCATTTCCTAGGAGAAAACGGCCCTCAGTTAAATGTTACCCCATATCACCCAGCCTATAGCAATGTGACCTCTTGGTATAATCAAACCAAGCTTCTCATACATGACAAACCTCACGCAGATTGTTTTAACAAACTCCCTATTCGATTTCCTAAAGGAATTTGGCTCATCTGTGGAGACAGGGCCTGGCAAGGTATACCTTCAAAAATAGATGGTGGTCCTTGTGCCCTAGGACAACTTACAATAATTGCTCCCAGTGTCAAAGAAGTAGTCAGAAAGAAAAGCAGAAGGATTAGATCCTCCTAGGGACACCAATATGAGAGCGACTGTGATAGTGACTTTCACCCCTGGAACTCTGGAAAATCAATTGTTGCAAGCCTTTTTCTACCTCAGTTGAGTTCTTCAGTCGCATTAAAACAGCTAAATAAGCTGGGGTGTTGGCTCAGCAAGAAGGTTAATGCTACCTCTACAATGATCAGTGATCTAATGACAGATGAGAAAGCAGTCAGACATGCCACTTTACAAAACAGAGCTGCTATTGATTTTCTTCTATTAGCACATGGACATGGCTGTGAAGATTTTGAAGGATTATGTTGCATGAATTTATCTGATCATTCTGTTTCCATTCATAAACAGCTACAAAACCTAAGAGATTTTGCTAACCAAATTACAACAGATGACCCATCTTGGCTAGACAGTTTGTTTGATGGTTGGAGCTTTGCACCTTGGCTAAAGGAACTCTGTAAAATAGGCCTGATTATTCTAATAGTAGTAATTGTAGTTTTAGTAGCAATACCCTGTACACTTCAGGGTGTGCAAAAGTTAATGAGTAAAACTGTGTCCAGTATCTTAGTTGTTCAACAAAGAGGGGGAGATGTTGGGGAAGATGAAATAGGAAAGCCTTATAGATATGATTACCTTGCAAAAGATGCTGAGAATATGGAAAGTATAAACGAAATTGAGATGAAGACAAGGTTTGAGTTGAAGAGTAACTAGGAAACAATGGTATGGCCACTGAAGGTAATCCCCCTTCTTGATAGAACAATGCCCTCTGCCTGTAGGCAGGTCCAAATGTCAGAGTAGACCCTGCCTGCCTGGTAGAGGTTCCAAAAAGCAGTTTTTAAAGGTTTAAAATATAACCCCGTGTGGTAATGTGATGATTCTCATAGGTTGTATGTAAATGTTGTAGGGTCTGTAGCTTGTCTTAGATTGGTTAAAGAGAATTAGAATATTCAACACAGAAGATGATTTATTGTATTGTAAACAGCAAATCGGTCTCCTTTTTGCCTCTCTGTCTCTCGCTTCTCTGACCTGCTTTGAGCTGCATCTTGCAGCCTAGCAGGCCTCTCACACCCACTCTCTTTTCACAATAAACCCCCATGCTCTAAAACCCAGCTTTAGAGATCTTGTTTCTATTTTATCCTCATAACTAAATCCCACAGAGTTAAATCCTACACATGTCTATCTAAAATTCCCCAATAAGAAACCTAACAAATGAAGTAATTGTCCCCCTATTCTAATTATTCCCCCCCCCCAAATGAGGCTACAATCTAGTTTACAAAAACATGTTCCAGAGAGGAGGCTCCGTCCAAGGTTGGAGCCTCTTGTCCTGAGATAGTAGGGATGTTTCGTCTTCCCCAAAGAACTCTGAACTAGGCTAAATATACAGGGAGTGAAATGTACATGGAATTGGAAAGGGTATAAAATGTATAAAAAGGGTATAAAAAGAGTATAAAGAGAAAGGACAAAAACCATCAGGCATCATTTCCCCCTTTTTTTAGAGACCAAAAGACTTTACCTTGTCTAGTCTCTAAACTATACTACACTACTTACAGTACCAGTTTACATAACTAGCTATACGAAAAATAATAACTACAATTACAACTATTATAAATGTTTCTTTTACCCAGGCCCAGTCTGGTAACCATGAAGTGAGGGCATGGAAGATACAGTCAAATTTCAAGGTGTAATGTTTTGAACTTACTTTATACAGAATTTGAATCCCCTTCCAAACTTCTTCCAAACCTTTCTAATTTTTAATGGCTAGTTATCACATCCATTTAGAGGTGGTAACTGGGTGCAAATCCAGCAATTGCTCATATTAAGAGCTCTGGATATATTCTGGGTCACAGTGTTGTGCAACTTTTGGCTGAGCCTTGAGTCATGGTTACCAATTGGGCAAACAACAGACATGTAAAGAACAATTTAAACTACATCATTTTGATTTGCATCAGTCTCTGTTTTGATGGTCTCAGGGGCAGAAGCTTTCTTCATTCTGGAGTAGTGGATTCACGGTCTTTTCCCAGCAACCTTTCTCAGAAGTGAAGGTGGTCAGCAAAACTTGGAATGGTCCCTTCCACTTAGCTTGGAAGGGGTCGCTGGTCTACCATTTGATGTAGACCCAGTTTCCAGGCTGAAATGGGTGAGCAGGGGTGTCCAATCCTATAGGTTTGGACAGCACGACAAATCCCTGGAGCTTCTGCAAAATGGAGCTTAAGGCTGTTAAGTATTTCTGTAAATCAACTGTTCCCCTCATGTGAATTTTCCCCGGAATGTGTGGAACTTGATATGGTTTGCCATATAGGCTTTCATAGGGACTTATATTGTCCCTCCACCTTGGCTGTATGTGGACCCTCAGTAAGGCTATAGGCAAAGCCTGAACCTATGTCATAGATGTTTCTTGACAGATCTTACCAATTTGGGCTTTGAGGGTTCCATTCATACATTCAACTTTGCCACTTGCTTGGGGCCTGTATGGTGTGTGCAAGTCCCAAGTAAGTCCTTAAATCCTGCTAACTTCCCCAATCACTGTTGCAACAAAATGTGGTCCCCTATCTGATGACATTCCCAAAGGAACCCCAAACCTTGGAATTATATGATTGAGCAAGGCTTTTACTACTTCCTTTGCTGCATTGGTGTGACAGGGATAAGCTTCAGGCCATTCATTGAGCATATCAACCAATACCTGTACATATTTGTATCCTTCCTTATGTGACATTTCAGCAAAATCTATTTGGCAGTAATCTCCCGGGAGATGCTCTGCCTTGGTCACTCCTAACACTACTCTCTTGCTTGTGTCAGGGTTGTTTTTGCAACAGGTTTCACACTTGGTTGTTATAGATTGTACAATATCAGTCTTCCCTCTCCTTATCACTACTTTCTTTAGATGTTTTAAAAGGTTTTCTGTTCCCCAGTGGGTATTCTCATGTTCCTTCTGTGCTATTTCTCGAAGAATGGGGGGTAGGACTACAACCTGGCCTATGGGTGTAACAGCCCACCCACCCCCCTTAATTTCAGCCTTAAGAGATTTAATTAACTTTTGGTCACTCTGATCATATTTTGGAGCAAACCCTGTCAGATCTACTTCTTTTTGTGGCACTACTGCAAAAATGCCTTTTTCTGCTATCCCTCTCGTCATTTCGTCAGCAAAACAATTTCTCACTTCAGGAGTTGTCTTCCCCTTTTGATAATTTCTGCAATGCAGGACAGCTACTTCTGTAGGCTTCCAGGTGCTCTGCAGGAGTGCAAGGATTTGTTTTGCATGCTTAATGCCATTACTTTGAGCAGTCAGTAGGCCATGTTCTTCCCAGATAGCTCTGTGGGCATGAGCAATACTGAAGGCATATTTGGAATCAGTCCATATGTTTACCTTCTTTCCCTTGCTCAGTTCTAGAGCTCTGGTCAGTGCGATCAGTTCCCAATCTGGCTTCTTCAGAGGCACCTCCTTCAGGTCTGGTCTGCTGGAATAGGTCTCCTCTATTGTCTGCAAACAGTCATGCTCAGGCAGGTCATTAAGTAATGTGGATGACAAAAATGTTGCAGGGTTTACAACAGATGTTGTTTTTAGGGTAACATCATCCTGTTCCAACAACACAGATTGGTATTTGAGCATTCTGCTAGGGGATAACCAGTGTCCCCCCTTTTGCTCCAGCACAGAGATCACGATGTGGGGTACATACTTGACAATGTGCTGCCCAAGGGTGAATTCACGAGCCTCCTGTATTAGGATGACAGTTGCTGCCACAGCTTTCAGACACCCAGGCCACCCTTGGCTGACATTGTCTAGCTGTTTTGAGAAACAGGCCACAGCTCTTCGCTGGTCTTTAAGGTGCTGTGCCAGTACCCCTAGAGCAACATTCTGCTGCTCGTATGTAAATAGTCCAAAGGGCTTAGTTAAGTCTGGCAGCCCCAGAGCTGGAGCAGACATTAAGGAATGTTTTAGTTGTTTAAACGCAGCCCTTGCTTTCTCTGTCTAGTTGATGGTTTCTTTTTCAGCTGCCTTAAGGGCTTCATATAAAGGTTTTTCTTGTTTTCTCCAGTCCTTTAGTTCTTTTGACAGCTGATGTCCAAATATATTTGGGCTATTCTTAAACCCTTGGAGTAACTCTGTCCAGGTGAGCTGAGTCTTTCTTCCTGTCTCAGGATTTTCCCACTCAGATGTAAAGAGTTCTTGACTACTTTTACTTATAGAAATCCAGGAAAAGGCATCCTTGAGATCTAAAACTGTGAACCTCCCTAGTTCATTTGTCGGTGTGGTCTGAAAAATGTAGGGGTTTGGCACAACTGAATCTATGTCCTCTATGTCCTCTGTGATTTTGTTAATTGCCTTTAAATCCTGCACTAATTTGTAACTTTTACCATCATCTTTCTTTACTGGCAGGATGGATTTTCTTAGTTTAAATTTTAAAAGTTGAAAGAAAGACCTTGTTTCACTTATCCCTGTGGCACTGGTTACATTTACAGTACCTTGACTCAGTTTCCCCTCAGCCTGCCTCAAACGTGCTTCTAGGACAGCCTCCTTCTTTTTTGGTTCATCTCTTTGAGATCTGGTGTGTTCAGCTACCAGACTAGCAGCCCCTATAGCTTCCCGGGTTACCTTTCCCTTCTCCTTCCCGGTAAGCCCACTGGCTGCTGTAGTTACAGCCCCAATCCACGCCTCCTTTTCCTTGGAGCTATCTGCACTGAATTTATCTGGCTTGCTTTTAATTGTGGCTATTTTTCCCTCAGCCCTGTCACTGACCATGCAGCGAAGCGGCTGCTGCCCTCTGCCCCTCCTTTCCCCAGCCTGGGAGGGGCCAGGTACAGCAGCAGATGCACTTCCCTCCCCGCCTGGATCTGCCTCCGCTCCCCCCCGCCTCTGCCCTCAGGGCGGCCGGTGGATGGTAACCAGCCCACCCCTGCTTGTCCCCTGCCTCCGCCCGCTGGGCAGCCCGGGGAGGGTGGCAGCGGAGGGGGCGGTGGCCACTCATCCCCCATCCCTAGCCATACCGTGGCAGGGGGGAGGGGAGCTGCCAGTGGCCACTTATCCCCCACCCACAGCGCCGCATCGGCCCAGGGCAGGGAAGGGGGCTGCCAGCAGCGGCAGCGGAGGTGGAGGGAGCCAGGCTCCTCCCACCCCCTCCGGTCCGGCTGGCCCCTATAGCGACAAGGGGTAAGATACTCTTTCCTGCAAGGCAGGCAGTCTTTTTTCATTTGTTTGTACACCTCCTCCCAATTCAGGAACATAGAAAACAACTCTGCATACCTTAACTCATCAAACCTGCCCTGGACCCGAAGCTCTACCAGTAATTCTGTAATTAATTGGTTGTTCAAACTACCTAGACGCTGCCATTTCTCCCCCCCCTCTCAGTTTCAACACAGGCCACACCCACAATGACAGCCTAGTTAGTTCCTCTGTGTTCAGACGGGGTCTTTTCCCTATTAGGTCATGCCAGTTTTTTAAAATCAGACCCAGTGGGGATTCTTGTGGGATTTTTGGGTTAGTAGAAGATGCACCACCCATATTTTGCTTATAAACGGAAAAGAAACAGCTGGAAAGAAAGCTCCTAGCCTAGAATCTGGCGTGAGAAATGAACCCACGGTTCCCATACCCCAGCAGAGTAAAGAAGGCAAGCTAAAAAGAGTGCGCGTGCGCGGCTTAGAAACCCTGGCGAGATTCGAACCACCACCCCTGGTAGATGAACCTGCACCCCCAACCCTGGGCCACGGCTCCCCCTGAGCCGCTGTGTGGCCCTCTGTGAGTAGTAGCAAAGAGCGTCTCCTTCTCCTCACAGCCCCCCTGCGGGAGCGGAGTAGATTGTAAAAACCCCTCCTTTATGGCCCCCCTGGCCATACTCCTGCCCTTGGAGATCTCCCCCAGATGCTAGCTAGCAATAAAACCATAAAACCCTTCTTTGATCTCACCTCTCCTGCTGCGTTTCTGCAGTAGGTTTTTCGGAAACTCCCTGGTTTTCGCAATCCCAGACCACCGCTTCCCTCCCGTATAGTGCCAGCGAGTGGTGGGTGCAGTGGGGTGTTTCTCAATCCAGAATCGAAACTCGGGGTCCCTTTTCCTTCTGCCTGGCTTGCCAGAACTGATGCCTTTAAAGCTGGTAAAAATAAGATGCAGACCCCACAGTATAGGGAAAAAGGGTATTACCTTGGTTTTAATAGGATCCCAGGTGCCCCCTCGTCGAAGGTGGAACCACGCCGACGAAGCACACCTGGTACAATGCGTATACCATTTTATGGACCTCACAAATTAGCATATCTATCTAAAATCCCCCAATAAGAAACCTAACAAATGAAGTAATTGTCCCCCTATTCTAATTATTCCCCCCCAAATGAGGCTACAATCTAGTTTACAAAAACATGTTCCAGAGAGGAGGCTCCGTCCAAGGTTGGAGCCTCTTGTCCTGAGATAGTAGGGATGTTTCGTCTTCCCCAAAGAACTCTGAACTAGGCTAAATATACAGGGAGTGAAAGGTACAGGGAATGGGAAAGGGTATAAAATGTATAAAAAGGGTATAAAAAGAGTATAAAGAGAAAGGACAAAAACCATCAGGCATCAGTGGCACTTGGAACCACTGATATAAACTTGGCCTTACTTCCCAATTAGGTGTGATTCTTGGTAGAGCCCCTGGATCATTTGGGTCTTCCCAGTTCATTACCACCCAGTCCTTGCTTAAGAGTCAGCTTGGTATCACCCGTCTTAGATGTTATAGTCCACTCCTTAGTTCCTCCACAGGTCCTTTGATTCTGCTGGCGTGGATCCACCCTCTTTCTCTGGTCCGGATCACTGCCTCAGTTGTCAGTAGTACCTGAAAAGGACCTTCCCATTGTGGAGTTAAAGATTGCTCTTTCCATGTTTTCACCAGTACCCATTCCCCTGGATGGATATTGTGGATTTTAAATTCTAAGGGTGTGGTTTGAGGGACTATCCCTTTCAACCACAAATTTTCAAGTGTTCTTGCAATTGAGTTGGCATATTTTCTAACACTTATTTCCCCCATTTCATAAGTAGCAGTTTCATGTTGGGTGGTCAGAAAGGGTAACCCGAACATCATCTCATAGGGTGACATCCCAGGTCTGACCTGGGTTGTGCTCAGATTCTCAATAGAGCCAATGGTAAACATTTTACCCAGGACATTTGTGTTTCAATCATCAGTTTTGTTAGAGTTTCTTTTTAAAGTCTGATTCATTCTCTCCACCCTACCCAAACTCTGTGGATGCCACAGGGTATGTAATTTCCATTTTATTCCCAAGGCTCGAGTTATCTGCTGTAAGACTCTTGATGTAAAATGTGTCCCTCTATCTGAGTCTATTCTATTAACCATTCCATACCTGGGAATAATTTGTTCCAAAAGGGTTTTACATACTACATTAGCTGTAACTCTGACAGTGGGGACTGCTTCTACCCAGTGAGTAAAATGGTCTATTATTACTAACAGAAACTTCCACCTCTGAACTTGGGGAAGTTCAGTAAAGTCCACTTGGATACTCTGAAATGGTCTTAGAGCTAATTCATGGCCTCCTGGGGTTGTTTTCCTAATTACCTTTTTATTTACTTTCGGGCAAGTTATACATTTTTCAGTTACTTGTTTTGCCACTCCAAAGACCCCAATACATCCATAATTCCTTAAAAAATGATCACATAATGCCTGAGTACCCCAATGAGTCTTTTGATGCATATTTTCTAATATTTTTCTAGTTAGTGGCTTATTAAGTAACTGCCTCCTATCAGAAAGTCTCCACTTCCCAGACTGATCACATTTCCCCCCTATTTTACTTCTTTTTCTTCTGCTTCATTAAACTTTGGAATTTCCAATTCTTCCTTATCTAGGGTCAAAATTAACATAACTTTTCGGTCCCATTTTCTGCTGCATCTTTAGCTTCTTGATCTGGTAAATTATTCCCTCTTATTTCTGGGGTCATTCCCCTTTGGTGTCCTTTAACATGCACTATAGCTATTTCTTCAGGCAATTTTAATGCCTCTAAAACCTCTGAGTCCTTCATGTATCAGTCCCTTTCCTTTTGAATTTAGTAATCCCTTTCTTCCCAAATTTTTCCAAAAGTGTGTACTACTCCAAAGGCATACTTTGAATCAGTATATATGGTTCCTTTCTTTTGTGCTAAATATTCCAATGCCCTTTTTAGAGCATATAATTCACAAGACTGAGCCGACCAATTTGAAGGTAATTTCCCTTTCTCAATAGTTTGCATATTCCTCCCATCAACTAAGGCATATCCTGACATTCTTTTTCCTTGAATGCATCTAGATGAACCATCAACATATATTCTTTCCCCTTCTAGGAGAGCCTGTTCTGCTAAATCTTCCCGAATTTTAGTTTGGTATTGCATAATTTCTAAACAATTATGTGTTAAAGCACCCTTTGGTTCTCCATATAAAAATTGAGCTGGATTCAAACTCTTGTTTACTTCTAGTGTCAATTCATTACCATTTATTAGAATTGCTTCATATTTTAATATTCTAGAATCTGTTAACCACTTTTCAGCTTTTTGATTTAATATATTTCAAACTGCATGAGGGGTACTCACAATGAGCTTACTTCCAAAAGTCAGTTTACGGCTCTCTTCTACTAAAATAGCAGTTGCCGCTATAGCTTGAATACATACTGACCAGCCATGACTTACTGGGTCTAGGAATTTAGATAAAAAGGCTACTGGCCTTTTTACTCCTCCCCATTCTTGGACTAAAACTCCATGAGCAACTCCACCTTCCACATTCACATACAGTTAAAAGGGCTTTTCTAATGAAGGTAAACTCAAAGCTAGTACTGAAGCTAGTTTAGACTTCAATTCTTCTAATTTATTGTCATCTTCCTTAGTCCACTCTATATTTTCTCCTTCTGTCAATTTCTCATATAAAAATTTTACTTCTTGAGTATATTCTTCAATCCATAATCTACAGTATCCCAATAATCCAAGTAGTCTTCTTACTTCCTTCTTTGAAGAAGGAGGGGGAAGAGATAAAATCCCTGCAATCCTCTCAGGATTTAGCTTTTGGCTACCTTTACTTATTAGGTGACCAAGATGTTTTACTTCTGATTCCACAAACTGTAATTTCCCTTTTGACACTCTTAATTCTCTTTCCCCAAGAAAATTCAAAAGTCCTATGGTAGCTTCCCTAACTTCAGCTTCCACTTCCCCTGATAATAAAAGATCATCCACATATTAGATAATCTGTATTCCAGGAGGAGTGGGGAAAGTCTGTAATATTTCTTCTAAAGCCTGTCCAAATAAACTTCGCGATTCAGTAAATCCTTGTGGTAGTGTTGTCCACCTTAGCTGCTGCTTTCTCCCAGTAGTTGGATCTTCCCATTCAAAGACAAAAATATTCCAACTGTCCTTTGCCAAAGGGCAGGCCCAAAAAGCATCTTTAAGATCTACTACACTAAATCACTGATGCTGAGGTGGGACTTAAAAGAGTATAGGGGTTTGGTACCACTGGATAACGTGTCCGAGTCCTCTTGTTAACTTCCCTTAAATCTTGTACCAATCTAAAAGTCCCATCAGACTTCTTTACTGGGAGAATAGAGGTATTGTGAGGAGACATACAAGGCTCCAATGTCCCATCCTTTATCAATCCTTCTATTACTGGCTTTAACCCATCTCTCCCCTCTAGGGATATAGGGTACTGGCAGACACGTATGGGACATCCTTCTCTCTCAATTGTGGCCCTTATAGGGTCAATATTCAACCCTCCCCTATTTCCTTCCCTAGCCCAAACATCTTTGTTAATCCTTCCCTCATCCTCTTGACCAAGTTTTAACACTTTAGCTGTCATCTTTCCTTCCTCTGGTATAACCCCTATTCCTAACTGCATTTGCAAGTCCCTCCCCAGTAAATTGCAACCTGTTCCAGGAACTAATAAGATATCTCCCATCCCTATCCTGGTTTCCCCGTCAATTACTATATTTTTAATGACAGGAACTTTAAATCCCTCTCCTTTTGCTCCTGTTATTTTTACAGTGTCATTACTTATACTACACCCTCTAGGGATATTCACCACACAAGCTCTCTCTGCCCCAGTATCAACTATAAATTCTAATACTTCCTCTTGGGGGCCTACTTTTAGAGTTATCAAGGGCTCTAGATGGTATTTATCCCCAAGAAAATAGAGCCCATGACTTTCCTATTCTTCCTCTAGGTTTATCTCTTGAAATATTTTCAGGTTCTTCTTTAGATGAGGACACTCTCTTTTATAGTGTCCTTCTTCCCCACAATAGAAGCAGGTATGCTTGGTTTGTTCCTGAGATTTTGATCATGCTGGGGTTCTATTTCTCCCCTTGTCCTTGTCTCTGAAACCTGAATATTTTTGAATGGTACCAGGGGGCTTCAGATTCCTCTGAGAGTTACCCTCCCGCATAGCAGCTATCAATTTTTGCCTCTGCTTTGGCTTTCTCTTCATCTCTCCTTACATAGACCCTTTGGGCCTCTTTTAATAAATCGTTCAATGTGACTGCACAAGGCCTCTCTCTTGGGAAACTTTTCTTCTCACGTTAAGTATGAGAAACATAGATAAAGACTATGAGAACACAGTATGTTTGGAATTGGGTGTTGAGGCACCTTAGCCAATCACCCCGGGGAGTGGGTGACTGCTGTCCAATCAGAACAATTGTTCTCACTTCTATATAAAGGCATGAATGATAATAAAATCCTCTTCTTCTCTCTGGAAATCGCTTGCTGTTAACTGAGTTTCTCTCTGTTACTGGTTCAGCAGTGACAGTTCAATGCTTTGTCCTGCCAATCCTCAACCTTTTCCAACTTTTTCTTAATATCTGGCCAGGCATGGGTGACAAAGTTAACTTTCAATAGAGCTTATCCTGCTATACTTTCAGGGTCTATTCCAGAGTACTGATTCATATCCTTTCGGAGTCTTTCTAACCAATCTGTTTCTTCCCTTCCTTGCCGTCCATCGAAGGCTTTGCTAACATTTTGGTCCTGGGGTGCTGCCTCTTTTATTCCTTTGATTATTAAACTACGATAATCAATCATATGCCCTCTTCCTGCCTCTTCATTATGGTTCTAGTTAGGACGTGCTGATGCCTAAAATGCTAGTAAAAATTGAGATGCAGACACCGCAGTATAGGAAAAAGGGTATTACCTTGGTTTAATAGGATCCCAGGTGCACCACGATGAAAAGAGAGAGACGGTATTACGCGTATACAATTTATGGACTTCATCGATTAGCATACGTATCTAAAATTCTCCAATAAAAAAATTAACAAATGAAGTAATTACCCCCTTATTCAAATTACTTCCTCCCAAAAAGGTTACAACTTAGTTTACAAAAACATGTTCCAGGGATGGGGCTTTGTTCAAGGTAGGTGCCTCATGTTCTTGAGATTGTGGAGATTGTTTTGTCTTCTCCAAAGAATTCTGAACTAAGCTAGAGTACAAGGGTTATAAACATGTGGGGCTAAGATACAGGGAGTGAAAAGTACAGGAATGGGAAAGGGTAAAAAGTATACAAAAAGGGTATAAAAAGAGTATAAAGGACAAAAAACCATCAGGCATCAGTGCTATTGGCATCTTCTGGTCTCCTGGGGGACCTTGTATATTATCTCTTTCCCAAATTCTCATTCCAGCAGCTCTAATAATCTGCCTCTCCTCCTGGGAAAATATAATACTCATTATTGATTGCATCTCTTCCCAAGTATAAATATTGGGACCTAGAAATTGATCTAGTTGTTCGGCTACACCTATGGGATCTTCTAATAACCCTTTAATTTCCTTTTTAAAATTTCTTACTTCTGAAGAGGTCAGAGGAGCGTTCACAAAACCTATGCCCCCTTGAACCCCTCCCATAGGCACTACCTGTAAGGGGCATAAGTTAATTTCTTGATCCCTCCCTCTCTGTTCCTCAATCCCCATAACCTTAGAGGAAACCCTTTTCCCCTCTTTCGGAGTAGTGGCAGGAGAGGGATTATCGAGCTGCCTTTGAGTCTTACCTGAATTTCTCCTAGTATTTTGATACGGTGCCCCACTATCGAGAGTTGAGGTCACCGAAGTCAGGGCGGAAGTGGGTAGTGGAATAAGGGCGGAAGTGGAACAGGCAGCCGAGTCCTCCAAGGTCATAGAGTTGGGAGCGGAAGTGGATCGGGCAGCCAGTGGAAACAGAACTACAGCGGGGCAGAAGCAGTTTGCGAGGACAAGGTTGCCACACGGGCAGAAGTACCTGCCCCAGCCGAGCCGTCCGATATAAATGGGTCCACTGCGGGTGCCCGCAATGCGAACTGGGTAGGGCCCAGGGCATGGGGCAGGGCACCCGGCTCAAGTGGAACCGCCGCCTGTCCGGGGGCCAGGGCATTCAGCCCAGGCTGGACTACGGCGTGACCGGGGGCAGGGGCGCCTGTCGCGAACAGCGGTGGGAGTGTCTCCAAGGGGTCCCAACCCTTTTCTTTTTTTCCTTTGCTCACTCTGTCTCTGGGCTTTCTGATATCTTAAAAAATTTTACCCCCAAGGGTCCCATGTCCCCTGTCCAACAAGAGGTGTGTTCTTTCTCTTCTAAATCAACTGGTTCTTTTGAGTTTACAAACAGGTTCAAAGCTTGGCAGATCCAAGCTTCAAAAGACCTGTATCTAGGCCAGTAGACATGGTTGGATCTTATTTCTTTTTTTGTCCATTCTATCATACAATACTGAATCATCTTTATCCTTTTTCTTTGTACGAGGATCACTATCTCAGTTAGCTGACTTAATTCCCAGGGAACTATCTTGGGGTGTAGCTGCTATTATCTTTTTGCTCCTTTTTTTCCTTGAACCTAACTTACTAGTTTTTTGTCCCATTGCCCCAGGATTTATTTTTTTTTAATATGTTTGTCCCTGGCTTGTTTCTTTGCTCTCACCCACGCCTCTACTCCCCTTTATAACACAGAAAATCTTTCCTCTATAATATATCCACCTCCTTGCAGATAATAAAGTTTAAGTCAACAACCTATATCACATAAACTTTCATTCATTCACGTTCTCCCAATTTTATTTTCTTTATCTCACTCACAACATGACAACACAATCATAAGGCATTTTTACTTTCAAATGATTTGTTAATATTCCCTAAAGGTTCTGTTTTTCAAATAAAATAGTAAACTCTCAAATATTGTTGTCCAGTCCCAGATTCTCTTGGGCCTATTATCACACACTTCCCATCTAGAGTAATTCTTCTCTAACCTCTGTGTGTTCCCACCCTCAATCTGGCAACTTTTTTTTTTTTTTTAATTGGGGACCCTCACTCTCATCCCCTGTTTCCTAGTGGATTGTATTAGGAAACCCCTGGCTCCCTTTTCCTAGGGGTCCAACCCCTCCCTGAGACCCAGTCCCAGTTCCCCCGGGGGATCTTTCACTCTTTTTTTTCTTACTCTTTGTCTTGTTCCTGGCTGTGTCTCTCGCGAGAACAGCGGAACCACAGTACTCAGAGACTTCTCACTCACTTCTCAGGTCTGGAATAGCTAGCCCACGTCTCACACACACACTGATTGATCCCCCGTACCCGCCCCTCCCGGACAATACTTACAATTCCTTTTTTCTTGTCAGGATCTTCGTGCACAAAATTTGTGGGGCTAATCGCCGTGGCTTTTCTACAGAGCCTTTTCCCCTTTCTTTTGCTTTATGTGTCCCTTCTTATCCACGGGGTGGTAACCTGCGACTGCCTGTTCACACTAGAAGAAACAGAGTGGGCCGCCGAACTCAACGGGGCACACCTCTCCCACTCGGGATCTCATAGGGTCAAGGAGGTGAGGTGTTGATCCCGGACGAGGCCGCCAATTGTGAAAAATGAGGTTCACTCTCCTGTTAGGATTTAAAAGTTTAATAAAAGACAATAGGGGACATATATAAGCAAAAGTACAGAGCTGGGTGCATGGCATTCAGCCAAAAAGCACACCTGGTATGGACAGAGACACCCTTTACATACCCTTCAGCCTAATGTATATTCATAAACAATTATGCACATTCAAATTTTTCTCCAAACTAGTCTGCATGTTCCAGGAACTGCTTAACCTAGCTTCTCCTTGGATATGCCTCCTCGGAGCATGTGCAGTCCTCTTGAATTTTTTCTGTTATCACTCCCAGATTGTAGTTTCTGCAGACGACAGGTGCTGATAGTTGGAATGTCAGTGGCAGGGTCCGTTCATTGGATGTTATCCAGTTCAAGCAGGCAGTTCAACCATTGTAACAAAACTATAACAACTATTTCACTACTACGTCTAAGCTTAGCTAGCACCAAAAAGAAAGGCATTAATCATCATTACATAGCTATTTTTCACAGCAAGGCTACCTTTGTAAAAAAGAGTTCAAATCATACATATAGTATCAATTGTAATATTTGCGAAAAGCCAACATTATATGTACTTATCACAGGGGAAACCATAAATTCCATAGGAATTCCATTAATTGACACAGATGGTTACTCACCCAAGGCCGTGCTAAATCCCTGGATTTAGAGAAAAAGAACAGAGACACAAAACAAAAAGAGGGCAGGGGAGAATGTAGGGGGGGTCTGTATTAGGCTATTTGCAGAGTCTATACCTCTCAAATACCTCAGCCAATGGGGAAAAAGAGAGGGAAAATGCGGCCAGGAAATTAGGATAAAAAGAGGCTGCATCATCTAACAATTTGAAAGACCCCCTGGGAAACTGTCCCATGACCTCTCCCTTTATTAAAATAAAGCTATTGGACTCCTCTGTCTCCTTTTTGGACATAAACCTCTGGTGTTTGTGGATTAATTTTCCTTTGCTTATCCCTGCCTTCCCAGCTTGCTATCCAGAGGGGGCACCGGGATCGGCTCCCCTTGTGAGTTTGTAAAGGAAGCCCCTTCTCCATCCATTTCAGCCAGCTGCATCCGCCATTACTGCTTGGAGAGAAATGGCCGAAATTCGCACCAGAGTGTCCCCTGCAGCCGCGGGGGAATTATCGCACCCTCCCTGCCCAGCCGGGAGCCCACCAGTGCCCCTGCTGACTGTGACCGTAACTACACCAAAGGGGAAAGTGCCTGCAGTCGGGAAGGCTGCTACTGGGTTTCTGGTTTTGTTTGCCATCGCTGCCACTGTTGTTGTTTTGTTTGCCTTGTTATGCATACTATTAAAGAACTGTTATTCCTTTTCTCATATCTTTGCCTGAAAGCCCCTTAATTTCAAAGTTAAAGCAATTCAGAGGGAAGGGGGTCGTATTTTCCATTCCAAGGGAGGCTCTTGCCTTCCTTAGCAGACACCTGTCTTTCAAACCGAGACACGGGCTTATGCAATTTTGTCCCTGGGCTTTGAATGTGACTATACAAATAGCTGAGAAGGAACATACATAGGCCAATGCGGTGGTGTGCAGTTGGAAAGCTGCGAGGAGCAGGGGTTATCCAGCAAGTGTTTCTTTCCTGGCACGGGAATTCTTCTTGCCCCTTGATTGTGGTGCTAATTAAGGGTTTCAAATGGAAGGTGAAGTTTCATCTTGAATCTTGCCTAGAGACCTTAAGGGTCCTCTGCTTTTAACAAAACATCCTCAAACAAAAGAGGCAGTACTGGGTATCACTTTTCTCATGCAGCTTTAAACTGCACAACACACACTGGTATTATGCTTCTTTCTTTCAGCTGCATGAGCCTTTATGTTTTTGTATTGGTTTGAAAACAAACCAGTGGGAGATCACAAGTCAGGATTGAAATTAAAAATAAGTGAAATAATACAAGGAAAAGCACTGACAAAGTCAGATACAACCTAACACCCTGTTAGGGTGGTAGTAGTAGTCCAACTGAAGAAGTCCAGTTGAAGCGGTGATCCTGTGAAGGTCTAGTCTCCAGCTGAAGGTCCAGTGGTAGCTCTCGTCCTCTGGGAACCCAGTAGACAGGGCTAGCTCAGGCAGTTCCAAGGCCAGGTTATATCCAGGTGGGAACACCTGGCTCCTCCCTCCTGGGCAGAGTATCCCACAATGGGATAAGTCCTTGAGTCACACGGTGGGTCCGTGATGGCCCATTGTCTGTCATCCGGGGTGGGTCATTAGCAGCTGGTAAAAGCTAACGGATGGCCCATTGCCTGTCATCCAGAGTGGGTCATTAGCAGGTGATAGCAGCTAACGGCCCACAGCTGGTGGTAATAGAATACTTAACTACATCTATATTGCAACCTAGGACAGTTTTTGCTCTCTCACTGAACCCAGCTCCATCATTTTCATCTGGGAACAATAGACTGTGTTTCTCATTCACTTTGAAGGCTATCAATATCATGTAAACCGGGGCTATGAATCTTTCTTTCAAACTAAATATACTATCACATTCTTTCCTTCAATCATGCAGAGCTCCTGAACCTAAACTAACTGTATCAAGTGGAAATGTAGGTCGCAAAAGGTGCCCACTCAGCAAGCTGTTGCTGTCTCCACATTGAACTCGCATCCTGTGAAAAGCAACACACGCCCAGGAGTTATGCACTTTCCTGCTCAGCTACATGTCCCATCACATTCCTTCCCTCTTGCCGAGCCCAACTTCTAAATTTACTCTGTTCAGCTGCCATACCAAAGCTCCTAGAACAAAAAGTGCTGGCCTTCACTTTCCCCTTGCAGCTTATAAAGTGCAGCACACACAGGTCTGTGCGCTCAGCTCTATGGACCTTCATGCACTTTCTGTCTCAGAGAGTCCGGCTACAAAACGTTCAGCTGCTGGTCCCACAGAAAAGGTCCAGAAGAAAGGGGCCGTGCTAGAATTCACTTTTCTTTTGCAGCCTATAAACTGCACAGCCAACAATTAAATAATTCGTCTTCCCTCCCAGCTAATATGCAGGATCACATTCTTTCAGTCTCCAAGAGCCAGGATCCACAATGGGGTTCCTACACTAACCACTCCCACACGAATGGTGCTAGAACAGAAAAGCTCTTGGCTTCTTCCTGGGCACTGTCAGCGCTCATCAAAACAAACTACACAATAGTGCTGTTGATGTGCAAAAGAAGGAAATGCACCCCACCCAGTTTTAAACCACCCAAAGTGCAGAGCCAAGCTGGAAACATCACTGCTCCCAAATCAACTGTGCCAGGACAAAAAGATTGTGCACCACATTCAAATGGTAACACAAACTCCTTTGATCTAAGAAATCTCTTCGCTCTTGCAGAGTCTGGCTACAAACTTGAAAACATCCGGCAAAGACAGAGCTCCCAACAGTGCCAGCTGAGAAAGCTGTTGCTGCCTACCACTTGAACTGCACCCATCGAACTACCAGCGCACACCTTGGTATCTGCACTCTTCTCCTCAGCACTAGGTACCATCGTAAGCTTTCAGTCCTATAGAGCCAGGATCCAAACTGAACGGCACCAGGGACTGCTCAGACACTAAAGGTACTTCAACAAAAAGCTCAACAGCTTGGCTTTTGCATTCCCACTGCAACAGTTCAACAGCTTTAATGGATAGAACTGTCTATTAGGAAAAGACATTAGATTCACTAAGACCACCCAATGTCTGGATACAAAGTTCGTTTCTTTGCCAAAAGGGGAACATCTCAAAAGAAATGGCATCCCTTCCTCCAAACGAGAAAACATCCAGCGATTGATCCCATACAAAGGTGCCAGAACACTGTTACTGGACATTACCTGCCCTGGGCACTAGTTCAGCTGCACACCAAGACTAAGCATAGCTGCTTACCTTGTCCAAAAGAAGTGTACTGACAAAATTTCAGAAGACCACCTCTGAGAAGTGGAAACCACATGCCAAATTTAATCTTTCAGGAGACCACCTTCAAAATATGGATACCAACTCCATAACTGTACAAATTGAGGGAGTGCTTCCACACCAAATATGCCAGGACAGAAAGTTGTTGCCTCTCTTGACCTTCACCAAGCAGCTTCTTATCCACACCTGAAACACTGGGGCTACGTGCTTTCCTTCCCATGGAAAAGCATTGCTATCTTCATTCAGGAACTTAGCAACCGGAAGTTCAATACCACCTCCAGCAACCACTATGTCTAGCATTTGCTTGTCCACAGAAGGTGCCATGAGAGAAAGGTCTTGCTGGACTTTACCTCTCCACGGTACCTTAGCATCTGCTCCACCAACACTGGGACTACGTCCTTTGCTACCTAAGGAAAGGCACTCTGAGTCAATTACCCTTGTCATGCCTTCACTCCCATTGCTTAGTTTTTCCTAGCCTATCCTGTTTTTGCCTTCCCTTGCGAAAGTTAAGTTCCTCTAAGCTTTTGTCTGGGACAAATCCTCAGACATTCGTAACTTTAGGAGGTGGAATCCCATTTTTACCCAGAGGCAGAATTGCATTTTTGGCCAGAGGCACAATCCCTTTTTTGGGCAGAGGTGCTTTGCTGCAAATTTTGGCTCTTTTCAAGAGAAAGAAAAGCTTTCCACTCTTATGTCTTGGGAGAAGAGGAGAGCAGGAATCCAGCAGTTCAAGGCCAGACAGAGCCCTAGTTACTTGCAGCTTTTGTCTGGTAGAAATGCTGTAATGTTCACGTTTGCCAGACAGAATCCCATTTTCAGCCCCGGGAGCCTGTGGCAAGCACAGACTCTTTCCCATGGGAATTTTTCTCTTCTTCTTCCTGTGTTCTATAAACAAAGATAAAGTTTGGATGTTATTGAAACGGTCTCTGGAAAGATAGGCGGTTCAAGCCTGGCCAATCGGCCTAGGGGGAGGTTTTGAATTGACCCAATCTGGACGATCTTTGAAAGTCTATATAAGTTTTAGAATTAAATAATAAAATTCAGAATTTTGCCACATTTGATCGGCCTGGTTCTTCACTCTGCTAGTGGTTCAACAGCCACAGGAGCCTAGCTGCGAATGATCGCTCTTTTCCACAGGAAGGAGAGCTTCCAAGACTTGTGTTTTGGGAGCAGTGAAGAGGTAAAATCAGGACGACAAGGCCAGTTAGAGCCCTTAGGTCTGGCAGCTTTTGTGTGGGAGAAATCCTCTGATGTTTTCAACTTTAGGAGTTGGAATCCCATTTTCTGACAGAGGCGCCTGGCTGCCAACAATGGCTGTTTTCCACAGAAAGAAAAGCTTAAAAGCCTAAGGTTTTGAGAGCAGTGGAGAGGAAAAATCTAGATGACAATGCCAGCCAGTGCACTAGTTGTTTGCAGCTTTTGTTAGGGAGAAATCCTCTGAAGTTCAAATTTTAAGGAGGCAGAATCCCATTTTCACCCCAGGCTCCTGCCTGTGAATGATGGCTCTTTTCCTCACAATGGAAAGCTTCCCATCCTACTCTTTTGGAAGCACTGGATAAATGGAATCCAGCAGTGTGTAAGGGCAGACAGACCCCTAGTTCCTTACAACTTTGGTGTAGGAGAAATCTTCCAACGTTCACAGTTTTAGGAGGCGGAATCCCATTTTTGGCCAGAAGTGCCTGGCTGCGAATGATAGCTCTTTTCCACAGCAAGGAAAGTTTTCAACCCTATGATCTTAAGAACAGTCAAGAGCTGGAATCCAGTAGTGCAAGGCCAGCCAGAGCCTTAGTTCCTGTCAGCTTTTTTCTGGGAGAAATCCTTAGATATTTTCAATTATTTGAGGCAGAAAATCCATTTTCGGCCAGAGGCACAATCCGACATTTGGCCAGTGCCGCCTTGTGGGAACTGATAATTAGTCTGACAAGCTCACAGACATCGACCTTGACATAATCAGTTTGTACCCATGAGAATTCTACCATCAACAGAAGCAAGAAGCAAAAACAACAAGAGAAGTGGCAGCTGCAAGAGGGAGTCTGTCATTTTGTAAGAATGTGTGCTAGTTATAGGTCACCAATAATATTGTAATTTAGTAAGCTAGGAGCCAATGAACTACATGTAATGCAAGTGCTAAGAATTTATATAAAAGAGGCTTTGCAGTAATAAAGAGTTCTGCTTTTTGCCTGGAGTTGTAGTGCTGTGTGCGTATCGCATCCGTTTCAACAGCGACACCGCCTGGCTGTGAACAATGACTCATTTCACCATGTGGTGGTTTTGCTTAGCCCAGAACATCAGCAAGGTATATTTAGCATCTAAGAGAAAATTAAACACTTCAAAAGCTGTTGTGGTAGGCCTGAAGAAGTGTCTGAGGGGTGGGGAGTGGCATAAAGATGGCTCCTGTGTGTCCTGTGTGAAAGTTCTGGAAGTTTTTCCTCAAGTCCAGCAGAGCCAATCTCTGATGGCTCTGAAGGTGATGGACATGCTACTGGCCAAGTCTGGGCTAATTAGAGGTGTTGGTTACACCTCTGTGAAAACATATTTAAGAAAAAAATCAAAATCAAGTAGTCATGCACTTCTTTTTAGCTAGAGGAGAAGGAGGAGGTGAAAATATGTGAAGGGAGAAAAACATGGAGACACCAAGGTCAGTGGAGAAGGTGGGGGAGGAGGTGTTCTCTTTTGGCAGGCCAATCGAGTATGGTTTGCTCCAGGCACTGGAGCTGAAAACCCTCTGCTAGCTGTGGTGAAGACCATGGGGGGAGCAGGTGGTCCCTCTGCAGCCCATGGAGTCTACAAGGGTGCAGAAATCCACCCACAGCCCGTGAGGAGGTGCCCACATGAGAGGAGCACATAGATGCCTGGAAGAAGCTGTAATCCAGTGGGGGTCTCATATAAAGAGTTAAAGCTGCAAAGCCTTTGCAATGGAGAGAAAGGCCTTGCTCCTGGGATGGAAGCAGCCTGGCCTCAACTCGGGAGTCTGCACCCTATAGACAAGAGGACTCATGTTGCAGCAAAATTCGGGTGGGATGTTGCTCTTGAAATTGGACCCATGCCAAAACAGTTCCCAGAGGACTGTCTCTCATGGGAGGGACTCCATGGTTAAGTAGAGGACCCTTCTCCCTGATGGACTGACCAGAGAAAACACCCCTTACCTTGCCCCATGCCCATGCTGTTGGTGGAAAGGAGGGAGGGGGGTGAGCAGAGAAACAGTGTTTGTAGTAGAAGAATTGTAGTGGTGAATGGATTTATGGACTAAGAAAAAGCCCCATACCCTTTCCCTACCTGAGCTGTTGGTTGGAAGAAGGGAGGGGAGTGAGCATAGAAATGGTGTCTGTCCTAGGTTGCAATATAGATGTAGTTAAGTATTCTATTACCACCAGCTGTGGGCCGTTAGCTGCTATCACCTGCTAATGACCCACTCTGGATGACAGGCAATGGGCCATCCGTTAGCTGTTATCACCTGCTAATGACCCACCCCGGATGACAGGCAATGGGCCATCAGGAACCCACCGTGTGACTCATGGACTTATCCCATTGTGGGATGCTCTGCCCAGGAAGGAGGGGCCAGGTGTTCCCACCTGGATATAACCTGGCCTTGGAACTGCCTGAGCTAGCCCTGTCTACTGGGTTCCCAGAGGACGAGAGCTACCACTGGACCTTCAGCTGGAGACTAGACCTTCACAGGATTGTTGCAAAACCATGAATAAAGACTTTAGTAGTAGTCATGCTAAGGCTTGGAGGGATCAGTAGGCCTGAGTGTAAACAGTGTTGTGTAGCGAAGTTGCCAGTAGCGATCAAAAGGATCAATAGAGCATACTGAGGAGGGTAGAAAGACTTGTCTAAGGAATGTAGCTATAGAACAGTTTGTTTATTTAAGTAATCTGCTAAGTGAAGTGTGTGACTTATCTAATAGGGTGTAGTAGATTAATGATGATAAAGAATGTTCAGTTAACGAAAAACAAAGTCACAATGTAATCATAAATCAGGTAGATGTGTCTAGAAATCAAATTCGTTGAGATGAAGCAATTTGGAAAGAAAACATATATATACTCAGTGATTTTGTAGCACGGGGGGGGCTCTGACTTTGGACGCGAGTCCTCAGGTCCCCAGGGCCCTCAATAAAGCACCGCATAAAATAACTTCGGTTGTTTTGTGTTTCCTAGTTTCGGGCAACAGGATCACCGCTTCAACTGGACTGCTTCAGTCGGACTGCTACTACCACCCTAACAGGGTGTTAGGTTGTATCTGACTTTGTCAGTGCTTTTCCTTGTATTATTTCACTTATTTTTAATTTCAATCCTGACTTGTGATCTCCCACTGGTTTGTTTTCAAACCAATACATATTTTGGCGCCCAACGTCGGGCACGACCTGGGGAAACTCAGAAATCCTATCACCATGATGCTCAGCTTATCTATATGGGTCCTGTATCTCGCTCTCTATATTTTTCCTCAAATGGGATACTATCTGCCAGTCGTATTGCTCCTGTTGCGACCAGGGAATGGCATGAGAATTGCTCTATTGGTTTATTATGCCTATGGCATGGTTACCTGTGAGGCAATGAACACCATTCGTTATATACACTCGACTTTGTCTGCCTGGCCTAACCTGAGCTGCTTCGTCTGGGACCTCCTCAGCAATCGCACCCAGCCTCTGGGGCTAGGAAGAGAGAGCGGTTTCTTCCAACATTTCAGGTCAGGCACAGCCGTCCTTGACAATATTGAGTTCTCCCTGGATGCTAAGGATGGCATAATCTTCCTGTCAGTTCTGTTTTCTTTTTTCTCTGCGACCGGCACCGTGTACCTCATGCTGAAGATCAGAACAATATTTTGTCTTCTTGAGGAGGAGAAACAAAGCAAATCAGAACAGCCGAAGCCCGTAGCAGTTGCCCCCGTCCAGAAAAAGAAATCCAAGAGCAAATCAGTCCGCATAGCGACTGATGAGGATGCGGCAGGACCATCTCACCAAGCAGAAGAGACAGAGCCGGAGATCATCACTCGCTCTCTATCCCTGGGGGAGCTGCGTGACCTGCGGAGGGAATTCACCCGGCAGGCGAACGAGTCCATCTTGACCTGGCTGCTCCGCATCTGGGACGCCGCAGCTAATGACACCATTCTGGATGGAAGTGAGGCCAGGCAACTGGGATCCCTGTCCCAGGATGTGGTCATTGACCAGGGGATTGGGAGAACCCAGGAAACTCTCAGCCTCTGGCGGCAATTGCTGGCAAGTGTACGGGACAGATACCTCTGCAAAGAAGACCTCCAGATGCACCAAAGAAAATGGAACACAATAGAACAAGGTATCCGATGCCTGAGGGAATTGGCCGTGCTAGAGATCATTTTCTCGGACAACGAGAGATTCCCCAAGAGCCCAGATAATGTCCAGTGCACTTCACAAATGTGGCTAAGATTCGCGCGGCTCGGACCAGAGATATACTCTCGTCACCTGGCAACACTGCAGTGGAGGGAAGGCGAAGACAAGGTGGGTGTGTTAACAAACAAACTGAGAATTTACGAGGACACTGTCACCGCTCCACTAGGCACCCGTGTCTCATCGGTGGAAACAAACCTGGCCGAGCAAGTCCGGAGATTGATTGAAGAGAGCCACCAGAAACTAAGGAAAGAGCTCAAAGAAGGATTTTTCCATGCCACACCGAAACCAACCAGAGTTTCTGCCATCAGGAGCAGACGTCCCCCAGCCAGGGAAAGAAGACAAACTCCACGACGTGACCTCTGGTTTTTCCTGCAGGAGCATGGGGAAGACATGAGAAAGTGGGATAGGAAACCCACCTCCTCCTTAGCAGCCTGGGTACATGAATTGAAAAAGGAAACATCCACTTCAGGAGGCTCATCTAGGTACAACACTGCCCCAGTCTCTTGTGGACAGAACTCCAGACAGAATGGAAGTGATAATATGACTGATCCTCTTGAAGGGACCTCAGGAACACATTTACAGGAGAAGAACATCATGCACCAAAAACAGGATTAGAGGAGCCCTGCCTCTAGCCAGGTAGAGGAAAGGGATAAACGGATCTATTGGACTGTGTGGATCCGATGGCCTGGCACGTCTGACCCACAAAGATACACGGCTTTGGTTGATACCGGCGCTCAGTGCACCCTGATGCCATCCAGGTATGTGGGGACCGAATCCATTTCTATTTCTGGGGTGACAGGAGGATCCCAGCAGCTGACTGTACTGGAAGCTGAAGTGAGTTTAACTGGGAACGAGTGGCAGAAACACCCCATTGTGACTGGTCCAGACGCCCCATGCATCCTCGGCATAGATTATCTCAGGAGTGGATATTTCAAAGACCCAAAGGGACATCGCTGGGCTTTTGGGATAGCAGCCGTAGAGACGGAAGACATAAGACAACTGAATACCCTGCCTGGTCTCTCAGACAACCCATCTGCTGTAGGACTACTGAGAATTGAAGAACAGCGGGTACCAATTGCTACAGCAACAGTGCATCGCTGGCAATACCGCACAGACAGAGACTCTGTGGCCCCCATCCATAAGATGATTTGGGAACTGGAGAGCCAAGGGGTGGTCAGCAAGGCTCACTCACCCTTTAACAGCCCTATATGGCCAGTGCGTACGTCCAGTGAAGAATAGAGACTGACGGTGGATTACCGTGGCCTGAATGAAGTCACACCACCACTGAGTGCTGCTGTACCGGACATGTTAGAACTTCAGTACGAGCTGGAATCCAAGGCAGCAAAGTGGTATTCGACCATTGACATTGCCAATGCCTTTTTCTCCATTCCTCTGGCAGCAGAGTGCAGGCCTCAGTTTGCTTTTACCTGGAGGGGTGTGCAGTACACGTGGAACCGACTGCCCCAGGGGTGGAAGCACAGTCCCACCATCTGCCATGGACTGATCCAGGCTGCACTGGAAAAGGGTGAGGCTCCAGAACATCTGCAGTATATTGATGACATCATTGTGTGGGGGGACACAGCAACGGAAGTATTTGGGAAAGGAGAGAAAATCATCAGAATTCTCCTGGAAGCCGGTTTTGCCATCAAGAAGAGCAAAGTCAAGGGACCTGCCCGAGAGATCCAGTTCCTGGGAGTAAAGTGGCAAGACGGACGGCGTCAGATTCCTTCTGAGGTCATCAATAAGATCACCGCGATGTCTCCACCAACCAACAAGAAGGAGACGCAAGCTTTCCTAGGCGCCATAGGCTTTTGGAGAATGCACATCCCTGAGTACAGCCAGATCGTGAGTCCTCTCTACCTCATAACCCGCAAGAAGAACGATTTCCACTGGGGCCCTGAACAGCAGCAAGCTTTCACCCAGATCAAGCAGGAGATCGCTCATGCAGTAGCCCTTGGCCCAGTCAGGACAGGGCCAGAAGTAAAGAATGTGCTTTACTCTGCAGCCAGGAGCCATGGTCTGTCCTGGAGCCTTTGGCAGAAGGTGCCTGGTGAGACCCGAGGCCGACCACTGGGATTCTGGAGTCGAAGTTACAGAGGGTCTGAAGTCAACTACACTCCCACCGAGAAAGAAATCTTGGCCGCTTACGAAGGAGTCCAAGCTGCCTCAGAGGTGATCGGCACAGAAACACAACTTCTCCTTGCACCCCGACTGCCAGTGCTGGGGTGGATGTTCAAGGGAAGGGTTCCCTCTACCCACCATGCCACTGATGCCACGTGGAGCAAATGGATTGCCCTCATCACGCAGCGCGCCCGTATTGGAAACCCGAATCGCCCTGAGATTCTGGAAATTATAACAAACTGGCCTGAAGGTGAGACTTTTAAATTATCTTCAGAAGAAGCAGAGGAGCAAGTAGCACGTGCCGAAGAAGCACCCCCGTATAACGAGCTGCCGGAGAGTGAAAGACGCTATGCCCTCTTCACCGATGGGTCCTGCCGAATTGCAGGCGCAGATCGGAAATGGAAAGCTGCAGTATGGAGCCCCACACGACAAGCTGTACAGGCTACCGAGGGACAAGGTGGATCGAGTCAGGTTGCAGAGCTTAAAGCCATCCAACTGGCTTTGGATATTGCCGAACGAGAGAAATGGCCAAGGCTCTATCTCTACACTGACTCCTGGATGGTAGCCAACGCGCTATGGGGATGGTTAGATCGCTGGAGAAAGGCTAACTGGCAGCGCAGAGGAAAACCCATCTGGGCCGCTGAGATTTGGCAGGACATCGCCGCCTGGGCAGAAAAGCTGACCGTGAAAGTTCGACACGTGGATGCCCATGTACCTAAGAGTCGGGCTAATGAAGAGCATCGTAACAACGAGCAGGTGGACCGAGCTGCCAAGGTGAAGGTGTCACAGGTGGATCTGGACTGGCAGCACAAAGGAGAATTATTTCTAGCTCGTTGGGCCCATGATGCCTCTGGTCATCAAGGGAGAGATGCGACATACAGGTGGGCTCGTGACCGAGGGGTGGACTTGACCATGGACAACATCTCACAGGTCATCCGCAGCTGTGAGACTTGCGCTGCAATCAAACAGGCCAAGCGTGTGAAGCCTCTGTGGTACGGCGGACGATGGTCAAAGTACAGGTATGGGGAAGTATGGCAAGTTGACTACATCACACTTCCCCAAACCCGCCAAGGAAAGCGCTAAGTGTTGACCATGGTGGAAGCAACCACAGGATGGTTAGAGACCTACTCTGTGCCTCATGCTACTGCCCGGAACACCCTCTTGGGTCTGGAAAAGTAAGTCCTGTGGAGACATGGTACCCCTGAGAGAATCGAGTCTGACAATGGAACCCATTTCAAGAACGGCCTCATAAGCACCTGGGCTAGAGAACATGGAATTGAATGGATATACCATATCCCCTATCATGCACCAGCTGCCGGGAAAGTTGAACAGTGCAACGGACTACTTAAGACAACTTTGAAGGCACTTGGCGGGGGAACCTTCAAAAATTGGGAACTGAACTTAGCAAAGGCCACCTGGATGGTTAACACAAGAGGTTCTATCAATCGAACCGGTCCTGCCCAGTCCAAACCTTTGCACACAGTGGATGGAGATAAAGTCCCTGTGGTACACATAAGAGGTTTTTTAGGAAAGACTGTTTGGAATAGTCCTGCCTCAGGCAAAGGCAAACCCATCCGTGGAGTTGTTTTTTGCCCAAGAACCTGGTTATACTTGGTGGGTGATGCAGGCAGATGGGGAAACCCGTTGTGTCCCACAAGGAGACCTTATCTTAAGTGAGAACTGTGTAGATGGTAATAGAATAAGGGGTGGATAATGTCCTAGGTTGCAATATAGATGTAGTTAAGTATTCTATTACCACCAGCTGTGGGCCGTTAGCTGCTATCACCTGCTAATGACCCACCCCGGATGACAGACAATGGGCCATCAAGGACCCACCGTGTGACTCATGGACTTATCTCATCCCATTGTGGGATGCTCTGCCCAGGAAGGAGGGGCCAGGTGTTCCCATCTGGATATAACCTGGCCTTGGAACTGCCTGAGCTAGCCCTGTCTACTGGGTTCCCAGAGGACGAGAGCTACCACTGGATCTTCAGCTGGAGACTAGACCTTCACAGGATCACCGCTTCAACTGGACTACTTCAGTCGGACTGCTACTACCACCCTAACAGGGTGTTAGGTTGTATCTGACTTTGTCAGTGCTTCTCCTTGTATTATTTCACTTATTTTTAACTTCAATCCTGACTTGTGATCTCCCACTGGTTTGTTTTCAAACCAACACAGTGTCTTAAGAGGGAAAGGGGGGTGAGTGAAAGAATGGGGTCTGAAAAGCTTATTTTTACTTCTCATTTTTCCTCCGACTCTGTTAGGTGATTAAATAACTTTGCAACTTTAAGTTTTCAGCCTGTTTTCCCTTTTCCTATGTGTCCTATCTCAACTCGTGAATCCGGTGTATGTTTAATAGTTTTTTCCCTTCCCTCTCCTGTATGTTTGTGGCAGAAGAGAGCAGAGGTGCCTGGCATTTAGCCAGGGTCAAACCCCGACACACCAGGAGAGAAAGAAACTTTCTATCCTAGTTTCTTGGGAGCAGTGGGCAGCTGGAATCCACCAGTGCAAGGCCAATCAAAGCCCAAGTTGCTTGCAGCTTTTGTTTTGGACAAATCCTCTGACGTGCGCAATTTTAGGAGGCGCAATCACATTTTTGGCCAGAAGTGCCTGGTTGTGAATAATAGCTCTTTTCCACAGGATGGAAAGATTTAAACCCTAGTGCCTTGAAAGCAGTGGAGAGCTGGAATCTGGCAGTTCATAGTCAGCTAGAGCTCTAGTCTCTAGCTGCTTTTTCCTGGGAGAAATCCTCGAATGTTCGCAATTTGAGGAGGCACAATCCCATTTTCCGACAGAGGAGCCTTTCTGGGAACTAGAACTCTTTTCAAAAAGAAGAAAAGCTTTCCAACCTTGTTTTTTGAGAGCGGAGACATGGAATCTGGTAGTGCAAGGCCAGCCAGAGCCCTAGTTCCTTACAGCTTTGGTGGGGGAGAAATCTTTCGACATTTGCAGTTTGAAGAGACGCAATCCCATTTTCGGCCCTGGGCACCTCGCTGCTAATGATGGCTGTTTTCCACAGGAAGTAAAGCTTTCCACACTTGTTTCTTAAGAGCAGTGGAAAGCTGGATTCTGGATATCAAAGGCCAGCCAGAGCCCTAATTTCTAGAACCTTTTGTTTGGGAGAAATCCTCTGACGTTTGCATTTTTATGAGTCAAAATCCTATTTTTGGCCAGAGGCCCAATCCAATTGTCTGCCCTGGGTGCTTGGTCGTGAACGTTTGCTCCTTACCACAGGAAAGAATGCTTTCCACCCTTCTTTCTTCAGAGAAGTGAAGAGCCGTGTCAGGGTTTATTAATCCATGTGAGACGGGAATGACATAACACCAATGTGATGCAGAAAGTCGTCCCACTTTATTCTTCAGCAGTGCTTCTTTTAAAGCCTTTTACCTTCTGTACATGCGCCACGGAACTCTATATATGGTTTGTACATGCGCCATGCAATTATATAATTGGTTACATGCTATTAACACGAGCTAAGCACGCATTATATGATTGGTATATACTAAAACCGCAGTTCTTAATTTTGGGCAATATATCCTGTTTTCCTTGGCCAGCAAGTAATTTCCTACTTTGAGCAAGGTATCCGGTTTTCTCTGGCCAGCTGCTTGCTTTCTTGCAGCATCAGCAAAATACTTCCTCTTATCTATCTTCAAAGACTTTCATAGGTCTGTTAAGACAGACCAACTGTTAAGACAGACTAGACCCTGACAGAGCCGGAATTTGGAAATCCAAGGCTAGCCAGAGCCCTACTTCTCGGCAGCTTTTCTCTGGGAGAAATCCTCTGATGTTCATAATTTTATGAGGCACAAGCCTTTTTCATCCACAGGCGCAATCCCACATTTAGCCAAAGGTGCCTGTGTGTGAACGGTGGCTGTTTTCCACAGGAAGGAAAGATTTCCACCCAAAAGTCTTAGGAGAAGTGGAGAACTGCAAGCTGGCAGTGCAAGGAAAGCCAGAGCCTTATTTCCATGCAGCCCTTTTCTGGGAGAAATCCTTAGACGTTTGTAATTTGAGAAGGCGGAATTGAATCACATTTTCTGTCAGAGGTGCCTGGCTGCAAACGATGGCTCTTTTCTACAGGATGGAATGCTTTCCACCAATATGTTTCATAGGAGCAGTAGAGAGCTGGAATCCAGCAGTGCAAGGCCAGCCAGAGCCCTAGGTCCTGGCAGCTTTTGTCTGGAAGCAATCCTCAGATGTTTTCAATGTTTTGCGCCAGAATCCCATTTTCAGCAAGAGGCGCAATCCCACATATGGCCCGTAGCGCCTGGCTGCGAATGATGGCTCTTTCCCCAGAAGGAAAGCTTTCCACACTAGTGTCTTGGGAGCAGCAGAGAGGTTGTCGGGGTTTTACCTTGACTAAATGCCAGGCACCCTGGCTCTCTCTCTTGTTGCACACATGCAGGAGAGGGAAAAGAAAAAAACCTGTTAAATATACAACAAATTAATGAGTTAAATGAGATAGGACACTTATGGCAGGACACACAGAAAAGAAAAAGGGCAGACAGGCTCTAAAACTTAAAGTTGCAAAGTGATTTAATTACCTAACAGAGTTGGAGGATAAATGAGAGGTAAAAATAAACTTTTCAGACACCATGTTCACTCACCCCCTCCTTCTTACAAACCCATTTTCTATTCACCCCCCCTTCCTCTTTCTAACCAACAGCTCGGGTGGGGGGGCAGGGTGTGGGGTATTGTCTTAGTCTATAGAGCAGGTTTATAAATCTATTCATCACCACAATTCTTCTAATGCCGTGGGTGGTTGAGGGGTGGAACAGGCCTCTGCCTTTACCAAAAGTGTCTCTGAGGCTATTGTGAGATCACTCCGGCCAGCACTGTTCTGATGCTGTACAGAAAGACCCTTCTCACACCTGAGCCGGTGTAAGGCACAGATTCTCACTCACCCAGGGAGCTGGATAGCTCGTGCGTTACCAGAGACAAAGACCTCAGAGCACTCAGTCAGCTGGATGTTCCAGAGGTTTATTCTGAAGGGTTCCAGGGTGAAAGAGGAAGAAGAGACCCCAGGTGTCCCTAGATATAGGGATCATCTGAGGTCAGGGGAGAGGAGGCGGGAGGAACACCACAACCAATGGGGAGAAGGGAGGGAAGGAGTCAGGGGTTAGGTTACAGTCAGGGGGATTTACGTAATCTGGGGAAGGACCATCGTGTTCTCAAGAGGGTGTACTCAGACTAGGATGTCTCCCACCAGCAAAATCCTGCTGTACTGGGACCACTTGGCTCCCCAGCAGTTCCTGAGGTGGTCTCATCCACCACTACATCTCCCCCTTCTTTATTTAAAGGAAAGGCCTCCCCTACTTGCTTAGTTAAACACTTATTGAGGCAACCGAACAAGCTTAGAACAAGGAAAATTATTAGAATCACCCACAGTCCAGCTTTGACTAAGGATGTTAGCCATCCTTGAAGTCCCCATTGTTCAAAAAGATCACCAATCCAGTCTGCTTCTCTTTCTGTCTTTAGTTCTTTGATTTGATCCTTTATTTTCTGTATCGTTGCGTGGATGCTCTGGCTATGAGATGACAGGTTAAAGCAACACAGCCCCTCGAATTCCTCACAGCCATGTCCATGGGCCAATAAAAGAAAGTCGATGGCTGCTCTATTTTGCAGTGTTGCATGCCTGGTGGTTTCTTCATCCTCAAGAAGTTGAGAGAGGCACTCGAGGTTAGGTTAGCATGCTTTCCGAGCCAGCACTCAAGGTGGCTAAGTTCACCTAAGGCTTTTGCTGCCGCTACTCCAGGCAGGAAAAATGATGCAGCAATCTTTTTAGACAATGACCAATTGATAACTTCGCTATTACAATTTGGATCTAATTGTTGTATATTTCTTTTTTTGTGGGCCAATTGAGTATGGTTTTTCCAATACAGAATTTGGGTTTTGTTGGGTGCCAGTACAGAAAGCCTGCCGAGAGTGCACGGCCCCCCCCGGAACTGGGATGGGATTCCAAGCAAAGATCATTAAAAGATGGTTTTCTGTTACTTTTTTTTTTTCCCTCTCATCCCCCCTTTTTTTTCTCATAACACACGGGTAATAGGGTAGAAGGTTAGGGAAACACATGAGGGTAACAGATAAGGGATTTGTGGGTTTGGGGAACTGCTTGAAGGCGGCACAAATAGCTGTTCATATGACTGGTATCTTGCGCCGACGTCTTCTCCAAGCGGCACTGGTTTCTTTGTCTGGGGTTTCTTTGTCAGTGTCTGGTGTGTCATCTTTCGTCTGCTCAGGAGCTGTCACTGACGGTCGAAGGTAGGGCTTTACATATTTTCCTGGTATCCACTTGGGTCCTGAAGGTGTGGAAACACAAGCATATCCCCTCCCCCATACAATTAGTGAAAAAGGGCCTGATATTTGATGGCTTTCTGGATCTTTGATTAACACTGGTGGTTGTTCTTTTAATTTGGCTTGGGTCGAATTAGTAAAATGCCGGAACACAGGGGGTCAGGCTCTTCAAATGAATTGTTTAAGAAATTTATTGTGAAAAGGGCTTTGCAGAGTCTCAAAATGGAAGAATTGAGTTCTGACCCTCCCTGCTGTTGGTCTAGGACCCTCTTAATTGTCTGGTGGGTCCTCTCAACTATGGATTGTCCTGTGGGGGAGTGGGGGATGCCTGTAATGTGTTTGATGCCCCACAAGCTAAAAAACTCTTGAAGTCTGTTAGAGATGTATGCTGGACCATTGTCAGTTTTTATCTCAGCAGGAACGCCCAGGGTAGAGAAAGCAAGGAGAAAGTGCTTTATAACATCTCTTGCCTTTTCTCCTGCATGGGCAGATGCAAAAACAGCTCCAGAAAATGTATCTACAGAAACGTGTACGTATTTTAATTTGCCAAACTGAGGGACATGGATTACATCTGTTTGCCAGATTTCGCAGCTGCCTAGACCCCGGGGGTTAACCCCAGACCCTAATGATGGCACTTGGTAGCTCTGACAGCTAGGACAGGTTGCTACAATTGCCCTTGCCTGGTTTCGAGGTAGTTTAAACATTCTTATGAGTGCTGGTACATTCTGATGGTAAAATTGATGGCTCAGCTTTGCCTGAGCAAAAGTGTCTGGAATGTAAGGCGCTTTTACTGGCATAGCTAGAGCGTCTGCCCTCCGATTCCCTTCAGCAACTGGTCCAGGGAGATCGGTGTGTGACCTCACATGCATCACATGGAACAGCTGCTTTCTGTGGGAAAGCAGAAAAACAAGTTTTGAGAGCAGTTTATACAATTTAGGATTTGACACTTCTTTTAGCCAGGCATGTTCTGCTCTGGCAACTACTCCAGCTACATAAGCTGAATCTGTTACCAGATTAATAGGTTCTTCGAACATCTCGAAAGCTCTAACAACGGCTGATAGCTCCGCAATTTGCGGAGAGCCCTCCACTATTTGGACATTGTGCTCCCACACTTGCGTTTCGGGATGTTTCCAAGTCACGACTGACTTTTGGGATTTCCTGGAGCCATCTGTAAAAACAGTTAGAGCCTTGAGAGGGGTTCGACTTTTGTGGCTAGCACGGACCTTTCCCATGGGAACTCTTTTCTCTCTTCTTCCTGTATTTTATAAACAAAGATAAAGTTTGGATGTTATTAAAAACAGTTTCTCAGGATGTGGACAGTTCAGGCCTGGCCAATCAGGCCTAGGGGGAGGCTTCGAACTGACCAATCCGGGTGACCTTTGAAAAGTCTATATAAGATGGAATTAAATAATAAAATCTTCTTCGGGATGCCACCTTTTGAACCTGGGTCTTCTTACTCTGCTAGCAGCTTAACAGTGACAGACTTTGAAGTTCTTTTGGGGCCAAATGAAAAGTTGAATTGAATAATTTATGTTTTGGACGATGATTTGAAATCTTGCCTGGATAACTATCCAGAGCAACTTGAAGGTGTTCATTTGTTTGGAGTACATTTTTTAAAGAATCATTTTCCAATGATGGATAGATGCAGCTGAAATCACACCCTGCAAGGGTACGGAGGTGTGCTCTGGCTCTCATAATTAGTTGGGCTACTTGTTCTTGTTGTGTTGTTATGGTTTTGAGCAGCTGATGTGATAAGAAGATCCACTCTATTATAAGAAGTGGGTCTTTTTGTGCAGTGTCCCATTGAAAAATCAGTCCATACAGCCTGGGTGACTCACCCAGAACGATGAAATTAAAAGGTAGCTCAGGACTTGTCCGATGGGCTTGGCGAGAAGACAGGGCAAGCTGTACCTTAGCAATGGATTCCCAGGCCTCCTCTGTGATAACTCGGCGTGAGTCCAGGTAGTCACAGCCTTTCAGGAGGTTAAACAGTGGTGCAAGGTCCTCCGTAGTAACTCCCAGCAGAGGACGAACCCAGTTTATAGATCCACACAGCTGGTGCAAGTCCCGGAGTGTCTTTGGGTTGTCTTTGATGGTGAGCTGCTGGGATACGATGGTCCGTTCGCTGATGCGGAGTCCCAGGTAGGTCCACGGGCAGGTACGCTGAATCTTTTCATGCTGGATCTCGAACCCTGCTTTTTCAATGGCTTGAATAGTTTTTTCTAGAGTTAAGTTTAGGTATTTATCATTTGGTGCACAAATCAACACATCATCCATGTAGTGGAGAATGATAGAACGTGCAAACTCTTTGCGGATGGGGGACAGGACGCGAGCCACGTACCATTGGCAAATAGTTGGAGAATTTTTCATACCCTGGGGTAACACACACCAGTGGTATCTGCGCTGGGGGGCTTCCTGGTTTAGGGATGGCACGGAGAAAGCAAACCGAGGAGCATCACTTGGGTGTAGGGGGATTGTGAAGAAACAGTCTTTAATGTCAATGACAGCAAGCTTCCAATTCCGAGGAAGCATTGAGGGCAAGGGCAGGCCAGGCTGTAGGGGTCCCATATCCTCAATGACTTCATTGATTTTCCTGAGGTCTTGGAGGAGCCTCCATTTGTCTTTTCCAGGTTTCCGTATGACAAAGACAGGGGAGTTCCAAGGGCTATTAGATGGTACAATGTGACCCTTGGCAAGCTGTTCTTCTACTAGGGATTCTAAAGCACTGAGCTTCTCTTTGCTTAGGGGCCACTGGGTCACCCACACTGGATTATTTGTCTTCCAGGTAAGGGGCGGGGTGGAGCGTCTCCCAGTGGCCCTAGCTAGAAATCCTGAGATGGAGGTGGGATTGCCAGCTGAGTCCCCCACTGGGTAAGGAGATCTCTGCCCCAGAGGGTAAAACCAGAGTCAATTACATATGGGTGGATGGTGGCTGTGTGTCCTTCAGGGCTTTCTATGATGATATTATTTGTACTCCTCTGGGAAGTTGCTGACCCTCCTATTCCTGTGATTCTCCTGCCTGCTGGTTTGGTTTTCCAGTCCTGGGGCCATTCTGCTCGAGAAATGATGGTTACATCGGCCCCTGTGTCTACCATCCCCGTCAGGTAAGCAGTGGATTTATCATTCTGTAGTTTACAATGCATCATGAGCTTGTCTGCGCCTACAACTTCTGCCCACCATATGGAAGGTGTTCTGTGGCACCTGGGGTGGTTTTCAGGTAGTATGATAGCTTGCGCTATCACCTGACCCTTTGATAGAAACCAGGGAGTGTTGTTACAGGAGACAGAAATTTGTACTTGTCCACTGGGGTCTACTTTGTGCACCTCAGGTAAAATAGAAAGTTCAGGTGGACCGTGCTTAGTGTCCCCGATTACCAAGATGTCCACAGTCTTATCAAAAGGTTTTTCAAAATTTACATATATGTGTTGTTGATTTCCATTGCGGAAGTGGTGTGTATCAGTACTTCCAAGATGGAGTCTTTTGTCTGTTCCGCTGTGCGGTGCGCAGTTACAGTCCATGGCAGGGGTTGCAGGGCAGGGAGAGACGGCCGTAGAATTTGTGTCTTTGCGCGGAGCCGTGCCGCGCTTCACTGTCCGTTTCCCTGGTCCTTCTGATGGTGATGCTGGCAGGGACAGCCTGGGGGCACAGCCTCAGTATTTTTGTTAGTATTTCTCTTAACACGCTTTGGTTCAGGGCAGTCTTTGACCATGTGTTGAAAACTTCCACAATTATAACATCTTCGAGGTATTTTCTGTGATGCTGCTAGTGCTTCTGCTACCCCTTGTGAAACTGCTTGGGCTATAGTTGCCTCAGGGGATGCTAATTTGGTGCAAGCCTCAATCATTTGATCGAGGGTAGGAGGTGGGTCTAGAGGAAGGGCTCGAAGGACTTTTTTACAGCTCTCATTAACATTTGCCATAGCTAATGCACGCAGCAGCTCCTTTTGGGCTTCTGAATTCCCAACTTGCTTTTCAACTGACTCTTTTAGTCAGTTTTAGAATTTTATAAAGGACTCATCGATTGCTTGTTTTATGGTGGAGAAATTTAGAGAGGGGATGGAGTCCGAGGGAGTTGAGAGCAAAGCTCTGTCAGCTTCTCTTTTGATATCTTCTAAAATCAGTTCAGGCAATTGTCTCGCCTGATCCTGGGGTTTAACTAGGTTTCCTTCCCCGCAAAGATCATCCAGTGTTAGGTGAGCCCTGTTGGGATCCCTGTGATATACCTGCAGGAGGTCTTTTAATTGTTTTCTCAAAGTTCTGTCCCACAGCATGTATTCCCCCGGTGATAGAAGACATGCCATAAGGTTTTTTATATCATGTGGAACTAATACATTTGCAGCAAAGGTAGCTTGAAGTAGGTTTTTAAAATAAGAGGAGTTACGCCCAAAATCCTTCCCCGCCTTGAACATTTCTTTTATTTGTGCATATGGGAGGGCATCCCAGCGGGGGTTCCCTCCAGCCCTGTTGTAATGCACTGCTACAGCAGTGACAGAGATTTTGTTGGCTATTCCCCAGTCTCCTCGTGTGCAGCTTGCCTGCGTATTTCAAGCCAGGGGTCCTCCTCAGAGTCACTGTTCTCCTCTTCCGAAGAGGAACAGGCAGCCCGGGACCGAGCACGACGGGGACGACTCCTCCTCTGTCGCTGGCTGGCTCCATTGCCAAGGGAACCGGGGAGGAGCGGGATTGCAGGAGTAGCACCACCGGGGAGGGGGGCGTGAAGGAGGGAGGGGCCCATGCCCAGGTGGGAGCTCCCCGCGGGGGGCAGGGCCGATGCAGGGCCGACACCCGATACCACGAGGGGTGGGACCGACACAGGGACACTCGATGACGCAAGGGGTGAGGCCAACGCAGGGACACCCGATACTGCGGGGGGCAGGGCTGACGCTAACCCAGGAGTATTGAACTGATATGAACAAAGCACCCCAGCTTGTTGTGCCATTTGGGCCGTGCCATTTTGTCCCGCAGGAGAAAGGGGTAACACGTGGCTTCCACCATCTTGTAAGAAACATGAAGTCGAGGTAAGGAGGTTTTGGGGTGCTGGAAGGAGGGTGAGGGACAGGCTCGAATCGGGGTGATCAGTCCCGGTTGGAGCAGGGGATAGGGGAGAGAGAGCTTCTCCCCCCTGAGGTTCTAGGGGTTTAGGGACAGCGGGGGAGGGAACGGACACAGGGGAGACAGCACATAAGGGGTCTGAATTTTTCGGCAGAACTGACTCAGTCTTAGAGTTCTTAACAGACTTATAAATCACTACAAGCAAAGGGAGAAAATTAGCAACCGTTTGATCCCCAGCCTGTGTGAGAACAGTTAGTTTCTCCCCGACCTAATTCCAGAAACTAAGAGACTGAACAGAAACTACAGAAACAGTTGGAAAGATGTTAAAAATCCAACGAACAAAACATTTTAAATTCCCCTTAGAAAACTGGGAATTATCTGACTTAAGGGTGGTTTTAAGGAGGGTATAAAGCTCTGACTGGGGACAGATTAATTTCCCACCCATATTCCCCAAATAAATTCTTCCCAACACCGAAAGGAAAAGATAAGATAAAAACTAAAAAAAATTCACTCAAGCAAGGCCTCACTTACCAACCTTCGAGGCTTCCAAGAGCGTAAAAGAAACTTTCGGCGTGGTTCTCTGGTTTTAGCCGATTTCTCCCATCCAAGACAAACGGAGATTTCTCGGCTGCCTCTTTAAACAGATCTAATAAGGCTTAGACCTGTTTTCGAGGGAAGTAGCTGCTCCGATCGTGACATCTATGGCATAAAGCCTTTCGAGACACTTACAGAGATTTTTTATGTCCCTGTATCGAGCACCACTTAACGCAGAGGGGGGACGAGGGGTGGAACAGGCCTCTGTGTTTACCGAAAGTGTCTCTGAGGCTATTGTGAGATCACTCCAGCCAGCACTGCTCTGGTGCTGTACAGAAAGACCCTTCTCACACCCAAGCCGGTGTAAGGCACAGATTCTCACTCACCCAGGGAGCTGGATAGCTCGTGCATTACCAGAGACAAAGAACTCAGAGCGCTCATTCAGCTGGATGTTCCAGAGGTTTATTCTAAAGGGTTCCAGGGTGAAAGAGGAAGAGGAGACCCCAGGTGTCCCTAGATATAGGGATCATCTGAGGTCAGGGGAGAGGAGGCGGGGGGAACACCACAACCAATGGGGAGAAGGGAGGGAAGGAGTCAGGGGTTAGGTTACAGCCAGGGGGATTTACATAATCTGGGGAGGGACCATTGTGTTCTCAACAGGGTGTACTCAGACTAGGATGTCTCCCACCAGCGAAATCCTGCTGTACTGGGACCACTCAGCTCCCCAGCAGTTCCCAAGGTGGTATCATCCACCACTACATCCTTGGAGTGATGGATGTGGTTGGGTTGAAGTGGTGATCCTGAAGAACAATCTGGTCAGCCTCTGGGGGTCCAGTGGTGATTCTCTAGCTCTTCTCCTCTGGGAATCCAGTGGAAGTGGTAGTCCAGTGTTCCAAAGACTCAGTTTATATGCAGGTAGGAATGTTCAGTTCCTCCCCTCTGGGCAGGGCATCTCACAATGGGATGATGTAATCTTATGAGTCACTCCCGGAGACTTTGATGGCCCATTAGCAAAGATAGCCCCCGGAGGGTGTTATCAGGGCTGAGTCATGCTGAAGATAAAGAGCACTGCCACACCTGTTCTTAACAGCTTATGAAGATGGTAATAGAATACATACTTTTTGGTTACACCTTCCATGTAACCTAAGACAGGGTGTTATTCTGGTTGGGAGTTTTATGCCATACCTTAAAGAAGCAGGAAGAGGTAAACAAAACTGATTTTATAATAATATGAAAATTCAAATTATATTCAGGGCAAAATCTTTTCTATCCACTGTGACAATCAGAGTAAAGACACAGGCATTCTAAAGAAATACTTGCAGAAAATTACAAAGCATAAACAAATATTAATCAAAACAAAACCATCAAATCATTTGGTACTTCAATAGTACAAATTAAGATTTTTAATGTTACATAGACAAGTTTAAGCAGATTAGTTTTTCCTCTTTCTGAGACTTTTTTAGAGAAAATGGTTATTGTCAGATTTACACATCTTGTTAAATCTAATTGTGTAAATTTGGAATAGAATTCATGTACCCAATATTAATGTCAGTACAGTAATTACGCCTGAGGCGCGGATTGACTCCATAACTCAAATAGTTATGAAGTAGGTATGCGTTTATTCCAGCTGGGGTGCATATGGGGTAGCCCCTCCAAAGAAATGCACACTGTCAGCAGCACTTCACTAGGTTTATATTAGGTTACAGATTACATATGCATAAAGTTACACAATGTTCCTATACATATTCATTACCTATCCCCGCTTCGTATTATAATGAGTTCAAAGTTCATTTCAATATGTTCGCGCAAGCGCAGTGTCACACATTAATTGTGGGCGGGGGTCCCGAAGATGAAGTTAGTAGTCTTCCTCAGGATGAACTCTTCACCCTGTTCCCTTGTGCATGTTCCCTTGGTTTTTGGTCCAAGTCCAAGCCTTAGAACTAACTTGTACAAGTTCTGGGGTCCGAGAGCAGGATGTTCGGTCACACTCAGTAGTTTTTCTCAATTATTTGGCTTTCTTCTCTATATCCTCCCTGATACTAGGTATGCACAAAATCATTAAGCGAATAATACATTGTCTTCAACAAGCGAATCTTAGTAAATCATTATCCAACCGCTGGCCTTCTAAATCAGTTCAAAAATTATTATTATTATCCAGCTTCTAGTTCTCCTAAATTAATAAATTCTAGTCCCCCCTAAATCAGTGCTCCCTTTTCTATTAAATTAGTAAATTCTTTTACTAGTAAATGAATTCTTCTAGCAAGCTTCTGCGATAAGTATCTCTCAATGCCTTTCCATGTACATTCGATAAAGTGGTTAAAATGGATAGCCTTTTTAACATCCTATAATTCCAAACAAGTAACATAAAAGATAACACAAGACTAATACCTATCAAAATTAGGAAAATGATTATGGGGTGACATAATATATTAAGGATACCAGTTGCAGTGGGTGATCATCCAAAAAGCATGTCCCACCAGTGATGATCCGCATCCTGTCTTGCTCTTTGTAAGACTCTGCTTATTTCTTCTGCATCATGGTGAATGTTTATTAAAGTTTTCTTTCCACTTTTTTGAATTCTTTTTAGGATGTTAATTAAGTCTTGATGCTCTACTAATTGTCTTATTAATGTAAGGTTCATCCCAATAGGTGTTGATGATAAGTCATGATACATTGTGTAATTGGACTTTATCAATTGATGAGATACAACTGGTGCCAAATACAAAAAGTCACACCCAATAATCTTTATAAAATTACAAATACAAAAATTAGAATGATTCTTAACTTCCAAAGTAATGTTGTCATTATCTATTTTTATAGAAACACACATTGTTCTTAAGCAAACACAGCCCTGACCAATATATACAAATACTGTTCTCTGGCTAGTATCCGGGTGAACTTCAAAGTGGCAAATGCTTTGCTCAACATCTAAACATATATCTTTGGCATTAATTGTGTTGCTCTCACAGATAAACCCTTGTTGTTCTCATGTAATGCATGTTTCTAAATTTACAGTTTGCCATTTCTTGTCAACCATCCGGGACCATGCTCTGTGTTCAGAAGGGTAAAGCACTGCTCTGTCGTGGTTTAATCCTAAAGGAACGATGGGGTTGTCTTGGTTTGAAAGACAGGTGTCTGCCAAGAGAGGTTGAACCCTCCCTTAGGACAGAGAATGTGATTTTTTCCCCTCCCTCCGAATTATTTAATTTTGTAAATCAAGGGCTTTCAGGCAAAGGTATGGGAAAAAAGGAATATCAGTTCTTTACTAGTATCTATAAACAAGCAATAACAATAATAGCAACCACAACTAGAACCAGAAAACCAATAGCAGATGACTTGTGAGCTGCTGAGCCTTTTCCCGTGTGGTGTAATCACAGTTGCAAGCAGCAGGGGCGCTGTTGAGCTCCCGGCAGGGCAGGGCAGGTGCGATGACTCCCAAGCGGCTGCAGGTGGCGCTGTAGCACAGGGTCAGGTCAGCCTCAGGCAGCTAGTAATGGTGAGCAGGCTGAGAAAGCGCGGAGGGCAGCGAAAGCAGCTCGGAGCAGCGAGAAAGCGGGGCGGCAGGGGGTAGGAGCTGGCTCTCTCTCTCTCCCGGCTAGCCAGCGAGGTAGCAAGGATTTCTGCAGTCACAGCAGACGCCGCGGTCTCGTGCGGCAGAGGGCGGGGGCAGGCGGCAGAGGCAGCCAGGCTCCCCGGCAGCAGCTGCGAGGAAACGCAGCCCGGGGAAACGTGCCCTTCCCAGTGGGGAAAAAAAAGGTTGAATCAAAAGCTCACCCAGCCAGGAGAAGAGAAAAACAGGGCACAGTTGGATTTCCTCCGGTGGCAGCCAAAAAGCAAAGAGCCTCTCTTCTCCGCGTCTGAACCACGAGCCCGCGTTCCAAGGGCCGGCTCTTCCCTTCACCTGCCCTGCCCAAGCCCAGCTTTTGTCTTTTACAAAAGGCTTGATGGCTTTAAAACACCCAACTATTTGTTGCTTAGTAACAGGAATGGGGAGAAATTCTAAATGTACTCAACCCCCGACAGGGGTGTATTACATAAGTTGTGGCATTGCGTATCGTGAGTACAAAGGCTGTAGCTGTGTTAGTAATTGGATCATAGGTGAAGTTTACTAAAGTCCACCAAGATTGGAGCTTCTTTTCCAGTTCGATGGCATTATCTGGAACAGCTTTTTGAACTTCAATAGGGAAAACACCTTCATTTCCCTCCCTTATAATTAAAGAAGCTGCTGATTGCATCCATAATTGTGCTTGTATGCAGCTAAGAGCAAGGGACACATTATTTTGAACTGCTCCAAGTGCATCTATTATTAATTTATGATCCTGATTGTTAGCCTTTGCAAAATCTGGAAGTACCTTTACAATTTGCCACTGACCATTTCCTAACACTAATAAAGAAGATTGTAAAGGTTGTTTTAGTCTTTTTAGGTCACCGGTTGTGGTGGCCAATTTATTCATTATCTCTGAATCAATCCCGTTTAAAACACCCAATCCTGTTCCTAACACTCCAGTTAAATCTCTTCGTGTTCTGCTCCTGAAGAGTTATTGCCTCTGTAACCATGTTGTCCAGCCTTCCAAAGATGTTTTTAAAAGAGAGGAGCAACCTGGTTGAATTTCAGAAACATTAATTTGCATCAGTAATTCTACATGCTTAAGAGACCATTCTGGGTTAAACAACAATTGGTGTTGGCCTGTGTTTCTTATCACATATGGGCCAACTTAATAAATTTTTGGTTGAAGTATTAGTTTAGGAGGAATAGGAGTGTTCATTTGGGAGGACTCTTGTTTTGGTCTGGCTATCACATTCATTTTAAATTTTTAAATTAAACCTAATAGTGTTGGTGGAGTAGGTTTAGATCTCCAACTGCCCACTACGTAAAAAGGATGAACCATAATAAGATTAAACCAGCAGTCACTTTGCTCTTCCTTACAAGACTCGGCAATTTCGGCATTAATGTCACTTGGGTCACCGGAAGTCTTGTTACTAGTGAATTTCTGGCAACAACACAAGGAAAACACATCTTGTTTAACACAATTCTTATCTTCAGTAGGACATAGTTCTTTTGAAATGCCAGAGTGAATTTTGGATGCCAGATTGAAATAAAAAAAATTGCCATGAACTGTAATAGAAGAGGCTTTTTCATATTGAAAGCCAGGATCTATTTTCCTGCATCCCACCTGGATTTTTTTCATTAATGAGACCAGGTAGGGTCATGATCCACTCATCTCGATTCCAAGCCCATTCAGGTGGGTGGTAAATTTTATCATCATGCATTACAATTATAGCCAAATCCGGACGGCTGTCTGTAGGGTACTTTCCCTGAAAGCTGGTATGGCCTATGAGGGCTTGTGACCAAGGCCATTCAGTATTGCCCTGGCTAAAAGTACCTCCTTTTCCTTGAAGTATGGTTATAATTGTGAGAACACTAATAAGAGTAACTTTTCTAATTGCATTCATTTTACCAGGGTAAATTTCAATTTCAGTTCATTATCATTAGAAGCCACTTTCCAAGGGGTCTCTGGAGCCTTCTTCACTGGAGTATGATGAATCCAGGCGTTCTGTTCTTTGATTTTGATCACAGTGAAAGTGGTAAGAACTACTTGAAATGGTCCTTCCCACTGTGGCTCCAAAGTTTTCTCTGTAAGAGACTTAGACATAATCTCCAGGTTGAATGTTGTGTACTGGGCTGTTTAGGCCCCGACTCTGAGTTCCTGCCACCTGCTTTTCAATTTTCCTGAGTTGCTTACTCAAGGCCACCATATAGGTGGTCAGTGTTTCTTCCCCAACTTGGGTGGATAGTCCTGCCTGTACTCCGTATGGTCTCCCATAAAGCATTTCAAAAGGACTTAATTTTTCTTTGGTTCTAGGTTTAGTTCGGATTCATAATAATGCAAGTGGAAGAGATTGGGGCCAGGGTAAATTGGTTTCTTGCCCCAATCTTACAATTTGCTGTTTGATTAGGTGGTTCATTTTCTCCACCTGACCACTTGACTGTGGGTGGTATGGGATGTGAAGCTCCCAATCTATGCCCAAATTATGGCTAACTTGTTGTACCACCTTTGAAATGAAACGTGGTCCTCTATCTGAGGATATTGAGACTGGAAGTCCAAAGCGTGGTATTATTACTTGTAGCAATACCTTGGTTACCTCCCAGGCTTTGACAGTTCTAGTGGGAAAGGCTTCTGGCCATCCTGAAAAGGTATCTGTTAATATCAACAAGTACCGGTACCTCCCTTTTCTTGGGAGTTCCGAAAAAATCAATTTGCCATTGCTGTCCAGGCCCATTCCCTTTCCCAATTTGGCCCAATTTTGGTTTGGGGATATGACGAACGGCGAGTGAGAACTCACATACGACTTAATGTAAGTCATAAAGCAAGCTCCGTTTATTTTAATGCGTGTGCTCTTTATATACTGTTACAGTGCTTACATTTATTAATCACTAATCTACTCGTTAATTGCAGCAGTTACAGCTTACATTTCTTTTACATTCCATTCTCACATCTTCAGGGTTTTCCCCCTCATTCCTTGTTAATCACGAGTTTCCTCCCGTACATTCTTTACACAGCTGCATCTTTTTGATATTTTCTCACGAAGCGTTCTCAGGGAAGCAAACTACTGCAGCCTGTATATGGCCTGCCTGCTACTTTAGCCTAACAATGGTCTTGCTCGCACAAACTTTCTAATAATTCATGCCTGACATAGCGACGAGAGGGAACTCACGGCAGTCTCAATATGAGATATAGAGTAAGCTCCATTTTATTTCACCAAACGAGAAACTTATATACTGTTACAGATGTTACTAATTATAGTTACACACGTATCTGCAGTCTGTTCTCACACATTCAGGGATCCTCCTGTTGACTCCCTTATTCTTTTCTCATAACACTTCTGACTCCCTATTCTTTCTCATGACATTCTTCCCACAGCTCAGAAACACAGCTGTGGTTCCTAGGTGTTAGTTTCTCATAACAGCTTGTTAGGATTTTTACTGAGGCCTGACTATGCTGAGGCTTTGTTCAGGCCTGTTTAGTTAGCATAAGTTTTGCTGGAAAACTGCGTTTTCCAACACATGCCTGTGATTTTGAAGCCATTGTGTAACAATTCCCCCTTTTTTCTTTTGGGCGAGCAAGATTTTGTTAGTTGTTTGATTAATTTGCTTAAGAACACACTTATAAGTAATTTTCATTACAATAACTATTAATATAAGAATTCCTAGCCAACGTAGACCTTCTTTAAGCAAGGCTATCAGCCATGGTGACAGACCTCCAAACAGGGATGATAACCATTTGTCTAAAGGATTGACATCAACTGTAATTGTGGAGGTGTGTTTTTTCAACCACTCTAGTTGCTTATGGATGGAATTGCTATGATCTGACAAATTAAAGCAGCACATTCCTTCAAAGTCTTTACAGCTATGGCCTTGAGCTAACAATAAAAAATCAGTAGCGGCTCGATTTTGAAGCACGGCATGTCGCAAACTCTTTTGGTCAAGCAGAAATTGGGAAATAATATTAGTAGTAACATTTGCTTGTTTAACTGTCCCACATGATAGTTTCTCAATCTGCCTAAGGGCATTTGGAGCGGCTACTCCGGGGGTGAACAGGGAGGCGAACACTTTAGCTGTTACTGACCATAATTCAACATCATCTTTGCACTGTGAGTCTAGTTGGTGAGACAGAGAACACTGCTGGCGCCTTGGCTCAGCGACTATGTTGAGCCACATACGTTGGTTGGGTGCTAAAAGAGTTAGTTCTCCTAAATAGCATGGCCCTCCAAAGATGTTATGAGGGACTCCTTGCCATGCTCTGTCTCCACATATCAAGAACACAGATGGAGGTAACACTTTGGGTATTCTGTTGTTCCAAATTGTAATTGGTGGTTCTTTCACTTCAGCTCCCAAAGCACCCAAGCTTTGATTAGCAGTGTTGTTGTTTTCACAATAGCTGCCTTTAACAGTGTGTGAGTATTCTGCTATATTTATCGGGCTGACATTTGTCCAGCCTTCGTTAGAGTGACTTAGATATGGATTTAGGCCTTGTTGTCCACCTCCAAACCAAATGCATGTTTGGGTCCAATTGCTGGAGGTGTTACCAATTTTCATGGAGCCCAGGAGGTGCAACTCCTGCGGGTCCCATGGCAAGGTACTATTTAACTGGTTGATTAAGTTTGCAGCACACCAAGAGGTGCTTTTTGCTGTAGAACACTTAGAATATGTGCTATAATTGCTAAATGCCTCAAAACTGAACAAAGGTATACCAACTAAACATGTTTTAAATGGTGCAGTAGCTGATTGCAAGCTAAGGCAAAATTCTGGGTTATGTGTTGCATTGGCCCAAGTCACCCACAGGTTCTGTCTTTCTTCAACCTTCGTTATGAGGGTCGTGGCTGAGCTCGATATCAGAACCTCGATCACTAGCAGCACGAGGAACAGCCTTGGTCCATTTCGCAGGGACCCACTGTGTACCTGTGGATGTAAGCACACACATGTAACCGCGCCCTATATATTTCACCTCTGCCGGGCCTTGCCACAGGCCTGTGCACGGGTCGCGATACATAACTATCATGGGTGCTTTATGCTCTGAAGCCAGAGCTTGGCCATGCACTTGTGCAGGAGGAGAATCTTGATCTGAAAAAATACACAAATAGTTTAACACAAACAATGTTTTAGACAGCCTTTCACAAATATCACAGATATCATTGAACTTGTCCAAGTATCGTTTCAAGGTTTGATTTGCTCGCTCGACAATGGCTTGCCCTGTTGGTGAATGGGCAATGCTTGTTACATGCTTGACCCCCCACTGTTGACAGAATCGTCGCATTCTTTCACTGACATAGGCGGGCCCATTGTCAGTCTTGATCTGTTGAGGCACTCCCATAACTGCAAAACAGCTTGTCAAATGCCGTATGACGTGGGAGGCCTTCTCCCCTGACTGAGCCGTGGCCCACAGAAATCTGCTGTATGTGTCGATTGTAACATGCACATACTTTAGTCGGCCAAACTGCTGGACATGGGTGATATCCATTTGCCAAAGTTCACAAGGGCCCAAACCTCGTGGATTCACCCCGATTCCTAGGCCTGGCCCATGATGGCTACAACTAGGACAAGCCCTGACAATGCCTCTTGCCTCTTCCATAGTTATTTTAAACTGGTGGAAGAGTCCCTTGGCATTTTGATGAAAAGTGTTGTGAGCTTCTCTGGCTTTAACAAATTCACTCAGTGGTACTGCTACGGAAACCAAACGATCCGCTCTCTCATTGCCTTCTCCAAGGCCTTCTGACCATTTGTGGCTTCGTATATGAATCACAGCATAGGCACATTCTCGCTGATGAATTGCAGCCTGCAGCTGTCTCAACAGTTCAAACAGTCGTTTATTTTGGCAGTCTTTAAGTCGGGCATCTTCGATACGTTGCACTATGCCGGTGACATACATTGAGTCAGAAACTACATTTAACTCTGTAGAGTGCCAGTTCACAAAGGCCCAGATGACTGCTGCCAGTTCCAGGGTTTGCAGTGAGTCTTCTTCTTTCGCGGCTAATATGTGATGATGCCACTTGCCGTCTTGCATCCAAGTTGCCGCTGCACGTCGAGATTTCCTTCCTGCATCTGTAAAGACTGTTACTGCATTTTGCAATGGGCGCTCACTCCTTTTTGGTATTGTAATCCAATCTTGGTTACTCACCCAGCGCAGGGTGGTAGACTGCAGTGGCTCCACATTAATTTCCACTGCCTGGGACAGCAGGCTAATTTGCAGCGCTTGTGAATGCTGAAGGTACCACTCAAGATCTCGTCGTTTCATTGGTAGGTAAATAGTTCTTGGCTCTTGGCTTGTTAACTGTAAAATCCTGGTGCGGCCCTTCTGGATCAATTCTGCTATGTTTTCAACTTTTTGTTGAATTGTAGTTTTGGGCTGAATGCTGGTAAACAGCCATTCTAATATTTTCACCTTATTCTCCCCCTTTTTATTTTTGCACTGCGTCAGTGCACCAAGGAGTTGTTTTTTGCCGCTTAAAATTGTAAGGTCCACGGGAATGTCTGGGTTGCAACAGTCGACCCAGTGCTGTGCGATCTGTGTGCCAATCTTCTGAATAATCTGCTGTTGCACTGGAGTGGGATGCACTGTTCATGCTGGGTCGGTGCCGTGTAACAATGGTCGCAGAGCATCGATGTCGTCGTTTGAGATGCCAACAACTGGACATAACCACTAAATGTCACCCAGGAGGTGCTGTGCGTCATGTAATGTTCTCACCTGTGTGTCAAGCTGTAATTTTTGGGGTCGCACATGCCCTTTTGTTATTTGTCATCCCAAGTATTTCCAAACAGGGTTATGTTGGATTTTTTCAGGAGCAACAACTAGTCCGTGTCTGCTTAACTGCTGTTGTAGCATGTTTTCTTGGTTGCTAGTAAAGGCTGAGGCCTGGGCAAATAAAATGTCATCCATGTAGTGATAGATCAATGTTTCTGGCCATGCCATACGAATGGGCTGTAGTGCATTGGCCACAAACAGCTGGCACAGGGTGGGGTTATTTTTCATTCTCTGTGGCAGAACAGTCCATTCAAATCTTAGGAAAGGGGCTTCTCTGTTAATCATCAGTAGGGTAAAAGCATATCGTGCAGTGTCCACTGGATGTAGTTGAACTGTAAAAAAGCAGTCTTTTAGGTCAATGATCAGCAAGTGCCATCCCTCAGGAAGCATGGCAGGGTTTGGCAATCCAGGCTGGAGGGCCCCCATTGCTTGCATTTGTGCATTAACTGCTCGCAGGTCATGTAACAGTCTATACTTGCCGGATTTTTTCTTGATGACAAAAATGGGTGTATTCCAGGGGCTTGTGGAAGGTCGCAAATGTCCTTGTTGCAGTTGTTCTTGCACTAAAAGTTGTGCTTGCTCTAGACTTTCCCTTTTTAGCAGCCACTGCCTTATCCATACTGGCTTATCGGTAGTCCATGTAAGTCAGATCGGGAAAGTCCATCCGACAGCGACCGCTGGGAAAAATGCTGATTGGTTAACACAAGTCCTAGTTGATCTAGCACATCTCAGCCAATTAAGGCATTCACTCCTCTGAGTAAGGGCATGATGGTTACATGGATCATAGCCACTCTGCCTTCAATGGCTACCTGAATTGGGTCGGAGCTCTGCTGCACAGAAACTGAACCTCCAACACCTTCGATTCCACTCAAGGTGTGGTGATGTGGCCATTCTGGTGGCCAACAGGCTGTGGCCATGATCGTTATATCCGCACCTGTATCAGGTAGCACTGGCAAGGTTTGAGAGATATTTCTCCGAGTCCAGGTAGTTTCTACAACTGGTCGTTCTGTCAATGGAACTGTTAACATTGCAAGTCCTCCCGTAGAGCCAAATCCACCGGCCCCTCGGTACACGAGTGCTTCGTGTTGTTGCATCTGCGTGACCATTTGTGGGAGCGGAACAAGCTGAGCTAGTCTGGTGTTTTTAGGAATGTAAATAGGGGGAAACATAGTCTGCACCATGATGCAAATTTCACCTGTAAAATCAGCATCAATTACTCCTGGTAATACGAACAGTCCTTTTATGCTAGCAGAAGAACGGCCCACTAGAAGCGCGCCCACAGGTTTGTTGTCAATGCACAGTGGGCCTTGAATTCTAGTGGGAATTTTCACAGGGCGCAAATCAGTGACTGTTACGCCTACTGCTGTTGCCAGGTCCAGGCTGAGGCTTCCTTTTGTGGCAGGCCGAAGGGTGTTTGCTGATCGAAGGGGTTAATGGTGGGCAAGCTCATCTGCGGAGACGCAGTCGTGTATGAAGGCTGAGCTGGTAACATTGTTGCGGGAGAGAGGGCTGGAGCTGCTACTTGTGTCAGGGCGCGGCAGCTGGACGTGCTCTTCTTCCCGTTTCCCAACTGCTGGCAAGCTAGCGTGGCGTGGGTGTCGCTGTTGCAGTTGTCACACCAGACTGGACCCTTACATTGCTTTCTTCTGTGCCCCTCAAGCCCACAATGATAACACTTCATAACTTTCCCTGATTTTGTTCCGCCTGCAGACAAGCTAAGGGGTCGCAGCGGCCCTAAAGCAGCAAAGATTGAGATTGTGCTTGGGCTAGCTTCTCTCCTAGCTTTTCTCCCATAGCTGTCACCAATTCTGCTACAAACGCCTGGGTACATACTGGCATGTGACTCATGCGTTCTAACATCATCTCTAGGGTAGCATCCATAGGGAGTGTAATAAAAATGCTTTTTGTTTGCTGGTTGCAATTTTCTGCCACATACTGACGCAATAATGCTCCTGACATCCATGGTGCTACCCCAGCAGCTATCATTGCAGCTGAAACTTTGTCAACAAAGCTAGCAAAAGACTCATCTTTTCCTTGTTTAATAGACATATAGGATGGCATGGGGGGGGCGGTATGCACTCTGAATATGGCATCTCGTGCGGTCCGCATAGATTCTAACAAAATGTCTGGCCCTGGTTGCAATTGCTTGACAATTGTAGACCACCGCCCTTGGCCCATCAACTGTTCTGGAATGACCCCTCGCAGGGGGTCATTTTCCCCCCGTGGATGATTTGCTGATTCCTGGCACAGCTCTCGCCAGTGAGCCTGCCACAACAACTGTTGTGATTGGGTCATAATCATTCTAATAATACCTTTGATGTCTTCTGGACACAGTATATAACTTCCCCAAATATAATTCAACATCATTCTTGTGGGCTCACCATGCAGACTCAGATTCACTAGTTGTGCTATGTAGCTGGGTGAGCAGCTTCCAATCGGTAGCGACATGGGTCGCTTGCTGCCCACCCCGTTGCAGTGGTTCAAAAAATACAGGAAACGCCTGCTCAGCTCAACTTAGTGGTGTAACTGTTTCTGCAATTTCTATATCACCCTCTTGTACAGCTTTTTCTGCAATGCTCTTCCAATCAAATCTCCGCTTGCCACTTAATCAGCTATCATTCTGAGGAGCTGGCCTGAGGGGAACATAATCCTCATCAGGCGGGGGAGGTGCACCGGGCCACTCTTCAGAACCCGATGTACCAACAGGGTCTGATTCAGAAATAATACCGTGCTTTGCTGACGACCCCTGAACTCTTAGCACCTTACACTTTCCCACCGGGGGCAAGCTGGGTGGATCTGCGCCCGTGCCAAGCATGCCCGCAGTGGGACGCTCACTCTCCCCAGCCCCTTTTCCCGAGCCGGAGTGCTCCCCCCCGACATTTGCTCCGAGTTTCTCAGTGGCCACGGCAGCTATTTTCTTTTCGACTTTAAACCGCTGTAAGCAATTAATCACTTCCCTCTATGGCTTCCCTAATTTACTGCATGTCTTATCACCATCTAGCAATCCATCAAACAAGTTATCACCAAACTTTCGCCATTCGACCTCCTCAAATACTGAATCAGGGTCAGCAAAAAACCCTCTGGCTTTCCCTGTAGCAACTAAAGCGGCTAATTGCCTTAAAGCATCTTTGCTTACTCCCCGCTTTTCTAAAAAGCGTAGTAATAAATCTTGGGCTACCTCTATCTCCATTTTGGTCAAGCTGGGTTTAAAGTATTCTGGCAGCCGCCGTCAGAGGGCACAGCCGGGGCTTCTCTGTATTTTCCGCGCTTGCCAATGCAGCTCACCGAAGTATAGCCCCCACAGTAGGCAGGTCTTGATTGGCCCGAGCCTTCGGATCACTCCCCACAAGCAGGGGCGATGATCTTAGCCCACCGGCTCTGCTCCAGTGCCTCTCCATTCTCGCCGCTTTCTGGAACAGGGTCCTAAACTCTGCTGCCAGTGTCCGTAGTCGTCGGGGTCACCATTTGACGAACGGCGAGTGAGAACTCACATCTGACTTAATGTAAGTCATAAAGCAAGCTCCGTTTATTTTAATGCGTGTGCTCTTTATATACTGTTACAGTGCTTATATTTATTAATCACTAATCTACTCGTTAATTGCAGCAGTTACAGCTTACATTTCTTTTACATTCCATTCTCACATCTTCAGGGTTTTCCCCCTCATTCCTTGTTAATCACAATTTTCCTCCCATACATTCTTTACACAGCTGCGTCTTTTTGATATTTTCTCACGAAGCGTTCTCAGGGAAGCAAACTACTGTGGCCTGTATATGGCCTGCCTGCTACTTTAGCCTAACAATGGTCTTGCTCGCACAAACTTTCTAATAATTCATGCCTGTGATTTTGAAGCCATTGTGTAACAGGGATATTTTTAGGGCTAGTCTGGAGGCAAAGGTCACACTGTCAGGTTACCTGTGTATTGGTAGCATATAAATTTTTGGCAATAATTTTTTCAGTTAAATATTTGTGTAGGGCATCTATTCCCCAATGTGTCTTTTGGTGTTCTTTTCTTACTAGTGCCCACACTAAATGAGAGGGAATGACCAACCTGCCCTGTGCAGTAATAGCCCAACCCTCTTCATTGTATGACCCATCCTGATCTTCAATTAGTTTTCTGTCTTCTTTGTTATAGGTTGGCTTACCTTCTAGGGAGATTTGGCCGTCTGGAATTAAAGCCCCTTCAGTTGTCACCTCACCTTTCACTGCTTTTTTTGCCTCTCTGTCCACCAGATCATTTCCTTCTTCCAATTCTGAGCTCACTTTCTGGTGTGCCTTAATGTGCATGATTGCTACTTTTTTGGGTAGCTGGATTGCTTCCAACAGCCGGGTTATCTCTTGTGCATGTTTAATGTTTTTTCCTTGTGAGTTCAACAGTCCCCTTTCTTTCCAAATAGCTCTGTGTGCATGTATAAAAATGTCGGGGTTCGACTCCGACTAAACACCAGGCACTTCGACTCTCTCTTGCTACAGAAAAAAACCTGTAAAAATACACACCAATCTCATGAGTCAAATGAGATAGGACACTGGTTTGTAGGAGGACGCACAGAAAAAGAAAAAGGGCAAACAGGCTCCATCTTTCAGTTGCAGAAAGTGATTTAATTACCTAACAGAGTTGGAGGATAAATGCAAGGCAAAAATAAACTTTTCATTCATTATTTTGTTCACTCCCCCCCTCCCTTTTACGAACCTATAGTATTCACCCCCTTTCTTCTTTTATAACCAACAAGCCCGGGTAGGGAGGCAGGGTGTGGGGGTATTTTCTCAGTCCACAGAGAAGGTCCATAAATCTATTCATCACCACAATTCTTCTACTACAAATACTCTTTATCTCTACTAGTTTCTCTCTTTTTCTAGACAGTTTTTCTGCTCTCACCCCCCACCCTCTTAAGAAGCAGTCTCTGCGCTCAACTCCCTTCCCTCTTTCCAAACCAGCAACACAGACAGGGGGCAGGGTGAGGGGGGTTCTCTGGTTAGCCTAATCAGGGAGAGGGGTTCTCTACTTAGCCGTGGGGTCCCTCCCATGAGAGACAGTCTTCTGGGAACTTCTTTGGCGTGGGTCCAATCTCATGAGCAACATCCCGCCCGAATTCTGCTACAATGTGAGTCTTTTTGTCCATAAGGTGTTGTGCAGACTCTCCCAAGCCGAGGCCAGGCTGCTTCCATGCCAGGAGCAAGGCCAGGCTGCTTCCATGCCAGGAGCAAGGCCTTTCTTTCCTTTGCAAGGCCTTTTGCAGTTTTAACTCTTAGATGAGACTCCTACTGGTTCACAGTCTTTTCTATGCATCCATCTGCTCCTCTGGAATGGGCTATGGGTGGATTTCTGCATCTTTATGGACTCTATGCGCTGCAGGGGGACCTCCTGCTCCCCCCATGGCTACCACAGCTAGCAGAGGGTTTTCAGCTTCAGCGCTTGGAGCACCTCTTCCCCCACTTTCTTCACTGACCTTGACATCTCCATGCTGTTTTCCCTCTACATATTTTCACCTCCACCTCCTCCTTCTCTAACTACAAAGAAGTGAAAGAAGTGCGTGCCTGCCTTGTTTTGATTTCTTCTTAAATATGTTTTCACAGAGGCCTAACTAGCACCTCTAATTGGTTCAAACTGGGCCGGCAGCATGTCCATCACTTTCAGAGCCATCAGAGATTGGCTCTGCTGGACTTGATGTAAAAACTTCCAGAACCTTCACTCAGGACACACAGGAGCCATCTTTGTGCCACTTCCCACCCCTCAGACACCTCCCCAGGCCTACTACAACAGCTTCTGAGGGGTCCAAATTTCTCTTAGATATTAAAAATACTTTACTGATGTTTTGGGCCAATCAAAACCACCACAAACTCAAAATGCATACTTTGAGTCTGTATAAATGTTTCTCTTTTTCCTTTTGCTATTTCCAAAGCATGGGTTAAAGCAATTATTTCAGCTTTCTGGGCAGAAGTGTTTATTGGTAGGGGTCCAGATTCCATTACCTTTTTGCTGGTGGTGACTGCATACCCTGCATGTCGCTTTCCACTGATGATGTAGCTGCTCCCATCGGTAAACCAGGTCTCTGCATCATCCAAAGGTGTATCCTTCAGATCTGGACGACTGGAGTATGTGGCCTCAATAGTTTCCAGGCAGTCATGGTGCACCTGCTCCCCGTTGTTTCCACTGAGGAAAGAAGCTGGGTTGACAATGTTAGTAACCACTATTTCCACATTGTCCTGCTCCACCATGATGACTTGGTATTTCAGGAACCTCTGTGGGGAGACCCAGTGTCTGCGTTTCACTTCCACCACTGCAGACACTGTGTGGGACACTAGCACAGTCATTTTCTGGCCCAAGGTAAACTTGGGTGCCTCTTGGATGTTTAGCACGACTGCTGCGACAGTCCTGAGGCACTCCAGCCACCCTTTGGCTGCTGCGTCTAATTGCTTAGAGAAATAAGCAACTGCCTGTCGATATGGGCCCAGGTCTTGTGCTAGTATTCCCAGGGCAATCCCCTGTTTCTCATGAGAAAACAGAAAAAATTGTTTACTCACATCTGGAAGTCCCAAATCTGGAGCTTACATCAGGGCGTTCTTCAGTTGTTTGGAGGCCCTCGTGGCCTCCTTTGTCCACTGAAGATCTCTGCTTTCCTTTTTGATGAGCTCATACAAAGGTTTTACAAGGACCCCATAACTAAAGATCCAAAGCCTACACCATCCTGTCATCCCCAGGAAAGTCCGTAGCTCCTTTACAGTTCGGGGTTTCAGGGTTTGGCAAATGGCCTCTTTCCGGTCTTGTCCCAAAGTTCGCTGCCCAGCACTGATTTCATAGCCCAAATAAATTACTTTTGGTTTTACTCCTTGAGCCTTTTTCTTGGACACCCTGTACCCTTGGAGACCCCAGGAAATTTAGTAAACTTACTGTCCAGAGTACACAGGCTTCTTCTGTCCCAGTAATTATTACGATGTCATCAACGTATTGCAACAGCTTCCCTTCTTCAGAGGGGGCTTCCCAGGATTCCAGGTCTTTTGCTAGTTAATCCCCGAATAGGGTGGGACTGTTCTTGGATCCTTGAGGCAACACCGTCCAAGTGAGCTGAGTTTTGTGTCCGCTTTTGGGATTTTCCCATTCAAACTTGAATATTTTCTGGCTGGCTTTATGGAGAGGGAGGCAAAAGAAGGCATCTTTCAAATCTAAAACAGTAAACCAGATTAGTTCAGGTGTTAACTCAGTAGTGTGTAGGGGTTTGACACCACAGGATAGAGGTCCTCAGTTATTTTGTTTACTGCCCTTAAATCCTGTACCACCCAATATGACCCATTAGGCTTGCGGACTGGTAGAATGGGGGTGTTGAAATCAGATTTGCACTCTCTCAATAGCCCTAGCTGTAAAATGTTTTCAATCACTGGGCTGATTCCTTCCTTGTCTTCTTTTTTAAGGGGGTATTGTTTAACTCTGACTGGTTGTTTCCCTTCTTTCAACTTAATTTGTATCAGGGGTGCATTTTTAGCTCTTCCAGGTACATTTGTTGCCCATACCCCAGGGAATACTTGATTCATAATTTTTTCACTAATTTCTCTCTCAGCTTCTGTGGTTGTTAGCATTAAACTTAATACCTCAACATATTGTTGATCATTTACCTCCAGAGTAATTTCCCCATCTTTGAATGAAATGGTTGCTTGTAATTGTTCCAACAGATCTCTGCCCAAAAGGGCTTTTGGAGATCTGGGCATGTACAAAAACTTGTGAATACCCCATTGCTTTCCCAGTTTGTACTTTAAAGGTTTGCAAAAATATGCTTTTTCAGATTGGCCAGTTGCCCCTTGAACCATGGTATAATCATCCCCCACCGGCATTAAAGCTTTATTTAAAACCAAATATGTTGCCCCCGTGTCCACCAAAAATTCTATTTCTTTTTCTTTTTTCCCTAGCTTCATTATAACCAGTGGATCCGCTAGGGTGGAGTCCTCTGGTCTTCTTCAGTCTTCTTTCACATGTGTGACGACCCCTTCTCGGCCTCATCTTCTTTGCTGGTTGTTCTGCTTTCTTTTTGGACATTGGTTCTTCCAATGACCAAATTCCTTACAGTTAGCACACTGGTCTTTACCTAACTTAGGTGGGCCTTGTCTGGGTGGTCCCTGTCTATGTGGTCCTTGCTCATGTTTTCCCTTTTTTTCTTTTCCTACTATTGCTACTAACTTTCTCATTCCTTGTTTGTACCCCTCTTCTCAATAACTGAATACTCTCCATGCTTCATTTAATAAGGTCTCTAAGTTTCTCCCATCCACCCCCCGAAGCTTCTGATGTTTGTGTCTAACGTCCCCTGTAGACTACCCCAAAAACAGATTTACTAGTTGCTGTATTCCTACATCAGATTCAGGATCTAATGTAGTGTGGCGACACATGGCGTGTCTCAGGCGATCCAGGAAGTCAGATGGTGGCTCGGAAGGACCCTGTTTAATTGCATATAAGGCTGACCAATTTATGATTTTAGGAATGGCCCTTTCCATCCCCTTTGCTACCCATTCTTGATAATCTTTTAATTTTTGCCTTTCTGCTGACCTGTTTGGATCCCAGTGTGGATCTTGAAGTGGGAAATAATCTTTTACATCTTGTTGTTGTTTTTTATAAAAGTTCTCTGCCAAATTCCCTACTGTTTTTAAAATTAATTGTTTTTCAGTTTCAGTTAATGCATCCAATAGCAAATGCATATCACTCCAATCTGGATTGTGTTGTTTAATTATAAATCGCAAGCGTTTAGCGGTACCTACCAGATCAGTTCAAAAAATTTTGGCCACTTTTTCCCAGGTTGATTGTAGAAAAAGGTACCTTAATCAGCACTGTTTCTCCCTCTGGTCCCACTGCTTTCCTTAGGGGGGCTTGTAGCGCCTGTTTCCTGGTCCGAGATGCGACAGGGCTGTCTGGGCAAGAGGGAGTTGGAGTCAATGTTCCTTCTGGGTCCGCATCTTCTTCCTGTCTCCTAGGGGGAGGATTAAGCAGATCAGTTAAATCCTGTTCTTGCATTTCTTGGTAAACCTTATCTGATTTTATACATCGCTCTCCAATGCTGCAAAATGAGCAGCACCTCTTAATTTTTCCCCTTTTCTTTTTGTCTTCCTTTTCAAGGGCTAATACCATAGGGTCAATGGGAGGTCTAATCCCACAATCTCTTTGCCATTTGGGGTGATTTCAAAGGGAGAAAAACATATCAGCATAAAAGACCTCACCCCATTTTCCTTCCCATCTTAAAAACAACATTAACTATAATAGTGTGTTATATTCTAAAGACCCATGTGGAGGCCATCTAATTCCGTCATCTAGCTTGTACAAAGGCCACAACTGAGTTAAAAATTTGATAAGAGTTTTTTTATCTTCTGTTCCTCCACTACCTGCAATTTCCTTCCAATGTGCTAAAACACAGCCAAGTGGAGTCATTTTAGGAACTTTTTTGCTTTGCCCAGTTCCCATCTTATCTATTTCCTTCTCTTGGTTTTATCTCTCTTCCAGGCAAACCTCTTTTCACACTGCCTTACTGTTTTTCCCAATTTTCTTCCTGCACTGACTGTGTTTCAGGAACTAAATTACTCTTTCCACACACTAATGCAATAACAGCTGCTTCTGACCACTCTGTCACAATAGTAAGCGCGTCCCTTTCGTTAAAGTCTCCGCTTTTTATTTCAGCTATTCTATGTCGAGCTTGAATTTCAGAATCCTCACACGCTGGACACCACTTTGATCTCAAACAAAAATGCAATACCACTTTTTGTGACATGCAGCACACTCACACAATGCCTAAACCTTACAGTAATTATTTTTACATTCAGGACAAAAAGGTATTTTTGGCATCAGGCAAACATCTCATTTATTTCACTGAAAGCCAAGCTGCTATGAGAGAGAGAGGAAAAAAAGGTCAAGATAAATTACTAAGAGGGAGGAAAAAACCAAAACAACCACTCTTTGTATGCTCTTATTTTTCCACTAAATAAATTAACTCAATATTCTCAATATTTTTTTTAAATTACACTGCTAACAAGGGACTTGGTATTTTTGTCCACACAAAACTTTTATAATGCTCCAACTTTATTTTCTTTATAACCTGCCCAGTCGTTCTCTGACAGGTTGGTAAAAAATAATATCTCCTAACTCCGCAAGCCTGCAAACCCGACACTGTGTTAAAACCCACTAATCATACTGTGGCACAGCTGCTGTGCTACATCCACATAAAACCAAAGGTCCAGGGGCTATGCTCTTTTGATGTAGCCATCGGGAAAAAACAGTGTCTTCTAACTGGCCACGGTGTAAAGTTTTCCTTTATTCACTTGCCACTACAATTTCAATCAACTGCATACACTCACCCAAAGCTTTATAACAACTTCAAACAATTATACACAGCTGTTATGGGTTTTAGATAGGACATTGCCAGGAGGACGCACAAAAAAGAAAAAGGGTAAGTAGGCTTCAAGCTTAAAGTTGAAAAAAGGTGTTTTAATTACTTAACCGAGTTGGAGGATAAATGCAAGGCAAAAATAAACTTTTTATACAGTTTTTGTTCACTCCCCCCTCTCTCTTACGAACTTACAGTATTTACTCCTTTTTTTCTTTTATAATCTACAAGCCGGGTAGGGAGGCAGGGTGTAGGGTCTCTTTTTAGTCTACAGAGCAGATTCTTAAATTTATTCATCACTACAATTCTTCTACTACAAATACTCTTTATTTCTACTTGTTTCTTTCTCTCTCCTGACAGTTTTTTTTGCTCTCACCCCTACCCTCTTGAGAAGCAGTCTCTGCACTCACCCCCCTTCCCTCTTTCCAAACCAGCAACACAGACAGGGGGCAGGGTGAGGGGTTCTCTGGTCAGTTTAATCAGGGAGATGGGGTCTCTACTTAGCTACGGGGTCTTTTTCCACGAGAGACAGTTCTCTGGGAACTTCTTTGGCATGGGTCCAATCTCACGAGCAACATCCCACCCGAATTTTGCTGCTTTGTGAGTCTTTTTTTCTATAAGGTGGTGTGCAGATTCTCCCGAGCCGAGGCCAAGCTGCTTTCATGCCAGGAGCAAGGCCTTTCTCTCCTTTGCAAGGCCTTTTGCAGTTTTAACTCTTAGATGAGACTCCCACTGGTTCACAGTCTTTTCCAGGCATCCACCTGCTCCTCTGGAGTGGGCTGTGAGTGGAATTTTGCATCCTTATGGACTCTACGGGCTGCAGGAGAAACTTCTTGCTCCCCCCATAGCTTTCACCACGGCTAGCAGAAAGTTTTCAGCTCTGGTGCCGGGAGCACTGGAGCACTGCTTCCCCCCTCTTCTTCACTGACCTTGACGTCTCCATGCTGTTTTCTCTCTACATATTTTCACCTCCACCTCCTCTTCTTCCAACCACAAAGAAGTGAAAGAAGTGTGTGCTTGCTTGTTTTGATTTCTTCTTAAATATGTTTTCACAGAGGCATAACCAACACCTCTAATTGGCCCAAACTTGGCCGGTAGCATGTCCATCACCTTCAGAGCCATCAGAGATTGGCTCTGCTGGACTTGATGTAAAAACTTCCAGAACTTTCACTCAGGACACACAGGAGCCATCTTTGTGCTACTCCCCACCCCTCAGACACCTCCCCAGGCCTATTAGAACAGCTTCTGAGGGGTCTAAATTTCTCCTAGATGTTAAAAATACTTTACTGATGTTTGAGCCAATCAAAACCACCACAACAGCACACCCTTATTGTAACACAACACTTATTACAACACATTAAACACTCTTACAACCACAACAACAAATTACTACAAAAATTCCAAAAACCCACACTAATATACCAAAGCTAATAATTCACAACCATACCCAAATAGTCATTCCAACTTTATTAAACCACTTGCTTCATCTCATACACACATACACACACAAACACAACACTGGTGTTAACAACAGTTCAAACTAGTTTCCTTTGGGATTCACTCGATCCACCACCAGGATCACTAGCAGCCGCCCCATTGGTCAGCAAATCCCCCCCCTTGCCAGCTAAGGATGGCGAATTACCTCGCCAGTTCCGGTTCCCCTAGCCGGTCGCTTGCAAGCTCAACCCACTCAGGGACAACGCTGCGCACAGAGACATCTCTCTGTGACTTATCAGCAGCCCTAGCCACGTGTATACGACTTACAGGCTTCCCTATACCCAAAACAACATACTGTTTCTCCGCCGTATAAGATGGTAATTGTTTGCCCCCGCAGTGAGCGGCCGAGGAGCGGAGTTCCTCCAGGAAAATCCCCGGGTGCACCTTAGGATGTCAGCCCCTCAGTCGATCCTGCAGCCAGGCAAACCTTGTCCACCTGGGGTGCCAAAAATGAGGCGTGGATTGACTCCACAACTCAAATAGTTATAAAGTAGGTATGCATTTATTCCAGCTGGGGTGCATATGGGGTAGCCCCTCCAAAGGCATGCACACCGTCAGCAGCACTTCACTAGGTTTATATTAGGTTACAGGTTACATATGCATAAAGTTACACAATGCTCCTATACATATTCATTACCTATCCCCGCTTCGTATTATAATGAGTTCAAAGTTCATTTCAATATGTTCGCGCAAGCGCAGTGTCACAGATTAATTGTGGGCGGGGGTCCCGAAGATGAAGTTAGTAGTCTTCCTCAGGATGAACTCTTCACCCTGTTCCCTTGCGCATGTTCCCTTTTGTCTTGGATTGATGTTATGATAATCCTTTATCCCCTATCGTTGGCTTATATGCCCAAGAAAGAGAAAATGTGTAAAAAATGTGTGGTCCTGTCTCTTTAACTAAACCCAGCCGAAGAGAGAAACGCGGGTTGTTTTGAAAACATTTTCCCCAAGCCTCGCTCCGGGGGGAGGATTCATCGCTCGGCAGAGACTTCGTGCTGGACGGCAGTCGGAGTGAGCTCTGTTCCCGTTTTTTTTCCATTTTTTCTTTTTCCTCGTTTGGACCCCTTCTCTTCGATCTGCTTTGCCACCTGCAGACCCAGGAGGGCCAGAGGACAGCAGAGCTCTCCAGGGAGCTCCACCCGGCCCCGGGGGGCGCGAGGAGGAGAGGGGCTGCGTCTGAAGAAAAGGACTTTTTAATCAGGTTGAATAACTCCTTTTCACCTTGGTTTTCCCCTTCCCCTGTGCCTTGCAGGGCACTCTGCGTGGTTTTGTCAAATAAATAGTTTTTTCTTCACTTCCATCTAAGAGGTTCTGTTGTGGGTGGGGGAGGGGGTGTCGGGGCCCTTCACTCTCGGAGGAGAGAGATTTTTATCATTAACCCGGGACACCTTGGTTTTTGGTCCAAGTCCAAGCCTTAGAACTAACTTGTACAAGTTCTGGGGTCCGAGAGCAGGATGTTCGGTCACACTCAGTAGTTTTTCTCAATTATTTGGCTTTCTTCTCTATATCCTCCCTAATACTAGGTAGGCACAAAATCATTAAGCGAATAATACATTGTCTTCAGCAAGCAAATCTTAGTAAATCATTATCCAACCACTGGCCTTCTAAATCAGTTCAAAAATTATTATTATTATCCAGCTTCTAGTTCTCCTAAATTAATAAATTCTAGCCCCCCCTAAATGAATGCCAATCAATTTTATTATGGCCACATTTAAATTTGGAATTCATGAGGTTAATCTATTAAACATATCTTTTTCTTGGGTTTTTGTATTTCATGAAAGATTCCAGTGTTCTTTTTAATTTCTTTCAGATTAGTCTGTATTCTCAGAGTCTGATCTATGTATACACAGCAGTTGGTGCTGATAACTGTGGAAGTCAAAAGCAAATGCAAAGCTATTTGATTTTGTTTAATTACCTTTGAAAGGTTGGTAAATTTTTGTTTCAAGGCACTGATTATATCATCAGGCTTTGTTGGTTTATGGAAATTTTGGTTGTCTCTCCTTCCAGAAGGAGTATTACTTTAGTTGGAGGAAGACTTTGAGAATATGTTTGGTGTGGAACTCTCACAATTTGAATACTTGCATGAAATGAACGAGGGACTGAGAACAAACTGAGCAGTTTCTGCAATTTGTTATCCATGTCACAGCTTGTATTAGCTTTAGGTGTGCATTTCCCTTCCAAGAGTCAGGTAATATTTGTTGTATGTATGTTTTGGAAAAACAACATCATTAGTTTTCCTTGGGATGGCTGATTAACTATGTTGAGTAATTCTAAACATTGACCTGTAAGCATAAAAATGCCAAGAATATTATAATTAACACTTTTGGTTACTGCAGATTCATTAGTTACTGTGCAGTCGAGTACGGTTTCTCTGTGTCCGGAGTTGGTTTTATTCACTTATAGGAGTCCAGGAGTCTCAGTAGTCTTCACAGCCATGCAGGTAGTGAACAGTCTTTGTCACTGCTGTTTGAGTGGTTCCTTGTCTCACCTCCAGATACTCACTTAGCTTTTGTCTAATGAGTGTATACTTAAGCATTCAAGGTTATTAGAGAAATCAAAACAACAGAATTTAGGCAATCATAGACATGTTTTTTCCACAGAGAGTAATAGCAGCAGTTCCATCTCTGGCCTCTAGTTGCAAACAGAGTTGTACTCACTGCTGCTAGACAGGGGTAGTGTAGGAGCAGTTTGCAAGGCTTCATTGGGAAACTTGTTTTGTTCAGAGCAAAACCAAACCTGTGAAAGGAATGAGAAGGGAGTGTCTTTACAAACAAACTGTGAGTCTGCTGGTAGATAAAGCAGGATACTGAGAGATATAAGAAACAATAGGAAGGAATTCCATTGGAATTCCACTGACTGACTTTCCCAAGACTGTGTTAATGAACTACAAAAACAGAGACACAAGAAAAAGAAGAAAGGGGGGATGTATATTAGAAGGGGGTTTGCATTAGGCGTTTCAGGAAGTCTATACCTCTCGAGTACCTCAGCCAATGGGGAAAGAGAGAGGGAACCGCGGCCAGGAAATTAGGATAAAAAGAGACTGCGTCCTCTAGCAATTTGAGAGACGCCATGGGAAATGCCCATGGTTTCTCCCTTTATTCATGAATGAAGTTACAGGACTCCTCTGTCTCCTTTTTTGACATAAACCTCTGGTGTTTGTGGATTAATTTTCCTGACACTTGTACAGAGACAAGAGTGTCACTCTGCATAGAGTTTGGGACAGGGAGACTGGGAAACCAGTCACTGAGTCCTGAAATAGTAGCTTTCCCATCAGCATGCCTGCTTTTAGCGGTAACTAACAGTTTAAATACCACTTCCCACCTCTTAGTATGTACATGTAATCATTAGATGTTTTTAGAGGTTCAATATCATCTATTTGCCAAATTGACCAGTGTTTTGTTACTTTTGATATGTAAAGATGGTTCCAGGTTTGGAGGGTTTTGTTCAAGTCTCAGTTGGCACTGGGGACACTGAAAATACCTTTACACATCTTCCTCGTCAATAGTCAGTCTCTGTGTTGCATAAAAGAGAGTTTCCAGTATGTCCTATTTTAAAATGTAGCCATTCACTTAATTGATATGAGTGTTGTGGGTCAATTTTTATCTTTCTGATTTTTGTCAGTTGATTCACTTTGTTGTTCCAATAGGTTTGTAAAGCTTGGTCGTTTTAACCCATCCTACATGGATTTGTTAAGATTGAGTCTGAAAAAACAAGCATTCAAATCTTCTTTCTGCCGAAGTTCTTTTCCATTCACTTGCCAATTAGCACTTTCACTGACACAATCACCAGGTGGCACCCGCCCAGATTGCATAAGAACATACACCAACCTTGCTTTCTCCTTTACTGCCAAAACCACAGCCTTTTAACTTTCTTACCCATGCACTTTCCATTCCTTCTACTATTTATCCGATATAGGGTTAGGATTAACGTGTTTAGAGTGGGGAGAGGGATGAGTGTGTGTTCCCACCCCCACCCCCCACCTTTGGAAGTTTTTATAATATTTTCTGCTCGCTAGTTTTCTTGCAACATAACCAATTCTGTTGCAGAGTGAGATATCACAAATATTGGCTTTGCCTTTGGTATTGTCTTGGTTTGAAAGACAGGTGTCTGCTAAGAGAGGTTGAACCCTCCCTTAGGACAGAGAATGTGATTTCCCCTCCCTCCGAATTATTTTAATTTTGAAATCAAGGGCTTTCAGGCAAAGGTATGGGAAAAGGAATAACAGTTCTTTACTAGTATCTATAAACAAGCAATAACAATAATAGCAACCACAAACAGACACAGAAACCAATAGCAGATGACTTTTTGAGCTGCCGAGCACTTTCCCGTGTGGTGTAATCACAGTCGCAAGCAGCAGGGGCGCTGTTGAGCTCCCGGCCGGGCAGGGCAGGTGCGATGACTCCCGAGCGGCTACAGGTGGTGCTGCGGAGCAGGGTCAGGTCAGCCTCACACAGCTGGTAATGGCAGACTGAGAAGCAGGCAGGCGGCTTGGAGCAGCAAAAAGTGGGGTGGCAGGCGCAAGGGGGCTGGCTCTTCCAGGCTAGCCAACGAGGTAGCGAGGATTCTGCAGTCACGGCAGACGCCGCGGTCTCGTGCAGCAAAGCAGGGCGAGCAGCAGGGACAGCCGAACTCCCCGGCAGCTGCTGTGAGAAACACAGCTGGGAAAAAGTGCACACCCAATGGGAAAGAGGTTGAATCAAAGCTCACCCAGCCAGGAGGTGAAGACAGAGCACAGTGGATCTCCTGCAGTTGCAGCCAGAAGCAAAGAGCACCCTTTCCTCCCAGTGTCCGACTCACAGAGAGAGTGCCTGTGGCTAGCACAGGTTTTTCCCATGAGAAGTTTTCTTGTGTTTTGTAAATAAAGATAAAGTTTGGATGTTGTTGGAACAGTGTCCCAGAACTTGGGCAGTGCAGGCCTGGCCAATCAGGCCTGGGGGAAGGCTTCTGACTGACCAATCTGGGTGACTTTTGAGAACTCTATATATGTGATGAAATCAAAATAATAAAGGTCATTCCTTCTTGCCACTGAGAACTGGTGCCTTCATTACTCTGCTAGCTGCTCAACAGCGACAAGTGCCAGTTCCAACAGCCGGCTGCCTTGTCCCCTCGCCCCACCCAGCACACCCTTTTGTCTCTTACAAAAGACTTGATGGCTCTAATCACCCAGATATTTGTTGCTTAATAACAGGGATGAAGAAAAAATTCCAATGCCCCCCAACCTCCGACAGATATGTAAATTTCATCTTTGCAAGCAGGCAGAGTTTGGGGGTTGAGACACAGAGGGAATTAGACTAATTCTTCCCCTAAGCAAGACGACTCTTCCGTGTCCACACCTTCTCTCACCAGTGTTAATTTGACACAAAAACTCCAAACTTATACTTGATCATGTGAAAAACAAAGTTCACTCTCCTGTAAGAATTTCAAAAGTTTAATAAAGAACAACAGGGGAAAAAGACAATAAACCAAAAGTAACAGTGCCGGGTGCTTGGCTTTTAGCCAGAGACCCACCTGTTACTGATGGAGACATTCCTTACATACCCTTCCTAATGCATCAGTCAAATACATATTCATAGACCAAGATATATATTCAAACATTTCCCCAAACTAGTTTGCATGTTCTAGGAACTGTTTAGCATGGCCCCTCCTCTGATCTGCCTTTTTAGATCATGTGCCATCCTCTTAGTTGTGGTCTGGAGAGTCGTGTATCTCTGGCCCCCGCCATTCTGTGGTTTCAGCAGGTGACAGTTGCTGATAGTTGAAATGTCAGTAGCAGGGGTCCTCGTCATGCCTGTTCCTCAGATGTTATCCAACCAAGCAGGCGGTTTAGTTATAGTAAGTTAATTACAAATATTCTAAAACAACCATATCAGCTATTTCACCACTATGTCTAAGTTAATTACACAAATGTCCTGGGGTGAGGGTAATCCTGTGTATTCCCATATTGTTCGTATACTCAGAAAATGTGGTCCTGCAGCTTTAAATGCATTCAACCAATGGGAGGAGAGTGGGTTGTTTAAAACTCTTTCCCAAGCCTCTCTGTGGGGGAGCAAGGTGGAGGAAAAGACACTCCTGGGACTGGCTGGTGGCTGCTGTCGACGCTGCGAGTTTTTCCCTGGGGTAGCCTCTTTGTCACCTTCCTTTTTGGACCCTTTTCTCCAATTCGTTTTCTCGCCAAGAAAACCCAAGGAGCCCCGGAGCACGGCAGAGGAGAATTCTCCAGAGAGCTACTGGAGTAACTCCGCCCAGCCCCCAGGGGCCCCCGGAGAGGGGAAACTACACCTGAGATAAGGACACTAAAGTTTACCACCTGTTAACTCAGGTTTAATAACTCCTTTTCCCCTGTTTTCCCCTTCCTCTGTGCCTTGCAGGGCACTCTGTGTGTTTTGTTAAATAAATAGGTTGTTTTTTTCACTTTCATTTAAGAAGTTTCGTTGTGAGTGGGGGAGGGGAGGAGGTACCAAAGCCCTTGGCTTTTGGGGGGAGGAATCTGTTCGGAGCACTCTCCACCTGGAGATATTTGTCTCTAATCCAGAACAAAAAATAAAGGCATTTGTTATTATTACACAACTCTACCTTTATAACAAAGCTACTTCTGTAAGAATGAACATTATACACATAGCATCCATTTTAATATTTGTGAAAAACCAATACTTTAATATGTGTTTATCACAATTAGTCAAACAGAATTGTGAGCAGAATGCATTTTAAATATAATTCTTTTTTTCTAATTTTTTTTATTACGTCAAAATAGATTTTAGCAGTGCAACAGATAACACTCTTCATTAAAGCCAATTAAACAATTTCAATTTTGATTTTTAAAACTTAAGTTTAGTTTTTTGGCTTCTGTAGGAGTAATCAAAGAAATGTGGACTCCAGTGTCTATTAGGAAATTCAAAGGTTGTGTCTTAGTTCCCACAGGTAAATTAACATAAGGGCTAATCTCATCAGGAGTTCATTGATATTAAGGAATGTGTTGGGGGAGGCTTGAAGTCCGCCTAGCAGTTAAGGGTTTGTTTTCTCTCGGTGTTGTGTTGTAAAAGTTGTGAGTGGTTGTTTTTTTCTGTAAAGGTGAGGGTTTGAATTTGCCGCTTCCCCGTCCCCCGCCCCCCACTGCCTGGAAAGCAGCTCTCGATATTCGAAAGCTGAGGCAGTTTTCTGTAATGCATTTCTTTTGGGCAAATGACAGTTTTCACCCATTTTTTTAGGGGGGTTCTGCATTTCAGTATTTGGCCTTCTTTTGTGATATTTCCAGCCCATTTTTCTTGTAGGGTTTAGAACATTATGTAGGAGTTTTCCACATGTAGTGTTGGACGGTAGGATTTGTTCCTTTTGTTTTCTTTCTCTTCGGGAATTTTTGTCCCATCTGTTGCTAAGACACTTTAACTCTCGGTACTTAAGAGAGACAAGGAAAGTTACCAGGCTCAGGGGAGGGCACCTGGCTGCACTCTTCCTATCCCAAGGTTTCTCTGGAGGGGAGGAGAAATATCGCGAGGAACTGGGCTAAGAAAAAGAGAGTTTGGGGCAGCCCCTGGCTCTCTTGCTTCTGGGGCACAAGAGGAGACAGACGAGCTTCCGCAGTTAGGAGGGGGTTGTTTGTGACCGCTGGAGCCCGGCATCTGCATTTCTTCCTTAATGGGTGAACTTTCGTTTCTAAGAGCAGCCGTTTGAACTGGGACTTTTATTAACACCAAATTTGACTGGGGAGGACCTTTACCATCCACTCAGGTGCCTTAGGAGAAACCCGGGGCCCTTCCCCCTACGGAAGAGTCCGGCTGCAACTCCCTAGCCCTGCGACTTTCCTGCCACTGACTCGGGTTGCTTTTCTGCTACACCATGGCCCTGCATCCCCTGCCCGCCTGGACACACACTGCAGCTCCCGCCACAGCTGTGGAATTTCTGCCACCTCTTGCTTGCTGCCCCAGGTGAGGCAGACCCGCTGTTCCAACCTAATGCTCTGAGGTTTCCTACTGCAGCTCGCCATCCAGCTCGCCCCACCTCGTGCCACAGTGCCCCCTGCAGCTGCACGGGAGTTATCGCACCAGCCCTGCCCGGATGGGAGCCCAACAGCGCCCCTTCTGGCTGTGATGGTAACTGCACCAAAGGGTAAAGTGCCTGGCAGCCCAGAGAAAGCTGCCACCGAGTTTTCTGGTTTTTGTTTGTTTTTGCTACTGTTGTTGCTGCTTGTTTACCTCATTATAGATACTACTATATAACTGTTAGTCCTTTTCCCATATCTTTGCCTGAAAGCCCTTGATTTCAAAGTTATAATAATTCGGAGGGAGAGGGGGGTCATATTCTCTATTCTAAGGGAGGTCCCCCCTTCCTTAACAGACACCTACCTGTCTTTCAAACCAATACATGTAGGAACTGGTTTTCTCAGGATTTGCGGGCAGTGCAAAGCCTCACTGCGCACTACATCTTTTCCAACTTCATCCTGTCTCTCCACTGAACAATCTCTTAGCACAGTTGGAGTCCCTCTCAGAAAAGGTCTTAATACACTAAGATACATCTCTGCAGAGGCTGGGATATTTTTGAAAAGAAATGAGAAGGGAGTGTCTTTACAAACAGTGAGTCTGCTGGTAGATAAAGCAGGATACTGAGAGATATAAGAAACAATGGGAAGGAATTCCATAGAAATTCCACTAATTGACTTACCCAAGACTGTGTTAAATCCCTGGATTTAACTAAAAGAACAGAGACACAAGGAAAAGAAGAAGAGGGGCAATGTATATTTGAAGGGCATCTGTATTAAGGGATTTGGGAAGTCTGTACCTCTTGAGTACCTCAGCCAATGGGGAAAGAGAGAGGGAAATTAGGATTAAAAGAGGCTGCATCCTCTATCAATTTGAGAGACCCCATGGGAAATGCTCATGACTTCACCCTTTATTCATGATTAAAGTTACAAGACTCCTCTGTCTCCTTTTTTGACATAAACCTCTGGTGTTTGTGGATTCCTTTTCCTGACAAATGGAGACTTACCCAGGATCCTTCCATCATCTGGCAGTGGTGGGCAGCAAGCGGAGCTGAAGGCGAGCCTCACCCAGTTTCGGTGGTCAGCTCCCTTGGTGGCGACTGGCACCAGGTGATTGATTGGGTTCCCGAGACTGTCCAGGAGACAGACAAGTGGTGGACCAGGAGGGTTTTTGCAGAGTCCACAGGGAAGGACCACTGAAAATCTCACTGGTGAGTAAAATGGTACTTTTGGGGAGTAAACCTGGGAGGGTAGCACAGGTAAAACAGGGAGGGTTGTAAAAGGAAAGCTGGAAAGAGGCCCCAGCAAAAGGGATGATGATCCCATAATACCCCAGAGAGTCCTTTGGGGAAGGAGAACCTGACAGGGCACCCATGGAGGGTAGCACAGGTAAAGCTGGGAAGGGGTCCCAGCAAAAGGGATGATGATCCCAAAATATAAGGACATGGACACCCAAGGGGGGCAACAAGGAGAGTAGAGAAGGGGTCTCAACAATCTATGCCTGGGGGGGGGCAATAAGGGAAATCAAGAAGCGGTCTTGGCAACAGGGGAGTGCAGAGAAATATGAAGGCAAGGAGCGTTAGGACCGGGAGCAGAAGTGCAGGACCAGGAGCACGGGCTGGGGGCCTGTGGGGAGGTGCAGGGCTGGGCCTGGATTATGGGACAGCCGAGGGCTCAGCGCTAGGTGGTCCCTCCCCCCGCCACCTCCCGGGGCAGGGGCAGCAGTGGCCCCCCAGCCTCCATGAGGCTGTAGGACACCCCAGTCACCTGGCCACCTGTGGTGCTGCCGGCCGTGCCCACCTGGGAGTGCTGGAGGGGGGGCTGCCTTTGGACACCGCAGAAAGAATATCTGGAAAATGCGGATTGTACATGGAAGGATTAGAATTTTCTTTTAAGGATTTTGTTTGGGTTACTGGAGAAACAAAAGATTTTGTGCTGGGGAGAATGAGCAGCCGCAGGCAGTAGCAGGGGTAGGGGTTAGAGAAGGGCAGAATAAGCTCCTTGATGAACTGGTTAGAAAAATAGAGCAAATGTATGTAAAAAGGGATGAAGAAAGGGGGATGACAGAGTTATTATAGCCCTGGAAGAATAAAACTGCAGAGCCCAAGGGGGCCCCCGGGACAGAGGGGACAGGATCGGCCACCAGGATGAGGCAAAGGCATTCCCCCCTCTGCAGGGGAGAGCCGACCAAAAGAGCGGTTGGGAAGGGATCAGTGGGCTATCTGCAGGGCAGAGGGACACTGGAAGTGGGAATGTTCACAGAAACAGATGGATCCTCAGGGGGAGGAAGTCCAGCAATTAATGGAAATGAATTGTTAGGGATGTCAGGGGCTTCCATTATACCAGAGACCCACCACACAAGAAGCCTTGATAACTTTTAAGGTGGACCTGGATCGGGAGGAGGTGTGTTTCCTAGTAGATGCAGGGGCCTGTTGATCCACTTTGAATTTTATCCCTAAGGGGGAGAGTTGTCAACAAGATCTTTAATTATTCAAGGAGTTAGTGGAAAAGATGAGCAGGTGCACCTTATTCAACCATTATTGGTAGATATGGGGGATAGGTTTGAAATGCATGAATTTCTGTTTATAACAGTGATTTTAAGTATCGGCACCTAGTGAAAATATAAATGCATGGTAAATTCAAAGTTTTTGGTGTACACAAGGATTTGGAGTTTGGTTTTTTGGGGGGGGCAAAAGCTAAAACAAAGTGTTGTAGGCGTTAGGGTTCCTTCTGTAGGAACCCTCAGAAACTTGATTTGGTGTAAAGGATATATCGAATTTTGTAATTGAGTAGGTGAGTTGCCTTTTTGCATGGTTTGTTATGAAAAGCCAGAATTGGCAGGTTACAATCCTGAGGCCAATTCTGTAAAGTATACTGGTAGTTTGCAAGCTGCTTTTGGGGGAAGTGTGGTTCCCCCGTGCTCTGGGACTGGCAAAAAGCAGGTTCGAGTCCTGCATAATGTTTTTGCCTTGTAAAAAGCACGTTCGAGTCCTGCAGGGTGTTTAAAAAAGGGTTTCCTCGTAAAAGCAGGTTCGAGTCTTGTAAGGTGTTTTTGAGCAGGCTTTTGCTCAGGTGCTTTGAAAAGCGTTGAGTTTAAGTCTCAACTATAAAGAATTGCAGGTTTGAGTCCTGCAAGAGTTTGCAAGCTGCTTTTGGGGAAAATCAGCCCTCTTTTTGCTCTAGGAAAAGTAGGTCTGATACCTGCACTCTTGTTTTCTGGGATTCAAGTCCCCGAGGGGTTCCAGTCCTCTCTGAGTTAGAGTCTCGGCGTCTGATTCTGTTTTAGAATTAAAGTCTCCTGCCTGAGAAAAAGCAGGTTGCAATACCTGCATTGGATTTTGCAAGCAGCTTTCAGGGAAAGTGTTGTTCCCCTATGTTTTGGGGAATTTGGCAGCTGCTTTTGGGGAACACGGTGGCCTGTTGCTTATTTTTCTAAGCTGCTAGATCCAGTGGCCAGAGACTGGCTGCATTGTCTGCAGAGTTGTGCAGCCACAGCCTTGATGGTAACTGGGACCCGAGGGTTGACAGTATGTGGATATCTGATTGTTAAAGTTTCACACCAAGTTGGAGCTTTGTTAACTGAAAGAGCCTCTAAGTGGATTACCAGCGCTCGGTTATTACAGTATGAATCTTGTTTGGTGGAACAGGAGGATTGAGAATTGAGAAGCGAGGGTGGGGTTTAATCCAGCCTCCTGTTTGAATGGCCCTAAAGAGGGGCGTGGGAAGAAACCCATGACTGCATTCAAGTGATAGATCTCCAGACATGAACTAAAGAAGATTTAGGAGACACTTCCTGGCCTGAGGGAGAAAATGTGTTTATTGATGGGTCTTCAATGGTGGTAGAAGGGAAGCAATTTACAGGATATGATATCATCAATGGAAGAGAATTTAGGGAAGGGGGTAGGTTACTGCCCACATGGTCTGCTCAGACAGCAGAGCTGTATGCACTTGTGAGAGCCTGTGAATTATATCGGGACAAGATAGTGAATATTTTTACTGATTCTAAATATGCATATGGAGTGATACATGCATTTGGGAAACTATGGGAAGAAAGAGGTTTATTAACCTGCAGGGGAAAAACGTTAGCTCATGGTGAGAAATTAAGCTCTCTATTGGAGGTGGTGAATTTACCAAAAGGAGTGGCAATAATACACATTAGGGGACACCAAGCAGAGTGCTCAGAAGAAGCAATAGTTAATTGACTGGCTGATGAAGAAGCTCAGAAAGCTGCACTGCTGCCAGAAACCTCTAAGATCCTCCCTTTGCTCCCAGTAGCCCCACCACTGCCAGAGAAACTGTCTTTTCCACCAGAGGAGCTGGAGATAATTAAAAAGAGTGGAGCAGAGGAAAGAGAGGATAATTGGTTTACAAGGGATGGCAAGCAGTGGATACTGAAAAATCTGGTCTTACAAATATTAAAACAACTCTGTGGAGGGAGTCATTGCGGCTCTCGAGGATTGGCAGAAGCCTTCCTCAAAATGTATGTTGCTGTGGGTCTTTTTACTCTGGCAAAGGGAGCTATTGAGGGTTGTTTGATTTGTGCTAAAACCAATAAGGGTTACAAAGAAAATTGCCAGGGCCTTGGGCTGTGCGTCTGTCCCGGGTTAATGATAAGACTTTCTCTTCCGAGAGCGAAGGGCCCCGACACCCCCTCTCCCACCCACAACAGAACCTCTTAGATGGAAGTGAAGAAAAAACTATTTATTTAACAAAACCACGCAGAGTGCCCTACAAGGCACAGGGGAAGGGGAAAAACAAGGTGAAAGGCAGTTATTTAACTTGATTAAAAAGTCCTTTTCTCAGACGCAGTCCCTCTCCTCCTCGCCCCCCACCCAGGGCCGGGTGGAGCTCCCTGGAGAGCTCTGCTGTCCTCTGGCTCTCCTGGGTCTCCGGGTGGCAAAGCAGATCGAAGAGAAGGGGTCCGAACGAGGAAAAAAGAAGAAGAATGGAAAAAAACGGGAACAGAGCTTACTCCGACCCCCGTCCAGCACGCAGTCTCTGCCGGGCGACGAATCCTCCCCCCGGAGCAAGGCTTGGAGAAAATGTTTTCAAAACAACTCGCGTTTCTCTCTGCGGCTGGGTGCAGTTAAAGAGACAGGACCATACATTTTTACACAGTTTTTTCTTTCTTGGGCATATAAGCCAACGATAGGGGATAAAGGATTATCATATCATCAATCCAAGACAGCGTCCCTTCCAAAGATGCCAGGTGGATTTTACTGAAATGCCTAGAGTAGCAAGGTTTAAATATCTTCTAGTAACAGCATGTCAGCTAACAGGGTGGCCAGAAGCATTTGCTACTGCTTCAGCAACTACAGGATCAGTTATTAAGGTATTTTTGGAACAAATAGTTCCACTATATGGCATTGTGGAAGCAATAGACTCAGATAAGGGAACTCACTTTGCAGGAAAAATTCTTCAAGGGGTCATGGCTGCTTTAGGAATACAGTGGAACCTCCATACCCCCTGGCACCCCCAGAGTTTGGGTCGGGTAGAAAGAATGAATGGAGAGATAAACACCTGAGAAAGGAGTGGTCAAATAGAAAACTCAAATCTATTTGCACTTCAACCATTCTTGTTTCTTTGAGCTTTTGCCCCTTCCACCAGCACGGCGCCCGTCAGTTCTGGCCTTGTGGATTCCCTTAATCTTATCAAGATAAAAGGGGGCAAAAGGAATCCTTTTGCCATTGAGCACAAGAAATCACTAGTAATATTAATGACTTATGAGAAGTAATTTGTATAACCACTCCTATCCTGGGGAATGTAATGAATATTCATGAATTTTACCTATAACACTGTGCCTTTGGAGGTACTGGTGTGTGTGTTTGGTGGAAACAATTCCCACACATCCGGTGCATCGAATAAAGCAAATACCCACTTCTCTGACTTAGTCTCTGAAGTGTCTCTGAGCTCGATTGGGGCAAATCACACCTTTTGAAACTGGTGATAGAAACTAAGATGCCATGGGTATGGCTTTTGCCACTGGCTTTAGCAAGAATTAGGCCCAGACCCAGGGGAGATATTCAGTTACCTCCCTTTGAACTGATGTTTGGAATTCCTTACTTGTGTAATTCTAAACCTAGTGGGGTGGTAGAGATAAGTGATGTACATTTACAACAATATGTGGCCCAGATACTGTCTCTTGTGAAATCTCTTTGACAGGAAGCTCAGCTGGCACAGACCCTGCGTTTGGACTTTGCTGTTCGCAACATCCAACCAGGAGATTGGGTTCTAGTTAAGGAGTAGAAAGAAGCACCACTGGTGGCCAAGTGGCATGGACCTTTTCAAGTGTTACTGACCACAAAAACAGCCATCAAGACAGCCAAACACGGGTGGATCCATCACGCTTGGATCAAGGCCTCTAAAGCCCCAGATATTTGGACATCTCAGCTGATGGAAAGGCACAGGAAGCAGCAACTGACACTGCAGGAGTGGACCAGAGCAGTAACCAGTGTGTTGACATCAGGAGAAGCCTCGTGTGACTACCCACAGACTGTCTGCTGAAATAGTCTGTATGGGCATTCCTCCTATTCCTGCTTTCGGATCTCCAGTCACTGGGGGGCTAATACTTGCTGTTGTTGTTTTATGTTAAGTGGTTTCTGTGCCTTCACTCACCAAAAGTGATGTAGAAGACAATGTGATAATTAGATTAGTGTCGCTGTTGAGCCGCTAGCAGAGAAAGAAGACCCGGATTCTCAGCGTGGCATAAAAAAAAGAGCTTTTATTATTTAATTCCAACTTATATAGATTTTTCAGAGGTCACCCGGATTGGTCAGTTCGAAGCCTCCCCCTAGGCCTGATTGGCCAGGCCTGAACTGTCCACATCCGAGAAACTGTTTTTAATAACATCCAAACTTTATCTTTGTTTATAAAACACAGGAAGAAAAGAGAAAAAGTTCCCATGAGAAAGGTCTGTGCTAGCCACAGATTAGGTTATTAGATTACATCATTAGAATGTTTTTATTAAAAATCTTACCTTTATATTGTCAGTTAAGTTTGGGCCAGAAGTGGGAAAATTGTTTTTTAACCCTAGGAGAAGAAGTAGCAAAAGCCTTTAACCATAGCAATTGTTGGTTCTGCAGAGGGCCAGGAGGATCTGAAGACTGGCCATGAGTGGCCAGCCCAGTCAAACCTAAATGGTGGGTCAGCACCCTAAAAGAGGTATGTTGTTGGGGTGAGTGATACCACCTCAGGAACTGCTGAGGAGCTGAGTGGTTCCAATACAGCAGAACCCCACTGGTGGAAGCCTTCTTAGTCCTCCCCTCTGGAGAACACGATGGTTCCTCCCCAAATTATGTAAATCCCCCCAGCTGTAACCTAACCCCTGATTGCATCCCTTCCTCCTCCCATTGGTTGTGGTGTTCCCCCCGCCTCCTCTCCCCTGACCCTCCAGCCGCCCCTTTAAATGTAGACGGCTGGGGTGTCTGGCCCTCTTTCACCCTGGAACCCTTCAGAATAAACTCTGGAACCTCCGGCTGACTGAGCGCTCTGAATTCTTTGTCTTTGGTAACGCATGAGTTATCCAACTCCGTGGGTGAGTGAGAATATGTGCCTTACACCGGCACGGGTGTGAGAAGGGCTTTTCTGTACAGCACCAGGCAGTGCTGGCTGGAGTGATCTCTCGATAGCCATAGAGACACTTTCGGTAAACGCAGAGGCCTGGTTCCACCCCTCCTCCCCCTCCGCGTTAAGTGGCGCTCGATACAGGGACCTGAAAAGAATCCCTGAAAGTGTCTCGGAAGGCTTTATGCCATAGATGTCACGATCGGAGCAGCTACTTCCCTCGAAAACAGGTCTAAGTTTTATTAGATCTGTTTAAAGAGGCAGCCGAGAAATCTCCGTTTGTCTGGGACAGGAGAAATCGGCAAAAACCAGAGAACCACGCCGAAAGTTTTTTTTTTTTACATTCTCGGAAGCCTCGAGGTGGTAAGTGAGGCTTTGCTGGGGTGAATCCTTCTTTTGTTTTTCTCCTTATTTTTTTCTTTCGGTGTTGGGAAGAATTTATTTGGGGAATATGGGTGGGAAGTTAACCCGTCCTCAATCAGAGCTTTATACCTCCCTTAAAACTACTCTTAAGTCAGATAAGTCCCAGTTCTCTAAGGGGAATTTGAAATGTTTTGTTCGCTGGATTTTTAACATCTTTCCAAATGTTTCTGTAACTGCTGTTCAATCTTAGCTTCTGGGATAAAATAGGACACGAGCTGACTGTTCTCACACAGGCTGGGGATCGAAAGGTTGCTAATTTTCTCCTTTTGTTTGTAGTGATTTATAAGTCTGTTAAGAACGCCAAGACTGAAACAGTTCTGCCTAAAAATTCAGATCTCTCTCGTGCTGCCTCCCCCGTGTCTGTCCCCTCCCCCGCTGTCCCCAAACCCTCGGAACCCCAGGGGGGAGGAGCGCTCTCTCCCCTATCCCCTGCTCCAGCCGGGTCTGGCCAGCCTGGCTCGAGCCTGTCCCTCACCCTCTTCCCAGCTCCCCAAAACCTCCCTACCTTGACTCCATGTTTCTCACGAGACGACACAAACCACGCGTTACCCCCCCCCCCGCGGGTCCATATGGCGCGGCCCACGTGGAGATACAAGCTAGCATGCCTGATCCTTATCAGCTTAAAATTCCCGGGCTGGCATCGGCCCCGCCCCTTGCATCATCGGGTATCCCTGCGCCGGGTTCACCCCCCCCCCCGCGGTGTCGGGTGTCGTCCTTGCGTCGGCCCTGCCCCCCGCGGGGAGCTCCCATCCGGGCGCGGGTCCCTCCCTCGTTCACCCCCCCCTCCCCTGCGGTGCTACTCCTGCAGCCCCGCTCCTCCCCGGTTCCCACGGCAACGGAGCCGGCCAGCGACAGAGGAAGAGCCAGCCCCGCCGGCACCGGCCTCGGGCTGCCTGTTCTTCTTCGGATGAGGAAAGCAGCGATTCTGAAGAGGATCCCTGGCTTGAAGTACGCAAGCAGGCTGCATACGAGGGGCACTGGGAATTAGCCAACAAAATCTCTGTCACTGCTGCTCCAGTCCATTATAATAGAGCTGGAGGGAACCCCCGCTGGGATGCCCTCCCATATGCACAGATAAAAGAGATGTGCAAGGCAGAGAAGGATTTTGGACGTAACTCCCCTTACTTTAAGAACCTACTCCAAGCTACCTTTGCTGCGAATGTACTGGTCCCACATGATATAAAAAATCTTATGGCATGCCTTCTGTCACCTGGAGAATACATGCTGTGGGACAGAACTTGGAGAAAACAATTAAAAGACCTCCTCCAGGTATATCACAGAGATCCCAACAGGGCTCACATAACACTAGATGATATTTGCAGGGAAGGAAACCTGGTTAAACCCCAGGATCAGGCAAGACAATTGCCTGAACTGATTTTAGAAGATATCAAAAGAGAGGCTGACAGAGCTTTGCTCTCAACCCCCTCGGACTCCACCCCCTCTCTAAATTTCTCCACCATAAAACAAACTATCGATGAGTCCTTTATAAAATTCTTCGATAGACTAAAAGAGTCAGTTGAAAAGCAAGTTGGGAATCCAGAAGCCCAAAAGGAGCTGCTGCGTGCATTAGCTATGGCGAATGCTAATGAGAGTCGTAAAAAAGTCCTCCAGGCACTCCCACTAGACCCACCTCCTACCCTCGATCAGATGATTGAGGCTTGCACCAAATTAGCATCTCCTGAGGCAGCCATAGCCCAAGCAGTTTCACAAGGGGTAGCAGAAGCACTAGCAGCATCTCAGAAACCTCCACGGAGATGTTATAATTGTGGGAGTTTTGAACACATTGCCAAAGACTGCCCTAAACCAAAGCGTGTTAAGAGAAATACTAACAATAATACTGAAGCTGTGCCCCCAGGCTGTCCCTGCCAGCATCACCATCAGAAGGACCAGGGAAACGAACAGTGAAGCACGGCACGGCTCCGCGCCAGGACACAAATTCTACAGCCGTCTCTCCCTGCCCTGCCACCCCTGCCATGGATGGTAACAGTACACCACACAGTGGAACAGACAAGAGACTCTGTCTTGTAAGTACTGATACACACCACTTCCGCAATGGAAATCAACAACACATATATGTGGGCTTTGAAAAACCTTTTGACAGGACTGTGGACATTCTAGTAGTCGGGGACACTAAGCATGGTCCACCCGAACTTTTTATTTTACCCGAGGTGCACAAAATAGACCCCAATGGACAAGTACAAATTTCTGTCTCCTGTAACAACACTCCCTGGTTTCTATCAAAGGGTCAGGTAGTAGCACAAGCTATCATACTACCTGAAAACCACCCCAGGTGCCACAGAACACCTTCCATATGGTGGGCAGAAGTTGTAGGCGCAGACAAGCTCATGATGCATTGTAAACTACACAATGATAAATCCACTGCTTACCTGACGGGGATGGTAGACACAGGGGCCGATGTAACCATCATTTCTCAAGCAGAATGGCCCCAGGACTGGAAGACCAAACCAGCAGGCGGCAGAATCACAGGCATAGGAGGGTCAGCAACTTCCCAGAGGAGTACAAATAATATCATCATAGAAAGCCCTGAAGGACACACAGCCACCATCCACCCGTACGTAATTGACTCTGGTTTTACCCTCTGGGGCAGAGATCTCCTTACCCAGTGGGGGACTCAGCTGGTAATCCCACCTCCATCTCAGGATTTTTAGTTGGGGCCACTGGGGTGCACTCCACCCCGCCCCTAACCTGGAAGACAAGCGACCCCGTGTGGGTGACCCAGTGGCCCCTAAGCACAGAGAAGCTCAGCGCTTTAGAATCCCTAGTAGAAGAACAGCTCGCCAAAGGTCATATTGTACCATCGAATAGCCCTTGGAACTCCCCTGTCTTTGTCATACGGAAACCTGGAAAAGACAAATGGAGGCTTCTCCAAGACCTCAGGAAAATCAATGAAGTCATTGAAGATATGGGACCCCTACAGCCTGGCCTGCCCTCTCCCTCAATGCTTCCTAGGAATTGGAAGCTTGCTGTCATTGACATTAAGGACTGTTTCTTCACAATCCCCCTACACCCAAGTGATGCTCCTCGGTTTGCTTTCTCCGTGCCATCCCTAAACCAGGAAGCCCCCCAGCGCAGATACCACTGGTGTGTGTTACCCCAGGGTATGAAAAATTCTCCAACTATTTGCCAATGGTACGTGGCTCGCGTCCTGTCCCCCATCCGCAAAGAGTTTGCACGTTCTATCATTCTCCACTACATGGATGATGTGTTGATTTGTGCACCAAATGATAAATACCTGAACTTAACTCTAGAAAAAACTATTCAAGCCATTGAGAAAGCAGGGTTTGAGATCCAGCAGGAAAAGATTCAGCGTACCTGCCCGTGGACCTACCTGGGACTCCGCATCAGCCAACGGACCATCGTACCCCAGCAGCTCACCATTAAAGACAACCCAAGGACACTCCGGGACTTGCACCAACTGTGTGGTTCTATAAACTGGATTCGTCCTCTGCTGGGAATTACTACGCAAGACCTTGCTCCACTGTTTAACCTCCTGAAAGGCTGTGACCACCTGGACTCGCCCCGAGTCATCACAGAGGAGGCCCGGGAATCCATCGCTAAGGTACAGCTTGCCCTGTCTTCTCGCCAAGCCCATCGGACAAGTCCTGAGTTGCCTTTTAATTTCATCGTTCTGGGTGAGTCACCTAGGCTGTATGGACTGATTGTTCAATGGGACACTGCACAAAAAGACCCACTTCTTATAATAGAGTGGATTTTCTTACCACATCAGCCGCTCAAAACCATAACAACACGGCAGGAACTAGTAGCTCAACTAATTATGAGAGCCAGAGCACGCCTCCGTACCCTTGCAGGGTGTGATTTCACCTGCATCTATCTGTCATTGGAAAGTGAATCCTTAGCAAACATACTCCAAACAAATGAACACCTTCAAGTTGCTCTGGATAGTTATCCAGGCAAGATTTCAAATCATCATCCAAAACACAAATTATTCAATTTGGCTTTTCATTTGGCCCCAAAAGAACTCCAAAGTCGAACCCCTCTCAAGGCTCTAACTGTTTTTACAGATGGCTCCGGGAAATCCCATAAGTCAGTCGTGACTTGGAAACATCCCGAAACGCAAGTGTGGGAGCACGATATCCAAATAATCGAAGGCTCACCGCAAATTGCGGAACTTGCGGCTGCTGTTAGAGCTTTTGAGATGTTCGAAGAACCCATTAATCTGGTAACAGATTCAGCTTATGTAGCTGGGGTAGTCGCCAGAGCAGAACATGCCTGGCTAAAAGAAGTGTCAAATCCTAAATTGTATAAACTGCTCTCAAAACTTGTTTTTCTGCTTTCCCACAGAAAGCAGCCGTTCCATGTGATGCATGTGAGGTCACACACCGATCTCCCTGGACCAGTTGCTGAAGGGAATCGGAGGGCAGACGCTCTAGCTATGCCGGTGAAAGCTCCTAACATTCCAGACACCTTTGCTCAGGCAAAGCTGAGCCATCAATTTTACCATCAGAATGTACCAGCACTCATGAGAATGTTTAAATTACCCCGAAACCAGGCAAGGGCAATTGTAGCAACCTGTCCTAGCTGTCAGAGCTACCAAGTGCCATCATTAGGGTCTGGAGTTAACCCCCGGGGTCTAGGCAGCTGTGAAGTCTGGCAAACAGATGTAACCCATGTCCCCCAGTTTGGCAGATTAAAATACGTACACGTTTCTGTAGACACATTTTCTGGAGCTGTTTTTGCATCTGCCCATGCAGGAGAAAAGGCAAGAGATGTTATACAGCACTTTCTCCTTGCTTTTGCTACCCTGGGTGTTCCTGCTGAGATAAAAACTGACAACGGTCCAGCATACATCTCTAACAAACTTCAAGAGTTTTTTAGCTCATGGGGCATCAAACACATTACAGGCATCCCCCACTCCCCCACAGGACAATCCATAGTTGAGAGGACCCACCAGACAATTAAGAGGGTCCTAGACCAACAGCGGGGAGGGTCAGAACTCAATTCTCCCATTATGAGACTCTGCAAAGCCCTTTTTACAATAAATTTCTTAAACAATTCGTTTGAAGAGCCTGACTCCCCTGTGTTCCGGCATTTTACCAATTTGACCCAAGCCAAATTAAAAGAACAACCACCAGTGTTAATCAAAGATCCAGAAAGCCATCAAATATCAGGCCCTTTTTCACTAATTGTATGGGGGAGGGGATATGCTTGTGTTTCCACACCTTCAGGACCCAAGTGGATACCAGGAAAATATGTAAAGCCCTACCTCCGACCGTCAGTGACAGCTCCTGAGCAGGCGAAAGATGACACACCAGACACTGACAAAGAAACTCCAGACAAAGAAACCAGTGCCGCTTGGAGAAGACGTCGGCGCAAGATTCCAGCCACGTGAACAGCTATTTGTGCCGCCTTCAAGCAGTTCCCCAAACCCACAAATCCCTTATCTGTTACCCTCATGTGTTTCCCTAACCCACAACCTTATTACCTGTGTCTTATGAAAAAAGGGGGGATGAGGGGGAAAAAAGAAAGAAGTAACAGAAAACCATCTTTTAATGATTTTTGCTTGAAATCCCACAGAAAAAAGGACTACCTATACCTCTCTTACCACCATGCCTGTAATTGCCTACCTCTGCATTCTCCTGACCTCCTGCATCCTGTTACCACCAGAGGTTGTCGCATGGATTGTCCCTCAGCCAAAGACCAATATGTGGGTTACATTGGCAAAAGCACTCCAGCAAGACCATATGTGCCTGTCTATGGGCAGCGTCAGTGACCCACTTTCATCATGCCTGGTGGGGATCCCTCTCCACAAAGATGAACTGCCTTTTGCAAACGAGGTGCTCCCCCAGAAAGAAGCTTGGGAGAAATGGGTAAGCACGCTGGCAACAGCACCAGAGGAACCCCACGAATTACTATTATTGGGGTCCTCCCAGGCTACCCTTTGCCTCAAGTTTGTCTTCAGCCCGAAAGGAGGGATGGCATTATCCTGGTCAGAACACCAGAAATTAAGTCATAGTAGAAAAGCAACACCCCAGGGAAAGGTTTACTCTGTCAGTAATTGGTGTCAGGATAAAAAGGTCATCCCAACAGAGTCATCTGTACACCCCAAAATGCTGCCCAAAGGTATGTTCCTGATTTGTGGGAATCAGGCGTGGTCTGGAATCCCATCCCAGCTCCAAGGAGGACCGTGCACTCTTGGCAGGCTTTCTGTACTAGCACCCAACAAAACCCAAATTCTGCATTGGAAAAACCATACTCGATTGGCCCGCCAAAAAAGAAATATACAACAATTAGATCCTAATTGTGATAGCGAAATTATCAATTGGTCATTGTCTAAAAGGATTGCTGCATCGTTTTTCCTGCCTGGAGTGGCAGCAGCAAAAGCCTTAGGTGAACTTAGCCACCTTGAGTGCTGGCTTGGAAAGCATGCTAACCTAACCTTGAGTGCCCTCTCTCAGCTTCTTGAAGATGAAGAAACCACCAGGCATGCAACACTGCAAAACAGAGCAGCCATCGATTTTCTTTTATTGGCCCATGGACATGGCTGTGAGGAATTCGAGGGACTGTGTTGCTTTAACCTGTCATCTCATAGCCAGAGTATCCACGCGACGATACAGAAAATAAAGGATCAAATCAAAGAACTGAAGACAGAAAAGGAAACAGACTGGATTGGCGATCTTTTCGGACAGTGGGGACTTCAAGGATGGCTAGCATCCTTAGTTAAAACTGGACTGTGGGTGATCCTAATAATTTTCCTTGTTCTAAGCTTGTTCGGTTGCCTCAAGAAGTGTTTAACTAAGCAAGTAGGGGAGGCCTTTCCTTTAAATAAAGAAGGGGGAGTTGTTGGGGTGAGTGATACCATCTCAGGAACTGCTGAGGAGCCAAGTGGTTCCAATACAGCAGAACCCCACTGGTGGAAGCCTTCTTAGTCCTCCCCTCTGGAGAACACGATGGTTCCTCCCCAAATTATGTAAATCCCCCCAGCTGTAACCTAACCCCTGATTGCATCCCTTCCTCCTCCCATTGGTTGTGGTGTTCCCCCCGCCTCCTCTCCCCTGACCCTCCAGCCGCCCCTTTAAATGTAGACGGCTGGGGTGTCTGGCCCTCTTTCACCCTGGAACCCTTCAGAATAAACTCTGGAACCTCTGGCTGACTGAGCGCTCTGAATTCTTTGTCTTTGGTAATGCACGAGTTATCCAACTCCGTGGGTGAGTGAGAATATGTGCCTTACACCGGCACGGGTGTGAGAAGGGCTTTTCTGTACAGCACCAGGCAGTGCTGGCTGGAGTGATCTCTCGATAGCCTTAGAGACACTTTCGGTAAACGCAGAGGCCTGGTTCCACCCCTCCTCCCCCTCCGCGTTA
>NC_139510.1:18868993-18905899 GCF_008360975.1 Lichenostomus cassidix
GCGGAGAGGGAGGAGGGGTGGAACCAGGCCTCTGCGTTTACCGAAAGTGTCTCTAGGCTATCGAGAGATCACTCCAGCCAGCACTGCCTGGTGCTGTACAGAAAAGCCCTTCTCACACCCGTGCCGGTGTAAGGCACATATTCTCACTCACCCACGGAGTTGGATAACTCGTGCGTTACCAGAGACAAAGAATTCAGAGCGCTCAGTCAGCCGGAGGTTCCAGAGTTTATTCTGAAGGGTTCCAGGGCCAAAAAGAGGACGAGACACCCCAGCCGTCTACATTTAAAGGGGCGGCTGGAGGGCCAGGGGAGAGGAGGCGGGGGGAACACCACAACCAATGGGAGGAGGAAGAGTTGCAGTCAGGGGTTAGGTTACAGCTGGGGGGATTTACATAATTTGGGGAGGAACCATCGTGTTCTCCAGGGGGGAGGACTAAGAAGGCTTCCACCAGTGGGGTTCTGCTGTGTTGGAACCCCTCAGCTCCTCAGCAGTTCCTGAGATGGTATCACCCACCCCAACAACTCCCCCTTCTTTATTTAAAGGAAAGGCCTCCCCTACTTGCTTAGTTAAACACTTCTTGAGGCAACCGAACAAGCTTAGAACAAGGAAAATTATTAGGATCACCCACAGTCCAGTTTTAACTAAGGATGCTAGCCATCCTTGAAGTCCCCACTGTCCGAAAAGATCGCCAATCCAGTCTGTTTCTTTTTCTGTCTTCAGTTCTTTGATTTGATCCTTTATTTTCTGTATCGTCGCATGGATACTCTGGCTGTGAGATGACAGGTTAAAGCAACACAGTCCCTCGAATTCCTCACAGCCATGTCCATGGGCCAATAAAAGAAAATCAATGGCTGCTCTGTTTTGCAGTGTTGCATGCCTGGTGGTTTCTTCATCTTCAAGAAGCTGAGAGAGGGCACTCGAGGTTAGGTTAGCATGCTTTCCAAGCCAGCACTCAAGGTGGCTAAGTTCACCTAAGGCTTTTGCTGCTGCCACTCCAGGCAGGAAAAACGATGCAGCAATCCTTTTAGACAATGACCAATTGATAATTTCGCTATCACAATTAGGATCTAATTGTTGTATATTTCTTTTTTGGCGGGCCAATCGAGTATGGTTTTTCCAATGCAGAATTTGGGTTTTGTTGGGTGCTAGTACAGAAAGCCTGCCAAGAGTGCACGGTCCCCCTTGGAGCTGGGATGGGATTCCAGACCACGCCTGATTCCCACAAATCAGGAACATACCTTTGGGCAGCATTTTGGGGTGTACAGATGACTCTGTTGGGATGACCTTTTTATCCTGACACCAATTACTGACAGTGTAAACTTTTCCCTGGGGTGTTGCTTTTCTACTATGACTTAATTTCTGGTGTTCTGACCAGGATAATGCCATCCCTCTTTTCGGGCTGAAGACAAACTTGAGGCAAAGGGTAGCCTGGGAGGACCCCAATAGTAGTAATTCGTGGGGTTCCTCTGGTGCTGTTGCCAGCGTGCTTACCCATTTCTCCCAAGCTTCTTTCTGGGGGAGCACCTCGTTTGCAAAAGGCAGTTCATCTTTGTGGAGAGGGATCCCCACCAGGCATGATGAAAGTGGGTCACTGACGCTGCCCATAGACAGGCACATATGGTCTTGCTGGAGTGCTTTTGCCAATGTAACCCACATATTGGTCTTTGGCTGAGGGACAATCCATGCGACAACCTCTGGTGGTAACAGGATGCAGGAGGTCAGGAGAATGCAGAGGTAGGCAATTACAGGCATGGTGGTAAGAGAGGTATAGGTAGTCCTTTTTCTGTGGGATTTCAAGCAAAAATCATTAAAAGATGGTTTTCTGTTACTTCTTTCTTTTTTCCCCCTCATCCCCCCTTTTTTTTATAAGACACAGGTAATAAGGTTGTGGGTTAGGGAAACACATGAGTGTAACAGATAAGGGATTTGTGGGTTTGGGGAATTGCTTGAAGGAGGCACAAATAGCTGTTCACGTGGCTGGAATCTTGCGCCGACGTCTTCTCCAAGCGGCACTGGTTTCTTTGTCTGGAGTTTCTTTGTCAGTGTCTGGTGTGTCATCTTTCGCCTGCTCAGGAGCTGTCACTGACGGTCGGAGGTAGGGCTTTACATATTTTCCTGGTATCCACTTGGGTCCTGAAGGTGTGAAAACACAAGCATATCCCCTCCCCCATACAATTAGTGAAAAAGGGCCTGATATTTGATGGCTTTCTGGATCTTTGATTAACACTGGTGGTTGTTCTTTTAATTTGGCTTGGGTCAAATTGGTAAAATGCCGGAACACAGGGGGGTCAGGCTCTTCAAACGAATTGTTTAAGAAATTTATTGTAAAAAGGGCTTTGCAGAGTCTCATAATGGGAGAATTGAGTTCTGACCCTCCCCGCTGTTGGTCTAGGACCCTCTTAATTGTCTGGTGGGTCCTCTCAACTATGGATTGTCCTGTGGGGGAGTGGGGGATGCCTGTAATGTGTTTGATGCCCCATGAGCTAAAAAACTCTTGAAGTTTGTTAGAGATGTATGCTGGACCGTTGTCAGTTTTTATCTCAGCAGGAACGCCCAGGGTAGCAAAAGCAAGGAGAAAGTGCTATATAACATCTCTTGCCTTTTCTCCTGCATGGGCAGATGCAAAAACAGCTCCAGAAAATGTGTCTACAGAAACGTGCACATATTTCAATCTGCCAAACTGGGGGACATGGGTTACATCTGTTTGCCAGACTTCACAGCTGCCTAGACCCCGGGGGTTAACTCCAGACCCTAATGATGGCACTTGGTAGCTCTGACAGCTAGGACAGGTTGCTACAATTGCCCTTGCCTGGTTTCGGGGTAATTTAAACATTCTCATGAGTGCTGGTACATTCTGATGGTAAAATTGATGGCTCAGCTTTGCCTGAGCAAAGGTGTCTGGAATGTTAGGAGCTTTCACCGGCATAGCTAGAGCGTCTGCCCTCCGATTCCCTTCAGCAACTGGTCCAGGGAGATCGGTGTGTGACCTTACATGCATCACATGGAACGGCTGCTTTCTGTGGGACAGCAGAAAAACAAGTTTTGAGAGCAGTTTATACAATTTAGGATTTGACACTTCTTTTAGCCAGGCATGTTCTGCTCTGGCGACTACTCCAGCTACATAAGCTGAATCTGTTACCAGATTAATAGGTTCTTCGAACATCTCAAAAGCTCTAACCGCAGCCGCAAGTTCCGCAATTTGCGGTGAGCCTTCGATTATTTGGATATCGTGCTCCCACACTTGCGTTTCGGGATGTTTCCAAGTCACGACTGACTTATGGGATTTCCCGGAGCCATCTGTAAAAACAGTTAGAGCCTTGAGAGGGGTTCGACTTTGGAGTTCTTTTGGGGCCAAATGAAAAGCCGAATTGAATAATTTGTGTTTTGGATGATGATTTGAAATCTTGCCTGGATAACTATCCAGAGCAACTTGAAGGTGTTCATTTGTTTGGAGTAAGTTTGCTAAGGATTCACTTTCCAATGACGGATAGATGCAGCTGAAATCACACCCTGCAAGGGTACGGAGGCGTGCTCTGGCTCTCATAATTAGTTGAGCCACTAGTTCCTTTCTTGTTGTTATGGTTTTGAGCGGCTGATGTGGTAAGAAAATCCACTCTATTATAAGAAGTGGGTCTTTTTGTGCAGTGTCCCATTGAACAATCAGTCCATACAGCCTAGGTGACTCACCCAGAACGATGAAATTAAAAGGCAACTCAGGACTTGTCTGATGGGCTTGGCGAGAAGACAGGGCAAGCTGTACCTTAGCGATGGATTCCCGGGCCTCCTCTGTGATGACTCGGGGAGAGTCCAGGTGGTCACAGCCTTTCAGGAGGTTAAACAGCGGAGCAAGGTCTTGCGTAGTAATTCCCAGCAGAGGACGAATCCAGTTTATAGATCCACACAGCTGGTGCAAGTCCCGGAGTGTCTTTGGGTTGTCTTTGATGGTGAGCTGCTGGGGTACGATGGTCCGTTCGCTGATGCGGAGTCCCAGGTAGGTCCACGGGCAGGTACGCTGAATCTTTTCCTGCTGGATCTCAAACCCTGCTTTCTCAATGGCTTGAATAGTTTTTTCTAGAGTTAAGTTCAGGTATTTATCATTTGGTGCACAAATTAACACATCATCCATGTAGTGGAGAATGATAGAACGTGCAAACGCTTTGCGGATGGGGGACAGGACGCGAGCCACGTACCATTGGCAAATAGTTGGAGAATTTTTCATACCCTGGGGTAACACACACCAGTGGTATCTGCGCTGGGGGGCTTCCTGGTTTAGGGATGGCACGGAGAAAGCAAACCGAGGAGCATCACTTGGGTGTAGGGGGATTGTGAAGAAACAGTCCTTAATGTCAATGACAGCAAGCTTCCAATTCCTAGGAAGCATTGAGGGAGAGGGCAGGCCAGGCTGTAGGGGTCCCATATCTTCAATGACTTCATTGATTTTCCTGAGGTCTTGGAGGAGCCTCCATTTGTCTTTTCCAGGTTTCCGTATGACAAAGACAGGGGAGTTCCAAGGGCTATTAGATGGTACAATATGACCTTTGGCGAGCTGTTCTTCTACTAGGGATTCTAAAGCGCTGAGCTTCTCTGTGCTTAAGGGCCACTGGGTCACCCACACGGGGTCGCTTGTCTTCCAGGTTAGGGGCGGGGTGGAGTGCACCCCAGTGGCCCCAACTAAAAATCCTGAGATGGAGGTGGGATTACCAGCTGAGTCCCCCACTGGGTAAGGAGATCTCTGCCCCAGAGGGTAAAACCAGAGTCAATTACGTACGGGCGGATGGTGGCTGTGTGACCTTCAGGGCTTTCTATGATGATATTATTTGTACTCCTCTGGGAAGTTGCTGACCCTCCTATGCCTGTGATTCTGCCGCCTGCTGGTTTGGTCTTCCAGTCCTGGGGCCATTCTGCTTGAGAAATGATGGTTACATCGGCCCCTGTGTCTACCATCCCCGTCAGGTAAGCAGTGGATTTATCATTGTGTAGTTTACAATGCATCATGAGCTTGTCTGCGCCTACAACTTCTGCCCACCATATGGAAGGTGTTCTGTGGCACCTGGGGTGGTTTTCAGGTAGTATGATAGCTTGTGCTACTACCTGACCCTTTGATAGAAACCAGGGAGTGTTGTTACAGGAGACAGAAATTTGTACTTGTCCATTGGGGTCTATTTTGTGCACCTCGGGTAAAATAAAAAGTTCGGGTGGACCATGCTTAGTGTCCCCGACTACTAGAATGTCCACAGTCCTGTCAAAAGGTTTTTCAAAGCCCACATATATGTGTTGTTGATTTCCATTGCGGAAGTGGTGTGTATCAGTACTTACAAGACAGAGTCTTTTGTCCGTTCCGCTGTGTGGTGTGCTGTTATCATCCATGGCAGGGGTGGCAGGGCAGGGAGAGACGGCTGTAGAATTTGTGTCCCGGCGCGGAGCCGTGCCGCGCTTCAATGTTCGTTTCCCTGGTCCTTCTGATGGTGATGCTGGCAGGGACAGCCTGGGGGCACAGCTTCAGTATTATTGTTAGTATTTCTCTTAACACGCTTTGGCTTAGGGCAGTCTTTGGCAATGTGTTCAAAACTCCCACAATTATAACATCTCCATGGGGGTTTCTGAGATGCTGCTAGTGCTTCTGCTACCCCTTTTGAAACTGCTTGGGCTATGGTTGCCTCAGGAGATGCTAATTTGGTGCAAGCCTCAATCATCTGATCGAGGGTAGGAGGTGGGTCTAGTGGGAGTGCCTGGAGGACTTTTTTTCAACTCTCATTAGCATTTGCCATAGCTAATGCACGCAGCAGCTCCTTTTGGGCTTCTGGATTCCCAACTTGCTTTTCAACTGACTCTTTTAGTCTATCGAAGAATTTTATAAAGGACTCATCGATAGTTTGTTTTATGGTGGAGAAATTCAGAGAGGGAGTGGAATCCGAGGGGGTTGAGAGCAAAGGTCTGTCAGCCTCTCTTTTGATATCTTCTAAAATCAGTTCAGGCAATTGTCTCGCCTGATCCTGGGGTTTAACCAGGTTTCCTTCCCCGCAAAGATCATCTAGTGTTATGTGAGCCCTGTTGGGATCTCTGTGATATACCTGGAGGAGGTCTTTTAATTGTTTTCTCCAAGTTCTGTCCCACAGCATGTATTCTCCAGGTGACAGAAGGCATGCCATAAGATTTTTTATATCATGTGGGACCAGTACATTCGCAGCAAAGGTAGCTTGGAGTAGGTTCTTAAAGTAAGGGGAGTTACGCCCAAAATCCTTCCCTGCCTTGCACATCTCTTTTATCTGTGCATATGGGAGGGCATCCCAGCGGGGGTTCCCTCCAGCTCTATTATAATGGACTGGAGCAGCAGTGACAGAGATTTTGTTGGCTAATTCCCAGTGCCCCTCGTGTGCTGCTTGTCTGCGTATATCAAGCCAGGGATCCTCTTCAGAATCGCTGCTTTCCTCATCCGAAGAAGAGCAGGCAGCCCGAGGCTTCCTGCCTTACCTTCAATGTCGGCAAGGAAATGCAATCAAAGTGTAGGAAATTCTAGGCAAGCCCAGAGAGTGGTTGGGATAGTAAGATAAGCTCTCCACTGTTCCCAAGAAACTAGGGTGGAAAGCTCTCCTTTCTGTTGTAAAGAGCCATCATTTGCTGTCGAGCACCCAGGGCCAAAAATGGGATTGTGCCTCCTGAAATTGCAAACGTTGGAAGATTTCTCACAGACAAAAGCTGCCAGCAACTAGGGCTCTGTCTGGCCTTGCACTGCCGGACTACAACTCTCCACTGCTCAAAAGACATTAGCGTGGAAAGCTTTCCTTCCTGTGGAAAATAGCCATTGGTCACAACCAAGTGCCTCTGGCCGAATTTGGGATTGCACCTCTGGCCAAAAAAGTTTTTCCATATAAAATTGTGAAAGTCAAAGGATTTTTCCCAGACAAAAGTTCCCGGAAAGTCGGGCTCTGGCTAGACTTGGATTGCCAAATTCCAGCTCTTCCCTGCTCTTAAGACAGAATGACGGAAAGCATTCCTTCCTGTAGCAAAGAGCAATCTTTCACAGCCAGGCTCCCAGGGCCAAAAATTGGATTGCGCCTCTGGCCAAAAAGGGGATTGCGCCTGCGAAAATTGAGAACTTCAGAGGATTTCTCCCAGGAAAAAGCTGTAAGGAACTAGGGGTCATGCTGGCCCTTAACATCCAGATTCCAGCTTGTGCTGGTTTGAAAACAAACCAGTGGAGGAATTGACCCGACACAAATATGTTGCAAGAGATTCCAAGTCAGAACTACAATTTAATAGGAAAAATTAAAGGCAATAATACAGAAACATGAACTTAAACTGATAGAGTCAAAATACAACCTGCCACCCTGTTGGTCAGGGTGGTGATAACAGTCTAGTTAAATGGTGGCTGCAGTCCCCTTAGAGTGATGGTTGTGGTTTGGTTGAAGTGGTAATCTTAAAGAAAGATCTGGTCTGTCTCTGGAGGTCCAGTGGTGACTCAAGCTTTTATCTTCTGGGAATGCAGTGGAAGAAGCATCCCACTATGCCAAAGTCTCGGTTTATATGCAGGTAGGAATGTTTAGTTCCTCCCCTCTGGGCGGGGCATCTCACAGTGGGATGATGTAATTCTTTGAGTCATTCCCAGGGACCTTGATGGCCCATTAGTGGAAAGAGCCCCCCGGAGGGTGTTGTCAGGCCTGTCTCATGCTGAAGATAAACAGCACTGCCCCACCTGTTTTTAACAGCTTATGTAGATGGTAATAGAATACATACTTTTTGGTTACACTTTCTATGTAACCTAAGACACAGCTCTCCACTGCTCTTAAAACACAAGGGTGGAAAGCTTTCCTTCCTGTGGAAAAGAGCCATCATTTGCAGTTTGGCACCTAGCGTAGAAAATGGAATTGAGCCTTCTAAAATCGAGAATGTTAGAGGATTTCTCCCAGGCACAAGCTACCAGAAAGTATGGCTTTGGTTGGCCTTGGACTGTGGGATTCAACCTGTTTTACTGCTCCTAAGACACTCGGGTTTCAAGAACTCCTTCCTCTGGGAAAGAGCCATATTTTGAAACCAGATGTTTTTGGCCAAACGTGAGATTGCACCTCTGCCCGAAAATGGGATTCTTCGTCCTAAAATTTTGAAAGTTGGAGGGTTTGTCCCAGGCAAAAAGTTCCAGGAACTAGGACTCTGGCATGCCTTGCGCTTCTGGATTCCAGCTCTCAACTGCTCCCAAAACATTAGGGTAGAGTCCTTTCCTTTCTGTGGAAAAGAGCCATTGCTCAAAGCCATGTGCCGTGGGCAGAAAATGGGATTCTGCCTACTACAATTCAAAATGTTGGAGGATTTCTCCCAGAAAAAAGCTACCAGGAACTAGGGCTCTGGCTGCTCTTGCACTGCTGGGTTCAAGCTCTCCACTGCTCTTAAGACACTAGTGTGGAAAGCTTCCCTTCTGGGGAAAAGAGCCATTGTTAACAGCTAGGTGCCAGAGGCCAAAAATGGGTGCTGCCTCGTGAAATTGCGAACATCAGAGGATTTCTCCAAAACAAAAGCTGCCATGATCTAGGGCTCTGGCTGGCCTTGCAGTGCCAGATTCCAGCTCTCCATTGCTGTCAAGGCTCTATGGGGTAAATCTTTCTGTCCTGTGGAAAAGAGCCATTGTTTGCAGCCGGGCGCCTCTGGGCGACAATGGGATTGCGCCTACTAAAATTGCGCATGTGTCTTGGGGATGGTTTATGTCTGTGTTGGTTTTGCTTGGCCTGGTTTTGGGTGGTGAGGCAGAGGGTGGGGGGGGGCACAGAGATGGCTTCTGTGAGATGCTGCTGGAAGCTTCCACCATGTCCAGAAGAGCCAATCCCTGATGGTTCTGAAGATGGACATGCCACTGGCCAAGTCTGGGCTAATTAGAGATCTTAGTAATGCCTCTGTGATAACATATTTAAGAATTAAATCAAAACAAAGAGGGACTTACAGTTTTTTCTAGCCAGAGAAGAGGAGGAGGTGAGAACATGTGAGGGAAAAACATGGAGACACCAAGGCCAGTGGAGAAGGTGGGGGAGGAGGTGCACCAGGTGCCAGAGACGAGATTCCTCTGCAGGCTGTGGTGAAGACTGTGGCTAGCACAGGTTTTTCCCATGAGAAATTTTCTTGTGTTTTATAAATAAAGATAAAGTTTGGATGTTGTTGGAACAGTGTCCCAGAACTTGGACAGTGCAGGCCTGGCCAATCAGGCCTGGGGGAAGGCTTCTGACTGACCAATCTGGGTGACTTTTGAGAACTCTATATATGTGATGAAATCAAAACAATAAAGGTCATTCCTTCTTGCCACTGAGAACTGGTGCTTTCATTACTCTGCTAGCTGCTCAACAGCGACAGAAGACCATGGTGAAGCGGGTTGTCCCCCTGCAGCCCAATAGGGTCCACGGGGCATGCAGAGACCCAACTGCAGCCTGTGGAGGAGGTGCCCATGCCGGAGTGGGTGGATGCCTGGAGGAAGCTGTGATCCAGTGGGAGACCTGGTAGAGGGAAGGGCCCCCTGCTTCCAAGCTAGAGCAGCCTGTCCTTGGAGGACTGCACCCCATGGACAAGTGACCCATGCTGCAGTAGTTTTGGGAGGATTGTCTGCCCATGGGAGGGACTCACGTTGCAGCAGTTTTGGGTGGACTGCTGCTCCTGAGATTGTTCATGGAGAACTGTCTCCCATGGAAGGGACCCCATGGCGCAGCAGAGGAAGGAAATCCTTTCCCTGAGCAGAAGAAGAAGATCTCAGTGATGAACTGACCAAACCCCCAATGCCCTGTTCCCTGCACTGTTGGTGGGAAGGAGGGAGGGGTTGGGGGGAAGAATGGTGTCTTTAACAGCTTATTTTACTTCTCATTATCCTCCTCTGACTGTTGGTAATAAATTCACTTTATATTTCTAAGCTGATCCTGTTTTGCCCTTGGAGTGTTTTCTCCTGGTCTTTATCTCAACTCATGACCCCTTTGTTTAATTTTTTTCTCTCCTCTGCCCAGCTGTGGCAGGGGAGAGCGAGTGAGTGGCTGTCATGGGTGCCTGGCATTTGGCCAGCGTCAAACCACAACAATATACCACATCCATTTTTTGGTTTTATTTTCTGTCCAAAATGGTCACTGCCCCCCCCTCCATCCCCCCCAGCTCCAGGAGTATCGTGATGGGTGAGAGGCAGCCTGGGAGCTATCCAAGGGAGCGATCCCTTGCCCACCCTGCTTTTTTCTGCCGCTGCTTCAGGGCTTTTTGCTACACTTTAACCAGATACCCCATGCCCGCTCAGACACCCCGTGGCTTCTGGCAGGGCTCCAGAGTCTTTGCTACACTTCGTTTGCCACCCTGGGTGTGCCCGCCTCTGCTGTTCCAGCCTGCTGCTCTGAGGTTTCCTGCTGCAGTCCATTTAGCTTCCTGAGTGGCACTGAGACCGGCTGCTTCTTGTGAGTTTGCAAAGGAAGCCCCTTCTCTCTCTCTCTCTCTCTCTCTCTCGCCCTCGGGCACACCATTAACCAAGTGGAGAGGCAGTTGAGCTCACACCACAACGCCCTGCAACCTCGGGGGAATCATTGCACTTGCCCCGTGTGGTTGGGAGCCAACAGCGTCCCTGCCAGCTGTGACCATAACTACACCAAAGGGGAAAGTGCTTGACAGCCTAGAGAATGCTGTTATTGGGTTTCTGGTTTTTTTTGTTGTGGCTGCCATTATTGTTGTTTGTTTGCCTTTTATACATATATATACTATTAAAGAACTGTTATTCCTTTCCCCATATCTTTGCCTGAAAGCCCTGTAATTTCAAAGTTATAATAATTTGGAGGGAAGAGGGTCACATTTTCCATTCCAAGGGAGGAATTTTCCATTTTCCATTTTCCATTTTCCATTCCTGTTTTCCTCGGCAGACACCTGTCCTATAAACCAGGACAGCATGTCGGAGGATTTCTACCAAACAAAAGCTGCAAGAATCTTGGGTTCTGGTTGGCCCTGCACTGGTGGATTCCAGCTGTCCACTGTTCCCAAGATACTAGGATGGAAAGCTTTCCTTCCTGTTGAAAAGAGCCATTGTTCGCAGCCAGGCACCTCTGGCAGAAAATGAGATTCTGCCTCCTAAAATTGCGAACGTCAAAGGATTTCTCCCAGAAAAAAGCTGCATGGAAACAGGGCTCTGGCTGGCCTTACACTGCCAGCTTCCAGCTTTCCACTTCTCCCAAGACACTTGGGTGGAAATCTTTCCTTTCTGTTGAAAAGAGCCATCATTCACACCCAGGCACCTCTGGCAGAATGTGGGATTTCTCCTCTGGCCGAAAATGGGATTCTGCCTCATAAAATTGCAAACTTTGGCAGATTGCTTCCAGACAAAAGCTGCCAGAAACTAGGGCTCTGGCTGGCCTGTAACTGCCTGATTCCACCTTTCCACTTCTTCAAAGAAACTAGGTTAGCACAATTTCCTTCCTTTGGAAAAGAGCCATTGTCTTCACCCAGCAGCCTCTGACCAGAAATTAGATTCTGCTTCTGCCTGAAAATGGAATTGGGCCCCCTAAAATTGCAAAAGTTGGAGGATTTCTCCCAGACAAAAGCTGCCAGGAACTAGGGCTCTGGCTGGCCTTGCACTGCTGGATTCCAGCTCTCCACTGCTCCCAAGACATTAGGCTTGTAAGCTTTCCTTCCTGTAGAAAAGAGCCATCATCTCAGCCAGGTGCCTGAGGCTGAAAATAGGATTGTGCCTCCTAATTGCGAACAGTGGAGGATTAGTCCCAGACAAAATCTGCAATGATGTAGGGCTTTTGCTTTCCTTGCACTGCAGGATTCCACCTCTCTGCTCTTCCCAAGAAACCAAGGTGGAAAGCTTTCCTTTCTATGAAAAAGAGCCATCATTCGCAGCCAGGCGCCTATGGCAGAATGTGGGATTGTGCCTCAGGCTGAAATTGGGATTTTGCCTCCTAAAATTGTGAACATCAGAGGATTTCTTGCAGAGAAAAGCTGCCAGGAACTAGGGCTCTGGCTGTCTTTGCTCTGCCATTTTCCAGCTCTCCACTGCTCCCAAGACACTAGGCTGTAAAGCTTTCCTTCCTGTTGAAGAGGGCTATCATTGACACTCAGGCACCTATGGAAGACTGCGGGATTGCGCCTCTGGCCTAAACTGGGACTACACATCCAAAAATTGTGAATGTCAGAGGACATCTCCCAGACAAAAGCTGTCAGGAATAGGGCTCTGGCTAGCTTTGCCCTGCCGGATACCAGCTCTCTATTGCTTCCATGACACTAGGTTTGAATGCTTTCCTTCTTGGGAAAAGAGCTATCGTTTTCAGTCAGGCGCCTATGCCTGACTATGGGATTGCTCCTCCTCCAATTGTGAAAGTTGAAGTATTTCTCCAAGACAAAAGGTGCCAGGAACTAGGTCTCTGGCTGCCTTTGCGCTGCCGGATTCTGTTTTAGTGTATGGAATGAGAACCACTCTCTGTATGCAACTTGAATTCTGCTTTTATTACAAAGCCAAAGAGTATATATATTTTTATCATAAGAAGTTGTCTCCTTGTTATTTTCTCAGTCTTTCACAATTCCTCAATACATCTTGTCAGGTTTGACAGCTTGCTTATTCTTCCCAGGGGAGAAAAGGAAGCCTGCTTATCTGCTTCAAATCCTGTGCTGATCAATACTTTTCGGCATCTGGTTTTTCAGTTTCTCGTGGGATTTCGGGGGCCTCTTCCTCTGCAACTCCACATCTCCCCCTTCTGTTTTTATTGAGGCCATAGATAAAGCTAAGGAAACCATGACGTTTTTGTGTACTGTTAACATTCTGAACTATGTTGAAAAAGACAAGACAGAATTAAAAAGGATATTACTGCCAAACAACCTAGTCCTATGAAAACCCAAAGTTGTAAATTTATTCCAGATAACAAATTTTTTGGATTCAGAAAAGAGAGATATTTTTTTAGGTCTGTCAACACCTTTTGTTCCTCTAGAGCTTGCAAAGCTTTGAGCTGATTTTTTAATTGAGTGTGAAGTGAACGAATATCTTGTCGTAAGGTTTTGTCAAATGGCCCCTGGAGATGTCTTTTGACTGTCTCCCAATTCTGTTCTGTTTCATTCCATGGAAGAGGCGTTACACACAGGGAATTATGAATATGTTCCCAGTCACAGGGAAGGGATAGGCAAGATTTTTGGGCCTCAACTTTTTCGCCTACCCATAAAAGTGCACTTTCTAAGGAATCTAAACTGACCATTATTTCTTGATCAATTTGTTCTTGTGTTTGTAATTCTTGTGTAATATTAATTAAAGCTTGTCCCACGATATGGGCAGTTTGAATTGAATTTGTCAAGGCTGCGACAGCCACAGAGGCTGTGGTTAACATTATTATGGCAGAAACAAGAGCAACAATTAGCCAACCCAAAAATTTGCAAACTCGTTTCTTACTTGTGGTTATGTGATTTTCGGATTTCCATGTGGCTTCCTTTGTTCCCCTGCTCTGTATGCGATTGGTTCATTTTGAAATATGCATCCTGCTGTACCTGAAACCTATAGGTGTGTACCCTTTTGCCAATCTTCCCTTCAGACTCCCCGGGACTGGCTCTAGAGGAGACAGTCCCTCCCCTTCCTTTCCCTTTATAAGCCGATGTCTGGATCAGCTCAAGCTCTTCATCTCTGAGCTGCTAGCCCCTTATACCATCCCTCACTTTCCTCTCCCCCCCTCCTTCCCCTGCAACCCTTTTTCCTTACCCCAAATAAACCTCTCTGGCAGAACTGAGATGGATTCCAGTTCGTTTCTTCATCTTACTTTGTTTCCTGTTGAATTTCTGTGGCTACAAGACTCACGCCACACTGAGCGGACCCTGGGGGCTGCCCGCCCCGAATCCAGTGGAATTACACAGACCAGGGACCCCGTTCTGGGGGGGGAGCTGGCTCCTGCAGCCCCTCCCAGACCCTGCTACATCACTTACTCTTTTGGATTTCTTTTTGGACAAGTAGGGATAATTGTGAAATGCTGTCTTGTCCTTCCTAGGTTCGAGTCAGATCTACAGGTATCCAGATTTCAGGTCTTCTTTTAAATGGAAGAAGGACAGAATAATTATGCATGTCATAACAGGCTACTCATGATTTAAAAATAAAAGTGTTAGTGGATAAAAAATGCAAACCTTTTCTATAATCTATTGAAAAGTTGTTAGCTAAAGCACAAACATATGGGTTTGAAGTAGAAGACATAGTAATTCATCCTGTAGCAGTGTTAGATTGGCAATTGTGGCATTCTTATCCATTTTTACCTGCTATTACCAAAAGCTAATTACCAAAAGCAGGTAACAACATTTTCCATAAATGTTTATGAACATGGGATTGAATATTGTCTAAATAATATTGAATTAATGACCCAGCCATTCCTCCATCATGCCAAACAATGCTGCTGTTTGCCTTTTGGTTCAGGAGAATGGTTGTATTAGTCCCACTTTCTCTAAAGATACCATGTGGACCCCAATCAATTCTTTTTCCATACTGAAAGAACTGTTGTTGTGGCTGTTGTCTTATGAATGATGTCCCTGCCAAATGCCGTATATTGGAAATGGGTGTAAAACAACATTTAGGGAAAGGAGGTGGGGTGGCATCCACAGATTTGTTAGAGAGACAGAATGGCTGGTAATGTAATAGCAGACAACTTTTTTCAAGTCTCTGAGTGTACATATATTAAATGAAATTGCATAGAAAAATTAGCACAGGGTAAGGGTAGAAGGGTACTTATTTGATTCCACATTAAGCATATAGGCGGTAAATCAGTAACGTAAATAGCATTGTTAATATACATATCTACAATATCCAGATCTAGGGGAGGAAGCCAAGTTCCTCCTACCCATTCTGTTCCATTGTTGCTGAGGGGGTCTCTGGATCCCACCAGGTCAGAGGTCGGAAGAGTGGTAGCTCGAGAATGCGTGTCCAGTAGATTCTTTCTTCCACCACTTGATGGCAATATAGCAGCAGAGAAAGGACAAAATTAGTTTCTGTCATCCTTGGCTGGGTTTGATATACTGTTGGAAAACGCAGTTTTCCAGCAAAACTCATGCTAACTGAGCAAGCCTGAGCAAGGCTTCAGCATGGTCAGGCCTCAGTAAAATTCCAACAAGCTACAGTGGTTTGTTTGCCTGAGAATGTTCTGTGGGAAGAATGTCATGAGAAAGATTAGAGAGTCAGAAGTGTTATGAGAAAGAAAAAAGGAGTTAACAGGAGGATCCCTGAATGTGTGAGAAGCAGACTGCAGGTGTATGTATCTATAATTAGAAATATCTGTAACAGTATATAAGTCTCTCGTTTGGTGAAATAAAATGGAGCTTACTTTATATCTCATATTGAGAGTGCCGTGAGTTCCCTCTCGTCGTTTCTCTTTAAATGGTGACCCCGACGACTACGGACCCTGACAGCGGAGTTTTACGACCCTGCTTCTGAGAGTGGCGGGAACAGAGAGGCGCCGGAGCAGTGCAGCTACAGTGTGTCAAATCTTCGCCCGAATTGGGGAAGATCCTGCAGACACAGGCCAAATAGGACCTGCCTACCGTGGGGCTATACTTCGGTGAACTGCACAACTCTGGCAACTGCGAGCCTCAATCGAGTGCTTAGACGGTGTTGACCAGGACCCTGAAAACCAGCTGGACCAAAAATGGAATCAGAGGTAGCCCAAGACTTATTATTACGCTTTTTAGAAAAGCGCGGAGTAAGCAAAGATGCTTTAAAATACTTAGCCGCTTTAGTTACTGCAGGGAAAGATAAAGGGTTGTTTGCTGACCCTGATTTATTGTTTGATGAGCTCGAATGGCAAAAGGTTGAACATATCTTGTTTGATGGATTGCTAGAGGGTGATAAAACATGCAATAAATTAGCGAGACTGTGGAAAGAAGTCATTAATTGCTTACAACGGTTTCAAGCAGAAAAGAAAATAGCTGCCGTAGCTACTGACAAGTTGGGATCAGATGCCGGGGGGGAGCACTTTGAATTGGGAAAAGGAGTGGGAGAAATTGAGCGTCCTGCTCCGGGCATGCTTGCTGTGGGCGCAGATCCACCCAGCTTGCCCCCGCCGGGAAAGTGCAAAGTGTTAGGAGCGCAGGAATCTTTAACGAAACACTGTACTACATCTGATTTAAACCCTGTTAGTACACCAGGCTCTGAAGGGTGGCCCAGCGCACCTCCCCCGCCTGCTGAAATTTGTGTTCCTGTCAGACAGGTTCTTCAGAGCGATTCTCGATTATTAGGCAAGCGCAGATTTAATTGGAAAGGCGTTGCAGAAAAAGCTGTACAAGAAGGTAATATACAAATTGCAGAAACACTAACATTGCTAAGTCAAGCTGAGCAAGCATTTCCTGTACTTTTTGAACCGATAGAAGGGGGTGGGCAGCAAGCGACCCATGTTGCTACCGATTGGAAGCTGCTCACGCAGCTGCGTAGCACAGCTACTGAATCGGGTTTGCATGGTGAACCAACAAGAGTAATGTTGAATTATATTTGGGGAAATTATATACTGTGCCCAGAAGACATCAAAAATATTATTAAAATGATTATGACCCAGTCACAACAGCTGCTGTGGCAGGCTCACTGGCAAGAGCTGTGCCATCAGTCAGCGAGTCAGCCACGGGGGGAAAATGACCCCTTACAAGGGGTCATTCCAGAACAATTAATGGGCCAAGGCCGGTGGGCTACAATTATTGAACAATTACAATTGGGTCCAGACATTTTAATAGAATCCATGCGAACTGCACGAGATGCTATTTTCAGAGTGCACACTACCCCCCCCACACCATCCTACATGTCTATTAAACAAGGAAGAGATGAGTCTTTTGCTAGCTTTGTTGATAAAGTCTCAGCTGCAATGCTGAATGCTGGGGTAGAACCATGGATGTCAGGAGCATTATTGTGTGACAGAAAATTGTAACCAGCAAACGAAAAGTATTCTTGTCACACTGCCCATAAATGCTACCCTGGAAATGATGTTAGAACGTATGAGTCGTGTACCAGTAGGCACCCAGGCATTTGTGGCAGAGTTAGTGACAGCTATGGGAGATAAGCTAGGAGAGAAATTAGCCCAAGCACAGTCTCAAGCCTTTGCTGCTTTAGGGCCACTGCGACCCCTTAGCTTGCCTGCAGGAGGGGAAAAATTAGGGAAAAGTATGAAGTGCTACCGTTGTGGGCTTGAAGGACACACAAAGAAGCAATGTAAAGATCCAGTCTGGTGTAAGAAATGCAACAACGATACCCACGCCACGCTAGCTTGTCGGTGATCGGGAAACGCGAAGAAGAGCGCGTCCAGCCGCCGCGCCCCGACACAAATAGCAGCTCCAGCCCTCACCCCCGCGACTATCCCACCACCTCATCCTTCATACACAACGACATCTCCGCCAATGAGCTCGCCCGCCGTCAATCCCTTCGATCAGCAAACATCCTCCGACCTGCCACCAAGGGAAGCCTCGGCCTGGACCTGGCAACAGCAGTAGGTGTAACAATCATCGATTTGCGCCCTGTAAAAGTTCCTACTAGGATTCAAGGCCCGCTTTGCATTAACAACGAACCTGTGGGCGCGCTTCTAGTGGGTCGTTCATCTGCTAGCATAAAAGGACTGTTCGTCTTACCAGGAATAATTGATGCTGATTTTACAGGTGAAATTCACATCATGGTGCAAACTATGTTTCCCCCCATTTATATTCCTAAAAATACAAGACTAGCTCAACTCGTCCCGCTCCCGCAAATGGTCGCACAGATGCAACAACACGAGGCACTCGTGGATCGTGGAGCCGGTAGATTTGGCTCTACAGGAGAACTTGCAATGTTAACAGTCCCATTAACAGAACGACCAGTTGTGGAAACTACTTGGACTCGGGGAGATATCTCCCAAACATTGCCAGCATTACTTGATACAGGTGCAGATATTACGATAATGTCTACCACCTGTTGGCCAACTGAATGGCCACATCACCATACTTTGAGTGGAATTGAAGGCGTTGGGGGTTCAGTTTCAGTACAGCGGAGCTCTGATCCAATTCAAGTAGCTATCGGGGGCAGAGTGGCAACAGTCCATGTAACTATTATGCCCTTACCAAAAAAGGTGAATGCCTTAATTGGCCGGGATGTGATAGACCATCTGGGACTCGTGTTAACCAATCAGCATTTTCCCCAGCGGTCGCTGTCAGATGGACTTTCCCGATCCAGCTCACATGGACAACAGACAAGCCTGTATGGATAGGGCAGTGGCCGCTAAAAGGGGAAAGTCTAATACAAGCACAGCTGTTGGTGCAAGAACAATTGCAACAAGGACATTTGCGACCTTCCACGAGCCCTTGGAACACACCCATTTTTGTCATCAAGAAAAAATCCGGCAAGTATAGACTGTTACATGACCTGCGAGCAGTTAATGCACAAATGCAGGCAATGGGGGCCCTCCAACCTGGATTGCCAAACCCTGCCATGCTTCCTGAGGGATGGCACCTGTTAATCATTGACTTGAAAGACTGCTTTTTTACAATTCCGCTGCATCCAGTGGACACTGCGCGATTTGCTTTTACCCTACCAACAATTAACAGAGAAGCCCCTTTCTTGAGATTTAAATGGACTGTTCTGCCACAGGGAATGAAAAATAGCCCCACCCTGTGCCAACTGTTTGTAGCCAATGCGTTACAACCCATTCGTACAGCATGGCCTGAAACAGTGATTTACCACTATATGGATGACATTTTATTTGCCCAGGCCTCAGCTTTTACTAGCGAACAAGAAAATATGCTTCAACAACAATTAGGCAGACATGGACTAACCATTGCCCCTGAAAAGATCCAGCGTTCTCCTGTTTGGAAATACTTAGGATGGCAAATAACACAAGGGCATGTAAGACCACAAAAATTACAGCTTAACACACATGTGAAGACGTTACATGATGCACAGCGCCTCCTAGGCGATATTCAATGGTTACGTCCAGTTATTGGCATTTCAAACGATGACATTGATGCCTTGCGACCACTGCTACAAGGCACCGACCCAGCACGGACAGTACATCCAACCCCGCTGCAACAGCAGATTATTCAGAAAATCGGCACACAAATTGCACAACGCTGGGTTGATCGTTGTGACCCGGACATTCCAGTAGACCTTACAATTTTAAGCGGCGAAAAACAAATCCTTGGTGCACTTACGCAGTGCAAAAATAAAAAGAGGGAGAATAAAGTGAAAATATTGGAATGGCTGTTCACTAGCATCCAGCCCAAAACCACAATTCAACAAAAGGTTGAAAACATAGCAGAATTGATCCAGAAGGGTCGCGCCAGGATTTTACAGTTAACAAGCCAAGAGCCGGAAACCATTTACCTGCCGATGAAACGACGAAACCTCGAGTGGTATCTTCAGAATTCGCAAGCGCTGCAAATCAGCCTGCTGTCTCAAGCAGTGGAAATTAGGGTGGAGCCACTGCGATCTACCACCCTGCGTTGGGTGAGTAACCAAGATTGGATTACAATACCAAAAAGGAGTGAGCGCCCATTGCAAAATGCAGTGACAGTTTTTACAGATGCAGGACGGAAATCTCGACGCGCAGCAGCAACTTGGATGCAAGACAGCAAATGGCATCATCACATATTAGCCGCGAAAGAAGAAGATTCACTGCAAACCTTGGAACTGGCAGCAGTCGTTTGGGCCTTTGTGAACTGGCACTCTACGGAGTTAAATGTAATTTCTGACTCCATGTATGTCACTGGCATAGTACAGCGTATCGAAGATGCCCGGCTCAAAGATTGCCAAAATAAACGACTTTTCGAACTATTGAGACAGCTGCAGGCTGCAATTTATCAGCGAGAATGCGCCTATGCTGTCATTCACATACGAAGCCACAAATGGTCAAAAGGCCTTGGGGAAGGCAATGAGAGAGCGGATCGTTTAGTTTCAGTAGTGGTGCCACTGAGCGAATTTGTTAAGGCCAGAGAAGCTCACAACACTTTTCATCAAAATGCCAAGGGACTCTTCCACCAATTTAAGATTACTATGGAAGAAGCAAAAGGCATTGTCAGAGCTTGTCCAAGTTGTAGCCATCATGGACCAGGCCTAGGAATTGGAGTAAATCCACGAGGGTTAGGCCCTTGTGAACTTTGGCAGATGGATGTTACCCATGTCCCTCAGTTTGGTCAATTAAAGTATGTGCATGTTACAATTGACACATACAGCAGATTTTTGTGGGCCACGGCTCAAGCAGGAGAAAAGGCCACCCACGTCATACGGCATTTGACAAGTTGTTTCGCAGTTATGGGAGTGCCGCAGCAGATCAAGACCGACAATGGGCCCGCATATATCGGCGAAAAAATGCGACAATTCTGTCAACAGTGGGGGGTCAAGCATGTAACAGGCATTCCCCATTCACCAACGGGACAAGCCATTGTTGAGCGAGCAAATCAGACTCTAAAACGATATTTAGACAAATTTAATGATGTTCGTGATGTTAGTGAAAGGCTAGCTAAAACATTGTTTGTGTTAAACTATTTGTGTATTTTTTCAGACCAGGATTCTCCTCCTGCACAAGTGCATGGCCGAGCTCCCGCTTCAGAGCATAAGGAACCCATGATGGTCATGTATCGCGACCCGTGCTCAGGCCTGTGGCGAGGCCCGGCAGAAGTGAAATATATAGGGCGCGGTTACATGTGTGTGCTTACATCCACAGGTACACAGTGGGTCCCTGCGAAGTGGACCAAAGCTGTTCCTCGTGCTGCTAGCGATCAAGGCTCTAATATCGGGCTCAGCCACGACCCTCATAACGAAGGTTGAAGAAAGACAGAACCTGTGGGTGACTTGGGCCGGTGCAACGCATAACCCAGAATTTTGCCTCAGTTTGCAATCAGCTACTGCACCATTTAAAACATGTTTAGTCAGTGTGCCTTTGTTCAGTTTTGAGGCGTTTAGCAATTATAGCACCTATCTTAAATGTTCTATAGCGAAAAGCACCTCTTGGTGTGCTGCAAACCTAATCAATCAGTTAAATACTACCTTGCCTTGGGACCCAGAGGAGTTACGTCTCTTGGGGTCCATGAAAATTGGTAATACCTCCAGCAATTGGACCCAAACATGCATTTGGTTTGGAAATAGACAACAAAACCTAACCTTAAGTTATCCTAACAAAGGCTGGACAAATGTCAGCCCGATAAATATAGCAGATTATTCATACAATGTTAAAGGCGGCTATTGCGGAAGTAACAACACTGCTAATCAAAGTTTGGGTGCTTTGGGAGCTGAAATAAAGAAATCGCCAATTACGATTTGGAACAACGGAACGCCAAAAGCGTTACCTCCATCTGTATTCCTAATATGTGGAGATAGAGCATGGCAAGGAGTCCCTCATAACATCTTTGGAGGGCCATGTTATTTAGGAGAACTAACTCTTTTAGCACCCAACCAGCGCATGTGGCTTAGCGTAGTCGCCGAGCCAAAACGCCAACAGCGCTCTCTGTCTCACCAACTAAATTCACGGTGCAAAGATGATGTTGAATTATGGTCAGTAACAGCTAAAGTATTCAAATCCCTGTTTACCCCTGGAATAGCTGCTGCAAGAGCCCTCAGGCAAATTGAAAAACTTGCATGTTGGACAGTTAAACAAGCAAATGTTACTACTAATATCCTTTCCCAATTGCTGCTGGACCAAAAGAGTTTGCGACATGCCGTGCTTCAAAATCGAGCTGCTATTGATTTCTTATTATTAGCTCAAGGCCATGGTTGTAAAGACTTTGAGGGGATGTGCTGCTTTAATTTGTCAGATCATAGCAATTCCATCCATAAGCAATTAGAGTGGTTGAAAAAGCATACCTCCACAATTACAGTTGATGTCAATCCCTTAGACAAATGGTTATCATCCCTGTTTGGAGGTCTGTCACCATGGTTGATACCCTTGCTTAAAGAAGGTCTACGTTGGTTAGTGATTCTTATATTAATAGTTATTGTAGTGAAAATTACTTATAAGTGTGTTGCTAAGCAAATTAATCAAACAACTGACGGAATCTTGCTCGCCCAAAAGAGAAAAGGGGGAATTGTTACACAATGGCTTAAAGATCACGGACATGATTTATTAGAAGGATTGTGCGAGCAAGATCACTGTTAGGCTAAGTAGCACTTAGACCATAAGTTGTAAAGTTATATTGAACAGTCTAAACTACCTGTTAAGTACCTTTAGTTAAATATAGATTCTGTTAAAGTTAAGTAATAGTGAATTTAAATTCTATTAAGTTCTATTAGAGTTACAATTCTGTTAAATAATATTAAGTGATGTAAATGTTAAATTCTGTTAAGTTTTAAATTTTGTTAGAGTTAAGTTGTTAAAGTGGTATTGATTTCAAATTCCATTATAGTTAAGTCCTATTTGTTGGTTTAAGATAAGAGTTATTAAGATTAAGTTTTATTCATTTTCGGTGATGTTAACTTTAAGTCGTAAATTTGTTAGTTTATATTATTGCACAAAAAGCTTTGCAGCTTTATATTTCTTAGTTAAAGTCAAATAATAATATCTACTATTTTCAAATATTTCATCTCACCTTATATAGTTATCTACAAAAATAGTAACATGTTAAGATACTCTCCTTATTGATATTAATCAAAGCTTGTTTATAAGATGTTTTAAGAAAACCCTTCCACTTAGCACCTAAGCTCTGGCCAAGCTTTGGTTCTAACTGGCTGGGAAACATGCCATGAGTCTCAAAGTATTCTGCATCAAAATGTGATCAATTAATTTTCATTTACCAAATTGAGTTTATAAAAGCTAAACCTTCTTCCAGGTTAACTTAGGGTCCTTGTCCGGAAAAGGTTCTCTAAGTTTTACCTGTGGAGTGAATGCTTTCAGTAATGATAATTCCTAGACCATGGCAACATATCTAAATAATTAATGAAATTTCCTTAGGTAAATTTATAGCAATTCTAATAATAACAATAACTTATAGCAAAGCAAATTAATCTGATAACAGACAACGTCTGTTCTCACAAGCGAAACGGGGGAACTGTTGGAAAACGCAGTTTTCCAGCAAAACTCATGCTAACTGAGCAAGCCTGAGCAAGGCTTCAGCATGGTCAGGCCTCAGTAAAATTCCAACAAGCTACAGTGGTTTGTTTGCCTGAGAATGTTCTGTGGGAAGAATGTCATGAGAAAGATTAGAGAGTCAGAAGTGTTATGAGAAAGAAAAAGGGAGTTAACAGGAGGATCCCTGAATGTGTGAGAAGCAGACTGCAGGTGTGTGTATCTATAATTAGAAACATCTGTAACAGTATATAAGTTTCTCGTTTGGTGAAATAAAATGGAGCTTACTTTATATCTCATATTGAGAGTGCCGTGAGTTCCCTCTCGTCGTTTCTCTTTAATATACCTCACAGGCAAAATTCATTGTTGAAGTCATTGACTTGGTTTGATATATCTCGCTGTGAGCCAGTATGGGCTGGTAGACAGAAAGATGTACCCATAACCTCTTCCCCAAGCTAAAAGTGGAACTGGACCTTTCCACTGACTGCTATGTACATCTTTGTATGTAACTTCTGGGTGAACTCCTTCTCCATCAGCAGTCTAACCTAGGCGTGCTGTCAAATCATCTCTAGTGGAGAGATTCAGAAAATTTAAAACATAGGTTGCCTTGTCAAGCTGCTCTTGAGGGAGCATACCCTTTTTTGTTTCTGCAGCATGTTTTTCAATGTATAATGTGCCCTCTCTACTATGGCTTGTCCTGTTGGTGAATACCTGTGATGTGTTTGATACCCCAAGTGTGGAAAAATTCTTGTGTTTTATGAGATGTATGTGTGGGTCCGTTATCTGTTTTTTTCTGTTGAGGGACTCCCATTGTGGTAAAAGCACGTAGCCAGTGTCTAGTGGCATCTCTGTATTTCTCACCTTTGTGTGCTGTTGCTACTATAAAACCTGAAAAAGTATCAATGGAAACATGGACATATTTAAAAGTCACAAAGCTCGATATGTGTGTTATATCTGCTTGCCAAATGTCATTAGATTTCATCCCTTGTGGGTTTGTACCTAATGCTTGTGGCAGAGAAAGAGTTTGCTGATGTTTTGAGCAAGTATTCACTATATCTCGTGCTTGTGGCAGAGTTAAATTAAATTGTGTGGCTAGTGCTCGGGTATTCTGGTGATAGAAATCACAAGAAAGTTTGTCTCTGTTGAGCCACTAGCAGAGAAGAACCTGGATTCTCAGCGTGGCATAGAAAAAGAGAGCTTTATTATTTTGATTCCAACCTATATAGACTTTTCAGAGGTCACCCAGATTGGTCAGTCAGAAACCTCCCCCTAGGCCTGATTGGCCAGGCCCGAACTGTCCAAATCTCGAGACACTGTTTTAACAACATCCAAACTTTATCTTTGTTTATAAAACACAGGAGAAAGTTCTCATGGGAAAGACCTGTGCTAGCCACAAAAGTTTAGGCTGTTCTAATTTTTGTGGTACAGTAGCTGTTATAGCAAGGGTATCTGCTTTCATGTTACCTTCCATTATAGGTCCAGGCAGAGTGGTGTGGGACCTAGGGTGCAGAATGTAATACTTATGAGGCCTGTGAAGTAAAAGGTTGTACGAAGTGGTTAACAACACAAAAAGATTTTTGTTAGAGACTTCCTTCAGGAAGGAGTGTTCAATGCTCTCAACGATTCCTGTAACATAGAAATAATCCCAAAGAATATTAATAGGTTCCTCTGAGAAGAGACGAAATGCCTCTACTACGGCTGCCAGCTCCTCCAGCTGGGTGGATCCAGGTTGAAAGGTTATCGAATGTTCCCATTGTCCCATGTTGTTTTTCCACAGGGTCACAGCTTTGTGTGTTTTTCCTGACCCATCAGTGAAAATAGTTTTTGCATCAGGGATAAGTGTCTTTGACTGCAGCCTCCGCAGTTGAAATGAGAGTTCCTGGAAAGATTGTAGAAGGATATGATGGGGCATTAAATGGAAAAAAATTCCATTATAGTCAGTCAACACAGTTTGAAATCACAGTGAGTCCCTGAATAGGTTTTCTAATTCTGTAGCAGCAATAGGAAGGTGTATGACTGCTGGATCATGTCCTGACAGAGTCTGGCATCAAAGTCATCACATCGACAGCAATTGAAAAACCAACTCGAGTTGGGTTGTTATGGTTTTTATGAAGGTGTGTGGTAGAAAAATCCATTCCAATAGGCAGAGAAGATATTCATCACGTTGACCAATGAGACCACAGGGTTGAAAAGATTGCAGAATTAGGAACAGCCGTAAAGGCAAATTTGGGTTCTGGCGCCTGGCAAACAATTTATTAATTTTGTCGCTTACATGTGCCAAAGCCTCTCGGGCAATCTTCGTTAACTGCCATGGGGAGGAAAGATCTGGGTTCCCTTTTAACAATTGAAACAAGGGGGATAATTCCTCTGTGGTGATTCCCAGGAAAGGGTGAATCCACTTAAGAGTGCCCAGTAACTTTTGTGAGTCATTCAATGTGTGTATGTCAGTTTTAATGTTACTGGCTGTGGGATAACTTGTTTCTAGTAATTTAAAGCCCAAGTATTTCCAAGGAGGTTCTGTTTGGATTTTTTCTGTGGCTACATATAAGCCTCTGCTGGCAAGCATCATTTTTAAAACAGTAAGACAGTCCTTCAACAGTAAAGAACTGCCAGAAGCTGTTGGAAAACGCAGTTTTCCAGCAAAACTCATGCTAACTAAACAAGCCTGAGCAAGGCTTTAACATGGTCAGGCCTCAGTAAAATTCCAACAAGCTGCAGTGGTTTGTTTGCCTGAGAATGTTCTGTGGGAAGAATGTCATGAGAAAGATTAGGAGTCAGAAGTGTTATGAGAAAGGAATAAGGGAGTTAACAGGAGGATCCCTGAATGTGTGAGAAGCAGACTGCAGGTGTGTGTATCTATAATTAGAAATGTCTGTAACAGTATATAAGTCTCTCGTTTGGTGAAATAAAATGGAGCTTACTTTATATCTCATATTGAGAGTGCCGTGAGTTCCCTCTCGTCGATTTCTCTTTAAGAAGCGATTAAAATATAGTCCATGTAGTGATACAGCAAAACAGATGGCTTTTTTTTTGCCATACTGGTTGTATTGCTGAGTGAACGACAAAGTGACAGATAGTTGGATTGTTTTTCATACCTTGAGGTAGGACAACCCACTCATATCATTCTATGGGAGCCTCATGATTGACAGATGGTAGAGAAAAAGCAAACTTGGACTTATCATCTGGATGTAAAGGAATTGTGAAGAAGTAGTCTTTTAAATCAATTATTGTTAATTCCCAGTGTTCTGGAATCATTGTAGGGTTAGGTATTCCCGGTTGTAATGGTCCCATAGGTGACATTACTGCATTAACTGCCCTACGATCCTGTAAAAGCCTCAATTTCCCTAATTTTTTAGGGATAACAATAATAGGTGTATTCCATGGGCTGGTGGAAGGGACTATGTTGCCCAAATTTAGTTGCTCTTGTATGAGAATCCAGGCCTGGTGAAGCTTAACTCCTGTTTGGGTCACTGGCTGACCCAAACAGGTTTTCTTGTGAGCCAAGTCAGTTTGAGGAGTGGCTTTTCATCGGTGGCCCCTATTAAAAATGTGTTGAAATGACCAAACCCCATTGCATCATGAGATCTCATCCCCACAGAGTGCCCGGGATCGGGAGTACATACGGCCGCAAGGTGGAAGTCTTGCTATCTGGACTGATGATCTGCAGCTCTTTTGCTGACTGCTAAGGTACTTGCTGTCCTCCGACTCCTGTGACAATCGCCGTAGAAGGTACCAGAGGCCACTCGGGGGGCCATTCCTTTTGTGCTATGATAGATCAGCTCCAGTATCGACCAGTCCTGTAAAAGACTTAGAGCCTATTTGACAAGTGAGTAATGGCTGTTGTACCCCTATGATTTTTGACCAAAATATTTGCAGGATACCTGTGCTCCCAAATCCTCCTGCATTTTGTTGATGTTTTAGGATCAGTGCTGAACAAGAAATTGCTGGCAGTGGTATTAATTGTGCCAATCGGCTTCCTTGTGCCACTGTACAGGGAGGATTGGGTGTCCAAGCCATGATTTTGATTTCCCCTTTATAATCTGCATTGATGATTCCTGGTAACATAAACAATCCTGTTCTCATGGTGGAAGAGTGACCTAATAACAATCAGTGAGTTTGAAATGGTAGTGGACCAAAAACAGCAGTGGGTAACAGATGAACAGAGGTATCCTTTAGGACTGTGGTAACGCTGATGGCCAAGTCCAAGCTGGCATTCCCGGGGGTGCCCCTTGCAAGATTTGTGCTTGCATTGGTGTCTGATTGAGTGGGGTCCTGTTGGATTGGGGGGTACCTGACCTTGCACCCTCTTTCAATTTTCCCTCCTTTGCGAGGGGGTTCCTGTCCTTATCAAACTTTGACCGGTGTGTTCTCGTGTTTCACGGACGGCCACCCCACGCCGCACAGAGGGGGGGCCATCTGGGGCCGAGACACACCGGGGCACACATGGCGGTGGCAGGGCACTGCGGCAGGCAGTGGCACTCAGGGGATGTGAGTTGTCATGGAGGCGCAGCAAACAAAGAAGTGCTGGATCACAGTCTGGGGTTCCAGGGGAGTTTATTAGGATCCACGGGCACAGGGCAAGGAAGAGGAAGAGGGACGGAAAGTGAGGGGTGGGGAAGGTGCAAGGAACCCAGAGACTGCGAACGCAGAACAAAGGGGTGCAGAGGATTAAAAGGGAAGGGAAAAGGGGAGTGGTTAGCTTTGAAGAGCCAACCAGGGAAAGCCAGAGGGGAAGAGATAAGGAGGGGAAAAGGGGTTACAACCAATAGGTTTACAGCAGAGGAGGGTACAGACTCAGGAAACCAATAATACACTGAGCTAGGGAGAGATTTCTAGAACATAAACCATATACAGAATGGGGGCGGGGGAGAGCACAGGACCAATGATATGCATACCCTAAATCCTGCTAGCACACTGCAACAGACTGGGACTGGTTTCCCCAGTGAAACCCCTTTTTGCATCGAGGGCAAGGTGTATTGGGTTTTTTATTGTCTTTTTGTATTTTCGGACACTGTTTTCTAATGTGGCCCCCTTCTCCACATTCAAAGCACTTAACAGCTGCTCTGGCCACTTGCAGCTGTTGGGCTAAGGCAGTAGCAAAAAGTTCTGCTTTGAATTGATCCAAACCGATATTAGCGCATGTCTTAATATAATCAGAAAGTTCAACATCAGCGCTATTTCGTATTGATGCCTAAAATTGCTGGTAAAAAAATTTGAGACGCAGACACGTAGTATAGGAAAAGGGTATTACCTTGGTTTAATAGGATTCCAGGTGCACCATGACCAAAAGAACCTTTGGGTACAACGAGTGTATAATTTTATGGCCCTCACCAATTAGCATACCTATCTAAAATTTCCCAATAAGAAACCTAACAAATGAAGTAATTGCCCCCTTATTCAAATTACCTCCCCCAAAAAAGGTTACAACTTAGTTTACAAAAACATGTCCCAGGGATGGGGCTCTTTCAAGGTTGGTGCCTCATGTTCTTGAGATTGTGGAGATTGTTTCATCTTCTCCAAAGAATTCTGAACAAGGCTAGAGTACAAGGGTTATAAACATGTGGGCTAAGATATAGGGAGTGAAAAGTACAGGAATGGGAAAGGGTAAAGAGTATATATAAAATGGTATAAAAGTATAATGAAAAAGGACAAAAAACCCATCAGGCATCAGTATCAGGTCCAAGCAGGTCTTTTTTACAGTCATTGTTAGCATTTTCATAAGCAAGGGATTTTAAGACAGTATCAGCTTTCACCTGTATTTCAATTTGTCACTTAACGGCTGATTGCAATCAGTCAAAAAAGGCAATATATGGTTGTCCTAGGTTGCAATATAGATGTATTTAAGTATTCTATTACCACCAGCTGTGGGCCGTTAGCTGTTATCAGCTGCTAATGACCCACCCCGGATGACAGACAATGGGCCATCAGGGACCCACCGCATGACTCATGGACTTATCCCATTGTGGGATGCTCTGCCCAGGAGGGAGGAGCCAGGTGTTCCCACCTGGATATAACCTGGCCTTGGAACTACCTGAGCTAGCCCTGCTTACTGGGTTCCCAGAGGACAAGAGCTACCACTGGACCTTCAGCTGGAGATCAGACCTTCACAGGATCACCGCTTGAACTGAACTACTTCAGTTGGACTGCTACCACCACCCTAACCGGGTGTCAGTTTGTATCTGACTTTGTCAGTGCTTTTTCCTTGTATTATTTCACTTATTTTTACTTTCAATCTTGACTTGTGATTTCCCACCGGTTTGTTTTCAAACCAATACATATGGTTCATGAGGGGCTTGTCTGATGGTGGCGAAACCAGGCTCTAATTTTTTTGTGTCAAGTACTTTTTGTAGTGCATGCAGGACAATAACAGTAGCTTGCTCCCATGCCTGGGGGACCAGTTGCAATTAGGTGTGAGCTGTGGCATACATACAGGTGCCTGTGAGTTGAGGGGCAGGTATATTGATTGGGGATTGCTGATTGGCATTATTCAATACCTGAGTTTGACCCATATCTACAAAATCCATTCACCAAACAGAGTATTGTCCCCCTGTCAAAACCATTTTAAAGAGAGATTTCCAACCCAAAGGTAACATCGTATGAGCTTTGGCCATAACATCTATTAAATTCATAGTAAAGGAGGAGTGTAAACCATTTTCCTTCACTGAGATCCACAGTTCCTTTAGCATATCATATGGCAATTGGCTGTGCTGTGGATTTTGATTTCGATATAGAACCGGCATAGCACAATAAAGTTCAATATCCCCTTCTTTTAAAGCCTGCCTTTGGCATTCCTGTATAAACCTTTCTGGTTCAGGCCCTGCAGGTGGCAGTGTGTCCTCATCACAGTCAGTAAAGGAATGCAACGTGGCATGTGGCAGTGGTCGGTTTGCGATAGCATTTCTGCATGCAGTTTGTAAAATTTCTTCTGCACTAGGACTAGTCGCTGCCATAGCATGTACTGGAGCTAGGGGAGGATACAAGTCAGATGCTTTTTCAGGATCAATAGGACCAGGTGTCTTGCATGGGAGAGAGGAGATTCATGTGCTTTTGCAGTTTGACAGGCTTTAAGACAGCTAGTTCCCCAAGACTTAGTCCCGTTCGCAAGATTCTTTGATATCTGGCCGATTTGTCTAAAAATACCATTTATTTGACACAGAACATAACAAACATACAAACATAGAACAGATTGACACACATAGACACACAGTGAATACATAATTGCAACACTATGGTAAAAATGCAATTATGGGGTAAAACCTTGCTTGAACTATAAAGATAGTTAAAAACGCAAGAAATGCTTGCTTGAACGATAATGCAAGTTAAGAAATGCTTGCTTGAGCTAGCTGAAATGCAAGTTAAGAAAGGTACCTATAAGTTAGCCGGAATAATACAATTTAGGAAACTCAAATGATCTTACCAAATCCATATTTGGAGCTGGAATACATTAAGATTTCCTCACTCAATCCCAGGGAAGTAACCGCAGGGCTGCGTCCAGACCTGGGGAGAAAGCATTTCTTCACGCTGTAGAAAGCTTCTGGCTTTCTGAGTTTTCGTGAGCTTTTTATAGGATAAAAGTGTGTATTTGTAGTCACTGAAAATTTGCTCACATTCTCTCTGCATTCCACAGGGGAGTGTCTTTTCAGACTTTCAGTCACCAGCACCAGGTAGTCCTTGATTAGGTTATCAACCTAATCTGAGCCATCCATTTCCTGGGACGGAATCAGGGAGAGAGAGAGAAGGCGGAGGGGGGTGTCCTGCCACACCAGGATCAAGAGGATACTCTCTTTCTGGATTGTCCTCCTCAGGTGAAGTCTCATTAGCAATAACAACAGTAACTGACTAACGCAATGGGGGGAGGAGGGGTGGAAATAGGCCTCTGCGTTTACCGAAAGTGTCTCTAAGGCTATCGAGAGATCACTCCAGCCAGCACTGCTCTGGTGCTGTACAGAAAGACCCTTCTCACACCCGTGCCGGTGTAAGGCACAGATTCTCACTCACCCAGGGAGCTGGATAGCTCATGCGTTACCGGAGACAAAGAACTCAGAGCGCTCAATCAGCTGGATGTTCCAGATGTTTATTGCAGAGGGTTCCAGGGTGAAAGAGAAAGAAGAACCCCATGTGTCCCTAGATATAGGGATCACCTGGGATCAGGGGAGAGGAGGCGGGGGGAACACCACAACCAATGGGAGAAGGGAGGGATGAGTCAGGGGTTAGGTTACAGCCAGGGAGATTTACATAATTTGGGGAGGGACTTATCATGTTACTCAGACTAGGATGTTTCCCACCAGTGAAGCCCTGCTGTACTGGAACCACTTGGCTCCCCAGCAGTTCTTGAGGTGGTATCACGCACCACCACATCTCCCCCTTCCTTATTTAAAGGAAAGGCTTCCCCTACTTGCTTCGTTAAACACTTCTTGAGGCAACCGAACAAGCTTAGAACAAGGAAAATTATTAGGATCACCCACAGTCCAGCTTTGACTAAGGATGTAGCCATCCTTTAAGTCCCCATTGTCCGAAAAGATCGCCAATCCAGTCTGCTTCTTTTTCTGTATTTAGTTCTTTGATTTGATCCTTTATTTTCTGTATTGTTGCGTGGATGCTCTGGCTATGAGATGACAGGTTAAAGCAACACAGTCCCTCGAATTCTTCACAGCCGTGTCCATGGGCCAATAAAAGAAAGTCGATGGCTGCTCTGTTTTGCAGTGTTGCATGCCTGGTGGTTTCTTCATCTTCAAGAAGCTGAGAGAGGGCACTTGAGGTTAGGTTAGCATGCTTTCTGAGCCAGCACTCAAGGTGGCTAAGTTCACCTAAGGCTTTTGCTGCCGCTACTCCAGGCAGGAAAAATGATGCAGCAATCCTTTTAGACAATGACCAATTGATAACTTCGCTATCACAATTTGGATCTAATTGTTGTATATGTCTTTTTTGGCGGGCCAATCGAGTATGGTTTCTCCAATATAGAATTTGGGTTTTGTTAGGTGCCAGTACAGAAAGCCTGCCGAGAGTGCACGGCCCCCCCCGGAATTGGGATGGGATTCCAGACCACGCCCGATTCCCGCAAATCAGGAACACACCTGTAGGCAGCACTTTGGGGTGTACAGATGACTCTGCTGGGATGACCTTATTATCCTGACACCAATTACTGACAGAGTAAACCTTTTCCTGGGGTGCTGCATTTCTACTATGACTTAATTTCTGGTGTTCTGACCAGGATAATGCCATCCCTCCTTTCAGGCTGAAGACAAACTTGAGGCAAAGGGTAGCCCGGGAGGACCCCATGTGGTGGTTTTGATTGGCCCAAAACATCAGTGAAGTGTTTTTAAAATCTAGAAGAAATTTGGACCCCTCAAAAGCTGTTGTAGTAGGCCTGGGGAGGTGTCTGAGGGGTGGGGTGTGGCACAAAGATGGCTCCTGTGTGTCCTGAGTGAAAGTTCTGGAAGTTTTTACATCAAGTCCAGCAGAGCCAATCTCTGATGGCTCTGAAGGTGATGGACATGCTGCCGGCCAAGTTTGGGCCAATTGAAGGTGCTGGTTACGCCTCTGTGAAAACATATTTAAGAAAAATTCAAAACAAAGCAGGCACGCACTTCTTTCACTTTGTAGTTGGAGGAGGAGGAGGTGCAGGTGAAAATATGTGAGGGAGAACAGCATGGAGATTGCCAAGGTCAGTGAAGAAGGGGGGAGAAAGAGGTGCTCCAGTGCTTCCGGCACCGGAGCTGAAACTTTCTGCTAGCCGTGGTGGAAGCTATGGGGGGAGCAAGAAGTTTCTCCTGCAGCCCACGGAGTCCATAAGGATGCAGAAATCCACCCACAGCTCACTCCAGAGGAGGAGGTGGATGCCTGGAAAAGACTGTGAACCAGTGGGAGTCTCATCTAAGAGTTAAAACTGCAAAAGGCCTTGACTGGGAGAGAAAGGCCTTGCTCCTGGCATGGAAGCAGCCTGGCCTTGGCTTCAGAGAGTCTGCACAGCACCTTATGGACAAAAAGACTCATGTTGCAGCAGAATTCGGGCGGGAATGTTGCTCATGAGATTGGACCCACGCCAAAGAAGTTCTCAGAGGACTGTCTCTCGTGGGAAGGACCCCTGGCTAAGTAGAGAACCTCTTTTCCTGATTGGACTGACCAGAGGACCCCTCAACCTGCCCCCTGTCTGTGTTGCTGGTTTGGAGAGAGGGAGGGGGGGGGTGAGTGCAGAGACTGCTTCTTAAGAGGGTGGGGGTGTTGCCCGAACCGAGGAAACACAAACAACCGAAGTTATTTATGCGGTGCTTTATTGAGGGCCCTGGGGACCTGAGGACTCGCGTCCAAAGTCAGAGCCCCAACCTGCTACAAAATCACTGAGTATATATATGTTTTCTTTCCAAATTGCTTCATCTCAACGAATTTGATTTCTAGACACATCTACCTGATTTATGATTACATTGTGACTTTGTTTTTCGTTAACTGAACATTCTTTATCATCATTAATCTACTACACCCTATTAGATAAGTCACACACTTCACTTAGCAGATTACTTAAATAAACAAACTGTTCTATAGCTACATTCCTTAGACAAGTCTTTCTACCCTCCTCAGTATGCTCTATTGATCCTTTTGATCGCTACTGGCAACTTCGCTACACAACACTGTTTACACTCAGGCCTACTGATCCCTCCAAGCCTTAGCATGACTACTACTAAAGTCTTTATTCATGGTTTTGCAACAAGTCCCCCCTTTTGAGCATTCTTCAATTTCCAAGTTGCAAGGATGCTCAAATCTCAAAGTCTTTTGTTGGAAAACACAGTTTTTCCAGCAAAACTCATGCTAACCGAACAGAGCTGAGCAAGGTTTCAGTGTTCCCAGGCCTCAGTGAAATTCCGACAAGCTGCAGTAGTTGTTTGCCTGAGAATGTTTTGTGGGAAGAATGCCATGAGAAAGATTAGGAGTCAGGAGTGTTATGAGAAAAGAATAAGGGAGTTAGCAAAAGGATCCCAGAGTGTGTGAGAACAGCTGCAAGTGTGTGTGTATCTATAATTAGAAACTTCTGTAACAGTATATAAGTCTCTCGTTTAGCGAAATAAAGTGGGAGCTTACTTTATATCTCATATTGAGAGTGCTGTGAGTTTTCCCTCGCGCCGCATCTCGTTAAATGATGACCTCCGACGTGATACGGAGCGAGCAACGGACCCTGACAACGGAGTTTTACGACCCGGCTTCTGAGAGCGGCGCGAACGGAGAGGTGCTAGAGGAGTGCAGCCTCAGCGTGTCGTGTCTTTGCCCGAATTGGCAAAGGTCGGAAGACACAGGTGATTACCTGCCTACCGTGAGGGCTATAACTCGGTATACTGCACAACTCTGGCAACTTGCGAGCCTCGATCGAGTGCTTAGACGGTGTTGACCAGGACCCTGAAAACCAGCTGGACCCAAAATGGAATCAGAGGTAGCCCGAATTCTATTGTTATGCTTTTTAGAAAAGCACGAACTCAGTAGCCTGTTTTATTTGGCTGGCCTGATGGCAGTAGGACAAGCTTATGGGTTTTTTATAAATCCTATTACAGTATTCAGTGTAACAGAATGGCTGAATTACGGAGCTGTTTTGCTTTTGGACTGTGATAAAATTGCAAGAAAGCTTGGCAAATCATGGAGTAAAATTGTAGCCTGCTTACAAATACATGCCACAGAGCAAAACCTTACGTGGCTCACGGCGCAGGACATAGTACCCGCATTAAGCAGAGAAAAGCCTGTGAATTACTGTGCCGCTTTTGATATGCGTAATACTTCGGCAGCCGCGGCACAGCTGCCAGGGAAACCCCCCCCGCCAGGGAGGGGGGGGGAGAGACTGCTGATAACCGAGAATTTAAAGTTGCTCGATTGGATGAAAAATCTGTTCCTGTCTCAAAGTATCACAAAATTTGGCAATGTTACAACGAAAAACATCTTAGCTGCTTTGTTTGAGAGAGTCACTGTTGGACTTTTGCCAGAACAACTGAACATTTTGTTAGAACGAGCTCCGATATCGCGGGTAAAGAAACAAAGTAACCAGAAATCATCCCGATGTTACCGATGTGGGAGTGAGAGACGCATGCAGAAAAACTGTAGCAGAAAAAGCTGGTGTTTCTACTGTAACAAAGATACTCACAGCACAGAAGCTTGCAAAAACAAAAAGAACAAACAGAGGGTGACCAGTGACCCGGGAGCAGCGGCGGCCCCTGCCCTGCGGCACGCCTGTGGAGGAAGTTGTTCCAGCCGTGGCTTCTGGCCGAATGACAACCAGAGCGGAAGTCCCAGAGGGTACCCCGGTGGGCGGAGTCGCGAGCCATCCACGCCTCCTTCACTGCCCAACTGTGATGTCTGTGATGAAACTCTAAACTCTACTGATTGACAGCTTCAGCAACGAACCAGAACTAACCAACAGCGTTGCCAACAGAAACAGCCTGAGCAGAATGGAGCAGATCGGCTCTTCCTTCAGCCTGGCTGCACTGACACCGAGACCAAAGCAATTTACTAATAAAGAAGCATTGTAACAAGATATTATCCTGATAAAAAAATAATAACACCTTGAATACTAAAAGCCTTAAATGAAAATTGAATTTTGCTAAAGCATTTGTGTGTATGTGTGAATGTTGTAGGCCTACTGAGAGTGTTTGCTTTTTGAATGCTTTAATGTGTAAATGAAGGCTGTGATTAATGAGAATGTGATTTTGATTTCTTGAGAGTTTTAATGTGTGAATGAAAACCTGTGAGTGAAGTTATACTAAATAGTTTAAATTACCTGTTAAGTATCTTTTGATTAAGCATAGATTCTGTTAAAGTTAAGTAATAGTGGATTTAAATTCTATTAAGTTGTAAGTTCTGTTAAAGTTAAAATTCTGTTAAGTAATATTAAGTGATGTTAATTTTAAATTCTGTTAAGTTTTAAATTTTAGAGTTAAGTTGTTAAGGTAATATCAATTTTAAATTTCATTATAGTTAAGTCCTACTTGTTAGTTTAAGATAAGAGTTATTAAGATTAAGTTTTATTCATTTTTAGTGATATTAATTTTAAGTTTTAAATTTGTTAGTTTATATTATTATTCACAAAAGCTTTGTGGTTTTATCTTTCTTAGTTAAAGTTAAGTAATAATATCTACTGTTTTCAAACATTTCATCTCACCTTATATAGCTATCTATAAAAATAGTAACATATTAAGATACTCTCCTTATTGATATTAATCAAAGCTTGTTTATAAGATGTTCTAAGAAAACCCTTCCACTTAGCACCTAAGCTCTGGCCAAGCTTTGGTTCTAACTGGCTGGGAAACATGCCATGAGTCCCAAAGTGTTTTACCAAAATGTGATCAAATAATTTTCATTTACCAAATTGAATTTATAAAAGCTAAACCTTCTTCCAAGTAAACTTAGAGCCCTTGTCCGGAAAAGGTTCTCTAAGCTTTACCTGTGAAGTGAATGTTTTCAGCAATGACAATTTCTAGACCATGGCAACATATCTAACTAGTGAAATTTCCTTAGGTAAATTTATAGCAATTCTAATAATAACAATTACTTACAGCAAAGCAAATTAATCTGATAACAAGACATCTGTTCTCACAACAGAAACGGGGGAATTGTTGGAAAACACAGTTTTTCCAGCAAAACTCATGCTAACCGAACAGAGCTGAGCAAGGTTTCAGTGTTCCCAGGCCTCAGTAAAATTCCGACAAGCTGCAGTAGTTGTTTGCCTGAGAATGTTTTGCGGGAAGAATGCCATGAGAAAGATTAGGAGTCAGGAGTGTTATGAGAAAAGAATAAGGGAGTTAACAAAAGGATTCCTGAGTGTGTGAGAACAGCTGCAGGTGTACGTGTGTATCTATGAATAGAAACTTCTGTAACGGTATATAAGTCTCTCGTTTAGCGAAATAAAGTTGGAGCTTACTTTATATCTCATATTGAGAGTGCTGTAAGTTTTCCCTCGCGCCGCATCTCGTTAAATGATGAC
>NC_139510.1:18906387-19080675 GCF_008360975.1 Lichenostomus cassidix
TCAAATGCATGCTTAGCTGATAAGCCATCAGGCTAGAGCTGTTACCTACAATTTGAATTAAGAGTACAGCCTTCAGCCCTGGAAGCCACAGACAGGCGCCTGTGCTGGTGGAAGGGGGCAAAAGCTCAGAGAATCTTTCTCCCTATGCACCTTCATTGTCACATATACATGATGTCGCATTTTTCCACTCTCAGGTCCCTTTCAAAAGTCCAGCAGCTGCTCCCATAAAAAAGGTTCTAGAAGAAAAAGCCAGTGCTGGTCTGCACCTTCCCCTTGCCGCATGTAAGCCACACCAAACTCACCAGTGCACTCTGTACTTTCCTTCTCTGCTGCATCTACCTTTATGTTCTCTGGATCTCGGAATCTAAAGCTAAACTGAATTGTTTTGACATAGGGCTGGGTTAAGAATATGTGCCAGCACAGGTATCTTTCTTTGACCTTCCCCCTTCCGATTGATAACTTGAATTTGGCAGGCAACTGAGTGGCAGCCACACTCTTTTTGCAGCTTGTAAACTGCTCACGTAACTGTCAGTGATTGATATGGGTACTGAGCCTGGTTCATGCAAAGTCCAATTTATTGTACAGAGCACATCTTTTTTATACTGTTACAATCTATAGCTTAGCCATTACAAGAACTTTGGTTTGCAGGGTTACATGTTTTACTTTCGTTAAAGGCTACTGATCACCATCATCTTGCTTAACCTCTCCTGCTAATCACTTATGCATAAGGTAAACACAAACTTGTCTTACTCTTTGTCTCAGCCCCTGCTAGGGGCGATTCAGCTTATCTCTCCTAATGTTTCGCATTAACTGATAACAAAAGACTTTTGCAGCCCTCCGACCCTGCAGCTCCACCCTGAACTCCCACATGTAACCACGGAGTTCCTCTGGTTCATCCTTCTCCTTAAGAAACATCATGCTTTTTCATTCTCCCAGAGTGTGAAATGTCCATCTACTTCCGTCCCGTTCCGCTGTAAAAGGGGGAATGTTGCTGTTGAGCAGCTAGCAGAGTAATGAATGCATCGGTTCTCAGTGGCAAGAAGGAATGACCTTTATTGTTTTGATTTCATCACATATATAGAGTTCTCAAAAGTCACCCAGATTGGTCAGTCAGAAGCCTTCCCCCAGGCCTGATTAGCCAGGCCTGCACTGCCCAAGTTCTGGGACACTGTTCCAAAAACATCCAAACTTTATCTTTATTTACAAAACACAAGAAAACTTCTCATGGAAAAAACTGTGCTAGCCACAGGGGAATAGGGAAAGATTGTTTTTAATAGATTTCTCGGACAAAAAATAAAGCGCAAGTGCAGAAATATTATATCTGAGAACTGATTATTTATAAAGAAGGATAAGTGTTCCTACCAAAGGGGGACAGAAAAAGGAGCAAAGAGGGAAAAAGAGACATGGAGAGAGAAAGAATACCAGAGAGATCATTATTGCTGTACCCCAGGCACCCCATCGGTGAGGGTTTGGCTGATGAAGAGTGTGTGCTGCGAGCTGCAAGGAGTCTGTGTGGCTCCCTTGGCAGGTTGGGCGTGATTTTCAAACAACAGAAACTGCGTGTCCCTTCCATGCACATGGAGCGGGATTGCAGGGAGAAAAATGAAAAGGGGGAGGGGGGAGGGGGGCAGAGCTGACTCTCCAGGTGAGCCACCACTCCCTCTAAGAAACCCAAAGAAAATGGACCTCAGTTGTGTCACAGTTAACTGCTTTTATGTGTTCGGCCCTCCTATAGCATGACTTCCTGCGCACTTTTTCCACACATTTTTTCCTGGGCATCCAGGTGTCACCGAATCTGCGGGAAAAAAAATACAAAAGCCTTCTAACAACATTTTAATGTTAGAGAGTCAAGGCATTACTTTATTATCTGGCCAGGATGTTGTTCTGGCCAGGATGTACCACAGAAATCATCTCATCTACACATAGCCTGGGTGTGTAGAGAGAATCATTCTATGATACACAGCTTTTACTCGATTTTTCAGATATTTTATACAGTAAAAATACATAGGAAAGCATTGGGTCAGTGTTCATTGGTCTAAAGTTGAGCAAACTCTTAGTATTTAGTTTTCTATTGGATCCGAATCTCTTCGCCTCTGATGCTAATTAGATTCTTCATTCTTCAGTTTTTCTTATCAGTCTTTTTTCTGGGCCAGGATGTCTTCAGCCCTGCTGGAGGTGGTCTGGGGTAGCCGCTTGTGATATCCATTATGTCTTGTTGATAACCACAAGGTCCTGGCGGATGTTCTGTTAATAGTCTTTATCTTTCTGGTTATCTTCGGGGTCACTCCCAACCTGTTGGTATGCTGAGTTCACCAGACCTCATCTGGTGGAGCAATGCCCTGGAAGAAACCTAAAATTCCTTTTCCCAGGGTAAAGACAAACAAAACCTTTGACTAAAGTTTTACAAAATTTTTGACCTGATATATTTTCCAACACAGGGATCTGCCCCACCAGCAAGGGGGGTCACATGCAGACAAGTAGTGGAAGCTTCCTCTCTCCTGATTGGCTGCCAGGGGGACAGAGGTCCCAGCACGTATACAGGCCCTATGGTAATTTTTTCACCTCATGTATAACATATGTTGAGGCATAAATAAAAATCAGATTGGTCTCTCACAACTTCTCACAGAGAACACTGTGCTGACAGAGAAGCAGTCCAGTGTACTGCTTCTGGTGAAACATTCCAGTGCCAAGCACTTTTCTTCTCAGCTTTACATACCATCACATTCTATCAGTCTTGTAGACTGAATCTAAATGGAAAAGTTTTTGGCTACATCTTGCACAGATTACTGTGCCAGGACAAGAAGCTTGCTTGGACCTTGCCCATTAGGGAAGTGGGAACTTGTATTCAAACCACAATCAAGTGGCAGTCCTCTTTCCTTTACAACCTGCAAACTGCCATCAGATTACTGTGCTCTGCATGTTCCTTCTCATCTCAAAGTGTCATCACATGCTTTACAGCTTCGTAATGCCTGAAGATCTGAATATTATTCTCTTACAGAAAAAATGTGCCAGGACAAAGTCCATTTCTTCTTGTTATAAACAAATTCACAAGCTGACAGTTTTAGAAATATAATCTTGAACATTTATTAGGGGAACAAAGGCATATGGTGCCGGGCGCGCATTGCAAGTTTGTCTTTGCCAGTAGCACACCCTCTATTCATCTTAATGTGTATTTAAGTACTTTCTGTAACAGTTACATATTCATTAAGTCCCGAAAAAAAGCTATTTACACTTCAACCACCCATCTTTCTTCGATCTTTGCCCCCTTTCACCAGCGCAGCTGTCTTGGGTCCTCTGGTTTGCCTCAGGGCTGAAGGCAGAAATCCCCTCTCAATGTTTCTTCAGCTCTAATTCAATTTGTGGCTGACAGCTTCTCAGGGAGGTGTGAATGGAGATAACAGACTTCCTGGGATGCATGAGGTTTATTTCTTTTTATTTCTTTATGGTGTCTTGATCTCTGGCCTTGTGGCTTATCAGCTTAGAAGACATTTATTACCATGTATTTCTTACCACGTTTTCTAACATATTACAACTATTTTGAAATTATAATTCACTCTAACTTTGTTTCTACTTAACTATATTTTATCTTAGTGCTACTTTACACAGTACATTATCACTTGTAAATGTTAAATTCATATATGAGAAAGCCAACATTCACTATCCACTCATTTATCACAACCCCCCCTTTTTTTATGTTGGCTTGAACTATAATTTTTATTCAAACTTCATTGTTATGCTTGAAATTTTTACAGATTAACCGGGCTTCTTCAAGAGGGTCTCCAATGTTGTTTTGTTTCTTCAGGATCATTATTCTTTGTGCAGTCCCAGAAGCAGCTTGTCTCGGGTCTGTGGGCACGGTGATTAGCTGCATACCTTGGACAACACTTGTGATTAGCCAGATGAAACAGGGAATTAAACAAGGAAGGAATACTAACCCAGCGATTGCATACAAAAGGAAAAAACCTAGTTTCTTCCACCAAGTCGTTCCTAGGAATTTATCCCACCAATTTACTTCTAATACTGTTTCCCATTTTTGAACTGGTACATGAGCAATCTTTTGTATGTCTGTGGCAATATCATGTATAGCTTGACTATTATCAGTTATTTGCAGGCAACTGTAGCAACGTGGTGTTTTGAGATTCCATGTGCTCCTTTGTCCCTCTGCTTTGTATACCATTGGTTAATTTTGAAATATGCTCTGCTGTACCCCAAAATCTATTGATGGGTTCCCTATGCCTGTCTTCCCTTCAGACTCCTCGGGACTGGCTCTGGGGGAGACAGTCCCTCCCCCTTCCTTTCCCTTTATAAGTCGATGTCCGGATCAACTCAAGGTCTCTGCATCTCTGAGCTGCTAGCATCTGCTCCCTGCCCTGTCTCCCTTCCCCCTTCTCCTTCCCTGCAACCCCCTTTTCCCGTTACCCCAAATAAACCTCTCTAGCAGAACAGAGATGGAGTCCAGTTCTTCCTTTGTATCACTATATTCCTGCTTGAATTGACGTGGTTTGAAGACTCACGCCATGCTGCAGAACCTCGGGGGCCGCCTGCACCAGACCCGGTGGGATTTACACGAACCAGAGACCCGGTCTGGGGGAGCAGCCGGCCTGTGCCACCCTCCTGGACCGAGAAACATCAGGCAACAATTGGAGGAATTAAATTTCCCACATACTCCTCCTTTTTCTGCTAATAGATAGTCAAGGGCTAAATGGTTTTGGTAAGTCATGGCACTGGTTGGGGATAGCGGCTTGGTAACTAATTCTAAAGCCGAGGATGTTTAGTTGCTAATAATTTCGACCACCACTTGGAGTCTTATTATCCTATTTAGCCTATAAATGGGGGTTCTGTATCCCCAGGATCCACCTTGAGCTCGGGTGGCTGGGCCATAATATTCTATTATTCTTTCAGGTGGCCACTCATCATTTTTCCACATTTGAGTGCCTCCTACTTTGTCACTCAATTTTCAGATACTTTCTTGTTGGGGTGGGTGATACCATCTCAGGAACTGCTGAGGAGCTGAGGGGTTCCAACACAGCAGAACCCCACTGGTGGAAGCCTTCTTAGTCCTCCCCCCTGGAGAACACGATGGTTCCTCCCCAAATTATGTAAATCCCCCCAGCTGTAACCTAACCCTTGATCCCATGCCTTCCTCCTCCCATTGGTTGTGGTGTTCCCCCCGCCTCCTCTCCCCTGACCCTCCAGCCGCCCCTTTAAATGTAGACGGCTGGGGTGTCTCGTCCTCTTTTTGGCCCCGGAACCCTTCAGAATAAACTCTGGAACCTCCGGCTGACTGAGCGCTCTGAATTCTTTGTCTCTGGTAACGCACGAGTTATCCAACTCCGTGGGTGAGTGAGAATATGTGCCTTACACCGGCACGGGTGTGAGAAGGGCTTTTCTGTACAGCACCAGGCAGTGCTGGCTGGAGTGATCTCTCGAAAGCCATAGAGACACTTTCGGTAAACGCAGAGGCCTGGTTCCACCCCTCCTCCCCCTCCGCGTTACTTTCTATTGAACTTCGCTTTTTTCTTTGTAAGTCCTCATAAACTGGAATGCCTAGATTTTTCCCTACTGCCGTTGGCAATAAAAACAAATCCCGGCTGAATTGTTCCAATTGTGAATTGTTCCAATTGTACAGACTCCTCTCCAATCTTTGGGGAGTCTAGTATAAGCTTTTCTTCCACAAATCCAAAAGAGTCCATCTGGGGCATCCCACAGCATATTAACACTGCTACTACCGTTCCAGTAATTATGTAATCCTGTCATGCCTGGAAAAGGACTGATAAAGTCATCATTGCTACTGTTACACCAGAATAAGGTAGTGCTTTTTTGGGTGCTAAAATTTTTGCTTGGCTGATTGCTCAGTTTCCAATAGCCCTTAGGGGTTTCTGGTGACCACCAACGGTGGGTCACATTTGTGAATAGGGTTCTTTTACACAGGGTTATTCCTACCCAGGTTTTATATACTGCTCGACCCTCTCTCCCAATGCATTCCTCACCCATTACTCCTGAATTTAGCATCCACCCTTCAGGGCGGTGTTCTCTAGAGATTTTGGTTTTATTCCGCAACAAAATTTCGGGGACACTTAGGCTAATTCCCCTCCAGGGCCACAGCTCATTTGTCAAGGCACCTCCGCATATCCAGCAGTCGCTGACATTTAGAGCTTGTGCTATTCGTTCCATTAAATCTATAAATAGATTTTCACCTACTGGTGGACTAGGAAGTGTTTCTTTTAGCTGCTCTTTAACTTATAGAGGGAGTCTGAGGAAGTTAAGGGTGTCTGGGTCTGTTTCAGGATGCTTTTGAGAGTCTGTATTCGCTGCTCTATTAGTTCTTTTTTAGTTATGTCTTGTACATCCCCTCCGTCTGAAATGTCCCACATTCCTGCTTTGGCAAAACAAACATTCTGTCCTTTCGGACACAGTAGCCCAAGCTGATGTCCCCCTGAGGATTTTAATTTCGCTACCCATAGTGAGTGTTTTCCATAATTACAAGTTTCTAGTGATTTTGTGTAAAATAGAAATTATTAATGTAAAAGAACTAGAAGCTGGATAATAGTAATAATAATATTTTTGAACTGATTTAGAGAGCCAGAGATTGGATAATGATTTACTAAGATATGCCTGCTGCAATCCATTTATTATTCACTTAATGAATTTGTGCCTACCTGGTATCGGGGAGGATGGAGAGAAGAGAGCCAAATAATTGAAAGAAACCACCAAGTGTAACCAAGCATCCCGCTCTTGGACCCCAGGACCGGTACAAGTTGGTTCTCAGGCTTGGACTTGGACCAAGAACCAAGGGAGCATGCGCAAGGGAACAGGGTGAACAGTTCATCGTGATGAAGAGTATGGATCATGTAGTAATCAATCATTTGGGACCCTTGCCCACAATTAATCTGGGACACTGCGCTTGCGCGGGCATATTTAAATGAACTTTGAACTCATTATAATACGAAGCGGGGATAGATAATGAATATGTATAGGGGCTTTGTCTAACTTTATGCATATGTAATCTGTAACCTAATATAAACCAAGTGAAGTGCTGCTGAGGGTGTGCATGTTTTTGGACGGGCTACCCCCCATGCACCCCAGCTGGAATAAACACATACCTCCTTCATAACTATCTGAGTTGTGGAGTCATTCCGTGCTTCACTAGGGGCGCTTCATAATAGTACACATTATTTACTATTTTGTGCCAGGTTAGATAAAGAAGCACGGCTGCCCCATCGCATAAGGAAGTTACACTTGGTGCAGGGATTTGTTAGATTCGCGTTGCTTGGGGTTACCCATGCGAGGATACATGTGATAATTATAATCGCCACGGTTGTAATTGGAGGTCCAGTATGGCATACTTCCCCTCGTCTCATGCTCCCCGAGGTTGCTGCTCGTGGCCGGACTATACCTGAGACAGGTGCAGAGGCTAACCCGGGTTTGCCCTCCTTACACCACTTGTTCCATTTCCATGCAAATCGTACTGCACACAAACGTAATTTTTGCTCCCATTTTTCTTCAGGAATTTCCTAAATTTCAGGTACGAGTAACTCCCACCCACACAGAATTTGTTCTATCGCAGTATTTTCCTGGTCTCTTTGTTCTTTATGCTTTTGGTAGTTCAGACAGCGGGGATGCCTCCTTGTTGAAGAGCAATACCATTTATTCGATCATTCAACACCTTTGCATAATACCCATGCTTGATGATTTAAGTGGCGGTGTTTTAGATGTTGTGTGTTTTAGTTGGTAATGATCTCCCCTGGCCTCTTGAAAGGTTGCATTATTCTTATGCTAATAGTGCCAAGTATCTAGCCAGCTGTCAGGCCGGTGTTTTTTTACCCAGGATATTGTGGTTTCCCACTCTACTTTAGCTATTTCCCACCCAGCAGGGATTGCAAATTACCACCCAAAAATTAGGGTTAAAATCTCAGTTAGGTGCCAGCGATAGCGGGATGCACTCATGCAGTTGGAATTATAGCGGCACCGTGGGCACCACGGTTGTCGTTTATGGGCTATACAATACCAATTTTGTTTACAGCTTATACACTTATACTCGACCCAGCTACAGTGTCTCCTGTTTGGATGAACTAAACCAGGTATGTGAGCTGGTACTGGTGGGGGTTGTAATAATACTTTGAGGTCAGGGTACAGTGTAATTTTTTCTTTATACAAATCACAAGCTAATGCATACACATTGGGACTTTCTGTTTGATACAGTCCTGATCCCCCAGTTTGGGGTGGAACTGTCCCTCCCCAAGGGGGGTGACGAAGGGGTTTTAGGACTTGTCCTGATGGTATTTGGAACCACTGATACAGGCTTGGTTTTATTTCTTCATTATTTACAACTCCTAGGTTTCTCTGTTGATTATTTGAGTCCTCCCAGTTCATTACCCACTTGTACGTGCTTAAGAGTTAATTTTGTATCACCCGGCATAGATATTACAGTCCACTCCTTCAGTTCTTCTACGGGTCCTTTGATTCTGTTGGCGTGGATCCACCCTCACTCCTTGGTTCGGATTGCTGCCTTGGTTGTCAGCAACACCTGGAATGGACCTTCCTGTTGTGGAGCCAGAGTCTGCTCCTTCCACATTTTAACCATTACCCATTCTCCAGGGTGAATATTATGGATTTTAAAGTCTAAGGGTGTGGTTTGAGGAATCATTCCTCTTGCTCACAAGTTTTCTAGTGTTTGAGCAATTGTGGTGATATATTTCTTAATGCTTGCCTCCCCTTCCTCAAAAGTAGCGGTTTCATGCAGGGTGGTTAAAAAGGGCAACCCAAACATCATTTCATGGGGTGACACTCCGAAATCTGATCTGGGTTGTATCTTGACCCTTAATAGGGCCAAAGGTAAACACCTTATCCATGACATCTGTGTTTCAATCATTAGTTTGGTTAAGGTGTTTTTTAGAGTTTGGTTCATTTGTTCTACTCGGCCTGAACTTTGGGGGTGCCATGGGGTATGCAAATCCCATTCCACCCCAGAGCTCATGTGTGGTGTTGCGTCCCCAAAAAGCAGCTGAAAGCCCCAACGCCACACGGAAAGGCGCCAGAGGGGCGCCGGGCGGGGCTGCGCCGGAGCGGAGGAGCATGCAGGAGCCGCGTGGGGCTCGGGGGACAGAAGCCCAGTGGGAAAGGAGGTGGGACGGAGAAATGTATGGACGCAGTCTTTGGTATTCCAGGGAATTTATTAGGATCTTCGGGTGAGAGTCCAGGGAAGGCGAAGGGGGATGGGAAGCAGGGGAAGGGTGGAGAGGCTGAAAGCCCAGAGACTGCAACAGCGAGCACACTGTGGCAGGGGTTTATATGGGAAGGGAAAAGGGGAGGGGATTAGCTCCGGAGAGCCAACCTGGGAAAGTCTGAGGGGAAAGGTCAGGGGTACACTAAAGAGAAACAACGAGAGGGAACTCACGGCACTCTCAATATGAGATATAAAGTAAGCTCCATTTTATTTCACCAAACGAGAGACTTATATACTGTTACAGATATTTCTAATTATAGATACACACACCTGCAGTCTGCTTCTCACACATTCAGGGATCCTCCTGTTAACTCCCTTATTCTTTTCTCATAACACTTCTGACTCCTAATCTTTCTCATGGCATTCTTCCCACAAAACATTCTCAGGCAAACCAACCACTGCAGCTTGTTGGAATTTTACTGAGGCCTGAGAATACTGAAGCCTTGCTCAGGCTTGCTCAGTTAGCATGAGTTTTGCTGGAAAACTGCGTTTTCCAACAGTACACACCAATAGACTTCTGATAGGGAAGGATGCATAATTCAAAAAGAACCAATAATATACAGAGAAGGAGAACAAAGGAGAAACCTCCGGACTTTGGCTGCGGTGCATGCTTAAAACTTGCAGACACACACTGCTACACTCGTGTTGTTTGCTGTAAAACTTTTTATGTAAAATGTGTTCCTCTATCTGAGTCTATTTTATTAACCATTCCATACCTGGGAATAATTTGTTCTAGGAGAGTTTTGCAGACCACATTCGCTGTAGCTCTAACAGCTGGAACAGCTTCTACCCAGTGAGTTAAATGGTCTATTATTACTAATAAAAATTTCCATCTCTGCACTTGGGGAGGTTCAGTAAAGTCCACTTGGATGCTTGGAAATGGTCGCAGGGCTAACTCACTCTCTCCTGGTATGGTGTAAGGGTCGATCCAAGAATTGAGTTCTGTCTCAACATTTCTCATCAGAAATTACAGGTGCAGGACTTATGCAGAGAATGCTGTGTACTTGCCTAAGGCTGGTGCGGAGCGAATGCTTCGTGCCCGCCTAAGGTAGTACGGAACGAATGCTTTGTGCCTACCCAAAGCTGATACGGAGCGAATGCTTTGTACCTGCCTAAGGTGGTACAGAACGAAGACTTTGCACCTGCCTGAGTTGATACAGAACAAAGGCCTTGTGCCTGCCAATGCGGGTATGTGACGAAGGCTTTGCACCCGTTGCCCTGACACCCATTGTGAAAAACCTGCCGACCATGCCTCGGACACTCCTCCCTTGACCCTGCCAAGTGGAGTTTGGCAAATCTCCACAAGAATTAAGGGGGGGCAAAGGCGGCTGGCAAGGAGGGACCAGGTGTATGGACTAGCATAAAAGACAGCTTTGGAGTGGCTGAACTCCGAAGATCTTCCCCACCGAAAGATCACATCGATCTTTGCAGAGGCCAAGGAACGCCGACTGACCGGGACTCCAGGGACGCTGGACATCTGTGGACCCGTGGTGGTAGCTATAGCCCCTTTCCTTCCCTTTCCTCCCCATCTTTTCCCAATTTTCTCTCTTTCTCTCTCTATCGCAGGCCGCTTTACAGGCCAAATTAATAAAGTTCCCCCTTGGATTGAAATTTAACTCCCTTGACTTGTTGCATTTTGTGTTTTCTTTTCCTTTTTGCACTCTGAGATCGTAGCTGGTATGAACCATCACGCGTCTGCTCATGAGTGGACCGTGACATATGTTTTTTCCCATATTCTGTTTATTTACTCTCTGACATGTTATACAGTTTTTAATAACTTGTTTGGCTAATCTGAAAATCTCAATGCACCCATAATTCCTCAAAAAATGATCACACAAAGCTTGAGTCCCCCAGTGAGTTTTTTGGTGCATATTTTCCAGTATTTTTCTGGCAAGGGGCGTATTAAGTAACTGCCTCCCATCAGAAAGTTTCCATTGCCCTGATTGGTTTCGCTCACCCCCTATCTTACGAAATTCCTTCTCTTCCGCTTTGCTAAATTTTGGGATTTCTAATTCTTCTTTGCCTGGAGTTAGGATTAACATAACTTTTTCGCTTCCATTTTCTGCTGCATCTCTGGCTTCCTGATCTGCTAAATTATTCCCTCTTATTTCTAAGGTTTTTCCTTTTTGGTGTCCTTTAATATGCGCTACAGCTATTTCCTTAGGCAACCTTAATGCTTCTAAGATTTCTAAAATAAGTTCTTCATTAATTAGTCCCTTTCCCCTTGAGTTTAATAACCCTCTTTCTTCCCAGATTTTCCCAAAAGTGTGTACTACTCCATATGCGTATTTTGAATCTGTAAAGATTGTTCCTACTTTTCCTTCTCATAAACTCAAGGCTCTATTAATGGTGTACAACTCACAAGATTGGGCTGACCAGTGACTAGGCAGTTTTCCTTTTTCCTTAAGTCCCATAGTTTTCCTGTCTACTACAGCATATCCAGACATTCGCTGCCCTTGCTGGCACCTGGAAGACCCATCGATAAATAACTTTTCCCTATCCAGTAGTTCACATTCCATTAAGTCTTCTCATATTTTTGTTTGATAATCTATTAGTTCTAAACAATCATGGGTAACATTCCCCTCTGATTCCCCATTCAAAAACTGGGCAGGGTTCACATGGCTACTTGTGGAAATCGTCAGATTTGTAGTTTCTAGAAGCATTGTTTCATACTTTAGCATCCTTGAATCTGTGAGTGTCTCAGATTAGAGACAAATTTCTCTAGGTGGAGAGTGCTCCGAACAAACGCCTCCCCCAAAAGCCAAGGGCTCTGGCACCCCCTCCCCCACCCACAACAGAATTTCTTAGATGAAAGTGAAAAAAACTATTTATTTAACAGAACATGGAGAGTGCTCTGCAAGGCACAGGGGAAGGGGAAAACAGGGGAAAAGGAGTTATTAAACCTGAGTAATCAGCTGGCGAACTTTAGCGTCCTTTTCCTCAGAAGTAGTTTCCCCTCTCCGGGGGCCCCCGGGGGCTAGGCGGAGTTGCTCTGGTAGCTCCCTGGAGGATTCTCGTCTGTTGTCCTCCGTCCTCCTGGACTCCTTGGGTTTTCCGGGTGAGAAAGCAAATAGAAAAAAAGGGTCTAAAAAAAGACGACGAAGAAGCAATCCCAGGGAAAAACTAGCAGCCTCGACAAAAGCCGCAGCAGTCAGTCCCAGGAATGCCTTTTCCTCCCCCTCACTCCCCTGCAGAGAGGTTTGGAAAAGAGTTTTAAACAGCCCGTGATCATTCCACTTGCTGAAAGCAGTTAAAGCCACAGGACCACATTTCTGAGCATACAAGCAACGATAGGGAATACCGGATTATCATCACCCCAGGACATTCCACCCCTTAGTCCATATCATTGTCTTAAAGCCCACCCTAACATGTTTCAACATAGGGTGTTTCGCCTGCTGGCAGTTGGTTGTATGGTGGAGCTTCCTCCACATGAGTCACCTGTTCCAGCTCTTCTTCCTCAATCAGACTAAAATCTTCACCTTCAGGCCAATTTGTAATTATTTCCAAAATCCCAGGGCCATTCAGATTTCCCATACAGGCACACTGTGTGATAAGGGCAATCCATTTGCTCCATGTGCCATTGGCGGCATGGTGAGTAGAGGGAACCTCTGCTTTAAACATCCACCCCAGCACTGGTAGTCGGGGTGCCAGGAAGAGTTGTGCTTCTGTGCCAATCACCTCTGAGGCAGCTTGGACTCCTTCGTAAGCTGCCAAGATTTCTTTCTCTGTTGGGGTGTAGTTGACTTCAGACCCTCTGTAACTTCGACTCCAGAATTCCAGTGGACGACCCCGAGTCTCACCAGGCACCTTCTGCCACAGGCTCCACTGTTGGAAAACACAGTTTTCCAGCAAAATTTGTGTTAGTTGAGCAGGCCTGAACAAAGCCTTAGCATAGGCAGGCCTCAGTAAAAATCCTAGTAAAGTGTCATGAGAAGCTAAAACCTGGGAACACAGCTGTGTGTTTCTAGGCTGTGGAAAAAATGTTATGAGAAAAGATAGGGAGTCAGAAGTGTTATGAGAAAAGAATAAGAGAGTCACCAGGAAAAACTCTGATTATGTGAGAACAGACTGCAGATACGTGTGTAACTATAATTAGTAACATCTGTAACAGTATATAAGTTTCTTGTTTGGTGAAATAGAATGAAGCTTGCTTTATATCTCACATTGAGACTGCCGTGAGTTTCCTCGCACTTCTCGTCAAATGGTGACCCCGACGTGATACGGAGATACAGATAGCAGGACTTAGGACCCTGCTCCGAGAAGTGACGACCACGGACACTGGCAGCAGAGTTTACAACCCTGCTCCAGACAGCAGCGAGAACGGAGAGGTACCGGAGCAGCACCGGTGAGCCAAGGTCATCGCCCCTGCTAGGGGGGGTGATCCAAGGGCTCGGGCCGAACAAGACCCGCTTCCGTAAGGGCTATAACCTCAGTAAAGCTGCAATTGGCGACCGCGGAAGATAGAGAGACGACGGCGGCGACCAAGGTGCTTTAAACCCAGCTGGACCAATATGGAGACGGAGGTAGCCCAATGTTTGTTGTTATGCTTTTTAGAAAAGCATGGACTCAGTAAAGGCCCTCTATCGCAGTTAGCTGGTCTAATGGTGGTGGGACACGCCTATGGATTTTTTACAAATCCTGTTACAGTATTCGACATAAAAGAGTGGTTAAATTATGGAGCTAGTTTACTTCTGGAGGGTGATAAAATTGCAAAAAAGCTTGGCAAACCGTGGAGTAAAGTCATAGCCTGCTTACAGCAACATGCAACAGAGCGAGAACTTGCAAGGGTGACAGCACAGGAAATAGCAGCCGCAAAGAGCAGAGAAAAAACTGAGAGTTGCTGTCCTGCTTTTAACATGCAAAAGACTCCAGCAGCCGCGCGGCCGGGGGAGCCCCCCCCGCCAGAGGGGAGGGGGAATCGTAGCTCTCCCTCGCTGCCACCGCTGGCAAGGGGAGGGCGCTCCGCACCACTGCCGGGAGCTGAAAATACAAAGTTACCTGATTGGATGAAAAAACTATTCCTGTGTCAATATATCATAGAACTTAGCAACTTTACAACGAAAAACATCTTAGCTGCTTTATTTGAAAGTGCCACTGTTGAATTTTTGCCAGAACAACTGGATACGATGCTGGGGAGGGTTCAAGTAATGCGGGTAAAGCGCTGGAGTAACCAACAACCAACCCGTTGTTATCGGTGTGGCAGCAAAGAACACATACGAAAAAATTGTAGCGAGAAAGTTTGGTGTTCCCGCTGCAACAGAGATACTCACACCACAGAGGCTTGTAAAAACAAGACCGGCGGCTGCGCAGCAGTGACGGCCCCTGCCCTCCGCCGCACGCTGCCTGAGTCCCGCACGCACAGACCTGTGGCGGAAGTTGCTCCAACCACGGTTTCCGGTCAACTGGCAAAGAAAGCGGAAGTCCCAGAGGGTGCCCCGGTAGGCGGAGCCGTGAGCCATCCATGCCTCCTTCACCGCCCCAACTGCTACGTCTGTGGTGAGATCCTAAACTCTACCCCTCCCCAAGGATGAATAAATGATTGACAGCTTCAGCAGCAAACCAAAACTAACCAACAGCGTTGCCAGCAGAAACAACAGTCTGATACCCGAATGGAGTTGTTTCTCCTCGTAGTCATGGAGAACTTTCAAGAGTTCTTTCTTTTTGCTCTCTAGCTGCAGATACAGATCTTTGAACACGTTCTCCAGCTGCTCCCCCCAAAACCTCTAATTATTCACTTTGCTGGGTGAAAAACCCATTGCCAAGTGTCAGCCACCAACCAGAGCTAACCAGCAGCACAGCCTTGCTATGGCTTGATCCGGTGCAGCTTCATGACTTTTCAGCTTTTCTAGAGTTCCAGGAAAATGTCTTTGAGCTTGGCTCCTTCCGTAAGCACTTGTCCTGGCAGACCTTCACCGCCTGCTGCAGCTCAGCAACCAAAACTCCCTGAAAATGTCCAATTTCTTAAGAGTTTTGATGTGTGAATGAAACCTATGAGTAAAGTTCTACTGAATAGTTTAAGCTACCTGTTAAATGCCTTTAGTTAAGTATAGATTCTGTTAAAGTTATGTAATACTGAATTTAAATTCTATTAAGTTTTAAATTCTGTTAGAGTTAAGTTTTGTTAAAGTGATATCAACTTTAAATTCCATTATAGTTAAGTCCTATTTGTTAGTTTTAGATCAAATTTATTAAGATTAAGCTTTATTTGTTTTCAGAAACATTAATTTTAAGTTTTAAATTTGTTAGTTTATATTATTATTCACAAAAAACCTTTGCAGTTTTATCTTCTTTAGTTAAAGTCAAATGATAATGTCCACTGTTTTCAAATATTTCACCTCACCTTATATGGTTATCTGCAAAAATAGTAACATGTTAAGACACTCTCCTTATTTATATTAATCAAAGCTTGTTTATGAGATGTTCTAAGAAAACCCTCCTACTTAGGGCCTAGGCTCTGGCCAAGCCTCAGTCCTAACTAGCTGGGAAACATGCCATGAGTCCCAAGTGTTCTGCACCAAAATGTGATCAAGTAATTTTAACATGCCAAATTGACCTTATAAAAGCTAAACCTTCTTCCAGGAAAACGTAGAGTCCTTACCCGGGAAAAGTTCTCCAAGCTTTACCCGTGAAGTGAATGTTTTCAGCAATGACAGTTCCTGGACCGTGGCAACATAACTAAATAACTAGTAATATTTCCTTAAGTAAATTTATAATAATTGTAGTAATAAAAATTACTTATAGCAAAGCAAATTAATCTGATAACAGACAACGTCTGTTCTCACAAACAAAACGGGGGAATTTGTTGGAAAACACAGTTTTCCAGCAAAATTTGTGTTAGTTGAGCAGGCCTGAACAAAGCCTTAGCATAGGCAGGCCTCAGTAAAAATCCTAGTAAAGTGTCATGAGAAGCTAAAACCTGAGAACACAGCTGTGTGTTTCTAGGCTGTGGAAAAAATGTTATGAGAAAAGATAGGGAGTCAGAAGTGTTATGAGAAAAGAATAAGGGAGTCACCAGGAAAAACCCTGATTATGTGAGAACAGACTGCAGATACGTGTGTAACTATAATTAGTAACATCTGTAACAGTATATAAGTTTCTCGTTTGATGAAATAGAATGAAGCTTGCTTTATATCTCACATTGAGACTGCCGTGAGTTTCCTCGCGCTGCTCGTCACTCCAGGATAGACCACGGCTCTCAGCTGCAGAGTAAAGCACATTCTCTACCTCTGTCCTGTCCTGACTGGGCCAAGGGCTACTGCATGAGCGATCTCCTGCTTGATCTGGGTGAAAGCTTGCTGCTGTTCAGGGCCCCAGTGTAAATCATTTTTCTTACGGGTAACCAGGTAAAGAGGGCTCACGATCCGGCTGCACTCAGGAATGTGCATTTTCCAAAAGCCTATGGCTCCCTGGAAAGCTTGCGTCTCCTTTTTGTTGGTTGGTGGAGACATTGCAGTGATTTTATTGATGACCTCAGTGGGAATCTGACGCCATCTGTCTTGCCACTTGTATTGGTTTGAAAACAAACCAGTGGGAGACCACAAGTCAGGAATGAAAGTAAAAATAAGTGAAATAATACAAGGAAAAAGCACTGACAAAGTCAGATACAACCTGACACCCTGTTAGGGTGATGGTAGCAGTCCAACTGAAGTAGTTCAGTTCAAGCGGTGATCCTGTGAAGGTCTGGTCTCCAGCTGAAGGTCCAGTGGTAGTTCTTGTCCTCTGGAAACCCAGTAGACAGGGCTAGCTCAGGCAGTTCCAAGGCCAGGTTATATCCAGGTGGGAACACCTGGCTCCTCCCTCCTGGGCAGAGCATCCCACAATGGGATGAGATAAGTCCATGAGTCATGTGGTGGTTCCCTGATGGCCCATTGTCTGTCATCCGGGGTGGGTCATTAGCAGGTGATAGCAGCTAATGGCCCACAGCTGGTGGTAATAGAATAATTAAATACATCTATATTGCACCCTAGGACACCACTTCACTCCCAGGAACTGGATCTCTTTGGCAGGCCCCTTGACTTTGCTCTTTTTGATGGCAAAACCAGCTTCCAGGAGAATCTGGATGATTTTCTCTCCTTTCTCAAATACTTCTTCTGCCGTGTTCCCCCACACAATGATGTCGTCGATGTACTGCAAGTGTTCTGGAGCCTCACCCCTTTCCAGTGCAGCCTGGACCAGCCCATGGCAGATGGTGGGACTGTGTTTCCACCCCTGGGGCAGTCAATTCCAGGTATATTGCACGCCCCTCCAGGTGAAAGCAAACTGAGGCCTGCACTCTGCTGCCAGAGGAATGGAGAAAAATGCATTAGCAATGTCCGTAGTGGCATACCATTTCGCTGCCTTGGACTCTAGCTCATACTGGAGCTCCAACATGTCCGGCACGGCAGCACTCAGAAGTGGAGTCACCTCATTTAAGGCACAATAGTCTACTGTTAATCTCCATTCTCCTTCAGTTTTGCACACGGGCCAAATGGGGCTGTTAAAGGATGAATGGGTCCTGCTGACCACCCATTGGCTCTCCAGCTCACAGATTAGTTTGTGAATGGGAATCACAAGATCACGAGTTGTCCGGTACTGTCGGCGATGCACAATCGAGGTGGCAATCAGTACTTGTTGCTCTTCCCCTTTCAGGAGTCTTACTGCGGATGGGTTCTCTGACAGTCCAGGGAAGGTGTTCAATTGTTTTATGCCCTCTGTCTCCACAGCAGCTATCCCAAATGCCCACTTGAGTCCCTTTGGTCTTTGAAATATCCATTTCGGAGGAAGTCTATACCCAGAATACATGGGGCCTCTGGGCCAGTCACAATGGAATGTTCTTTCCACTCTTTTTCAGTCAGGCTCACTTCAGCTTTTACCAGGGTCAAGTCTTGTGATCCTCCTGTCACGCTGGAAATAGAAACAGGTTCTGCCCCCACGTGTCGTGATGGAATTTTCATGCACTGTGCACCAGTGTCAACTAAAGCCTCGTATTCTTGTGGCTCTAATGTGCCAGGCCACCGAATCCACACTGTCCAAAAAATGCAGTTCTCCCTGGTCTCTACCTGGCTAGAGGCAGGGCCCCTCTAACTCTGGTGGACATGTGTATTAGAGGTTCCTTCAAGGGGATCAGACATGTTGACTGGAGCTACTTCCCTTCTGGTGGAGTTCCCTCTCTGAGTCTTGCCCTCCTTCAATTTACGCACTCGTCGTGCCAGGACAGCAGTGGGTTGTCCATCCAACCTCTTCATGTTTTCTCCACTTTCACACAGGAAATACCACAACTCAAGTCGAGGGGTGTATCAGGTTCTCATAGCTGAGGAGCATCTGCTTGGGGTAACAGAACCTTTGATCTGTACTGTCGAGATTTGGAGAAGGCTGTCTTTAAACTCCTTACTGAGTTTCTCATGATTCTCCTCTATCTTATCTTCTAGTTTCTGCGGACATGTTTCTACAGCTGAGATTCTTGCATTCGTTGGGCTATGCACAGCATCTGCATACACTCGGAGCTTCCTTGCCATATCACTCATGATCTCATGCCCATCATCTCGCTTCATCATTGCTAAAGCAGAAGCATACTCTGATGGCCCAAGCCGTAGGAGTTTCCGCCACATTACAGGTGTACATTCTACCCCATCTGGATCTACAAGCAGGGCTGGGTTTCCCATGTCCTCTGGGAAGACAATCTCTACCACTGCCATTTCTCTCAAGCGTTGAATCTCTTGTTCTATGATCCTCCACGGGGTTTGGCGTATATAGAGATTGTCGGGGCATAGGTATCTTTCCCTCGCACCTTTGATAACTCGTCTCCAGAGGCTGCAACAGTCAGTCCCATCCCGTATTGCTTGAGTGATATCTGGGTAAAGTGACACAGTCCCCAAATGCCTTGCTTCAGTAGCGTCTAGAAGTGTAACATCGCCCACAGCATCCCAAAGATGGACTAACTAATTATAGATTCACCATCTCGTTGGACATAATCTTTTCTTAGGCCGCAAAGGTGTCTCACAGTCATGGATTCAACAATGATCTCTGACTCAGTTGCTGACTTTGAGGATCCCTCTCCACCATCACCTGGGCGATCAGTCTTGACTTGGGTTTTCTTGCTTCTCATAACAGGAGCAACTGCCACTTGCTTAGGCTCCCTGTCTTCCTGTTCTATAGTATCTGACAGTGTACGATAAGCATATGCCAGGGTCCAACATATTGCACTGCAGTTGTGTGACTGTACAGATTCTCTCCCATGGGAAACTTTCCCTTTTCTCTTTAGCTATAAAGAAAACATAAGATAAACACTATAGGAACAGAGAATGTTTTGGAATGGGTGTTGGGACACCTTGGCCAATCACCCCGAGGGGTGGGTGACCGCTGGCCAATCTGAATGGATTTCTCTGCACTATAAAAGTCAGTTTTTTCATAATAAAGTTTCTTCTTCGCTTGAACTTCGTGTGTACTGTTAACTGTTTCGCTCCATTATCGGTTCAACAGCGACATCTGGTGATCATCGACATGTACTACACGCGCCGCTGAGAGGTACGACCGCACCCGTTCCCCCTCCCCTCTCCGCCCGCCTGGCTTGGGGGTCGGAAGGATAAATGGACCTCCCCCTGCCAAAAGACAGCCTTTTTCTGTCCCTCCTGAAGGACCCCTGGGGCGGTCCAAGGGTCAGGTGGAGACAGCTCCTGGTCAGTGCCCTGTTATACTGGGCTGTGGGCCATGGCTTCTCGGAAGTGTTGGAGGCCCAAGTGGACTCAGCTGTGTGGCTGCGAGTCAGGGGCACGCTCTTGAGAGAGCTGGTGTATGGAAATCCAAAAACTGTGTGTTTATATCACACATGGAGGCGCATCTGGGATTCCTTAAGAGAGCAAGAACCTCGGATAGGAGAAGATGATCTCTCTCTCTGTCTAGATTCCTTGCTCTTGGCTAACGAGAGCCTGTCTAAGAAGTCCCCGCCCCAGGCCGACCCGGCCATGGCAGATGCGTCCGCCCAGCACAAATATATCTCTCCACGGGACTATGTCCCTCCTAAGTACACACATCCTATGGCAGAGATGTTGAAACAGGAAAAGAACTGGCAGGGTTCCGCAGTTACTGCCTCCACACCACCACCGGTTCCCCCATGAAATGCCGCTGCCCCACCCCCTGGGCCAGAGCCCCCAGCACGGCCTGGGAAAGGACGGACCCCAGTTCCATCCATTCAAACCGCAGACTCGGGGATGCCAATGCTAGCACAAACCACGTGACCTGGCACGGCGCAGCCTGAATCACAAGTGGCCACTGCCCCGGGCGGCTTTCTACAGGCTGCAACCGCGCCTGGCCCGGGAGGAGATCCCCTCCCATCGGCTGCGTATGTGCCAAGTGGTCCCTTCCAGACAGCAGCCGTGGTCCTTCCGGGACAAAATCCCCAGACGCCGGCTGCGCAAATACCTGGGTTTCTGCAAAAGTCACCCCTCCTCTCGAACCAGCTTTTAATGGATATCCTGAGCGAGCTCACTGGGATCCGCCAGGACTTGGTGGAGACCCGTTTGCGAGAGACCCCTCCACCTGGGGCGGGGTGGCCCGGAGGTACCCACTCCAGCAACCTGGAAGGCAGCCAGGATTCATCCCGTGGCAACAGCGGAAGTGACGGCAGGGACGCAGATAGATTCCGGGCAGGATAGGCGTGTCCCAGCAACAGTTCTGGTGGCAGAGGCGACCCCAGCATGGCACGCCGATCTAGCTGCTTCTATGCCATCACAGCAGACGATTTTAACTGATGCTGTGCCAGTGCAAACAGAGGGGCCCCCCAATGTTCTACCTGTGTTGCTCCCTTCTCTGCACTCCACTCCGAGCTCCACCACCATGCCGTCTCTCGGCAAAATTCTGCATCTGGCCAGACTCCATAGTTCGTGATAGGGCTTGCGGAGATGCCCCAGTCTGATGACTCAGACAGTGAATTAGACTAAGTGCCTGCTCCAGGGCGAAAGGCTGCAGTGGCAGGATGGCGGAAGAAGCACCTGCTTCAGAACCGCCCTTGGACATTCCCAGACTGTACGGTGACAGTACGCCCAAGGAACCCCCAACGTTTCTGGGAATCGGTAAAGTTGGGCATGCTGGAGGAGGGAATTTGGAATCTTTTAGAAAAACTAGGGTTGCCAGGCCAGACCAGAGACCCTGAAGGGAATCTGGTGGCTGTTACGGAACCTCTAGGAAGTGTACCAGCAGATCAAGGTGATACTAGCACCCCGCAAGGGGATGCCCAAGCCTTTCCTGTGTTCAAGGCTCCCCTGAATTCGGGTCAGGAACATAGCCATGACATCATTGCATGGAAAGTGGTGCAAGACTTGCAAACAAAGGTAGCACAATATGGGCTTTCCTCTCCAGAGGTCATGCAAATTATTAGAGTGATAAATACTGACCTACTTACTCCATTCGATATTAAGCATTTAGGTCAAGTTCTGTTCCAGCCTTTGCAATATGCAGTTTTTGAGAATAACTGGAGAAAAATGGCTGAAAAACAGACAATGCAGAATATGGGCTTGCCTCCTGACAACCCTAGACATGCAGTTGGGGTGGATGTCCTTATGGGAACAAATTTTTTTCTAGCCCCAACATCCAAGCTACTTGGGATCCTCAGATCCTGGAGCAAGCCCAAAGATCGGTATGGGAGCCATCATAAAAACCATAGACATGGCTGCCCCAAAAACACTGTATTCTAAAATATCTTGGGGCAGTCTGAGCATTTCCTGACTTTTGTAGAGAAGGTAGCGGCAGCCCTGGAAAGGCAAGTGGAAGATGATTCATTGAGACAGATATTGTGCAAACAGTTGGCAAGAGACAATGGCAATGACTAGTGTAGAAAGATCATAAATGCCCTACCAGGGGAACCTACACTCGCAGAAATGGTAGAAGCTTGCTCTAAGGTGGGATCAGGGAACCAAAAGAGGTCTGCCTTGGCTGCAATTCTACCGCCTGGTCAGGTACCCCCTGACCGTGGACAAAAGCAGCCCAAGGCTGAGAACAAACGGAAATGAGTGAAATCAAAGCAGAAGGAGAATTCAGGTATCGGGATTCCCCGGTGCAGGAGGTATGGTGGGCCAGGGCACTGTTCAGACTATTGCAGGTCTCAGTACCATGTAGATGGTTGACCTCTGTTGGGAAACATGAAGAGGGGTGCAAAAAGGGGGAGTTGCCCCCCAACACAAGCATTTCCCCAGAACAGGGCAATGGCACAGGCCTATCCAGTCAATTTGGAGACGGCACTCAAGGACCAGCCCGGGTTGACGTCTACACCGCAAGAGCAGTCATCCTAGAATCTGGTGACGCCCATAGGGTTCCCTTGGATGCGCATGGACCCCTAGGTCAGGGATTCAGGGCGCTGCTTGTGGGGAGGCCTGATGTCACCCACCAAGGGATTTTTGTCCACTCAGAAGTTATAGATGCTGATTTTACAGGCCAGATTCATGCTACGGTTTCCATGTCAAATCCCCCTGTCACTATCCCTGAAAATACTCACATTGCTCAATTATTGCCTTTTGAGCCTTGTGCCCCCAGGGCAGAGCAACAAGTTTGCGGAGGTAACAGCACTGAGTCGCCGGGACTTCTGCAGGTCTGCTAGGCTGCAGACATTTCTAGTCAGAGGCCACAGATGACATGTATCCTTGTCCGCCGAAAGCTCGTCCGCACCGGATTCAGCTCAAAGGTTTGATTGATACGAGTGCTGATGTAACGATTCTCTCCTCCTCTTCATAGCCTTCTTCATGGCCTCTAGCCCCTGTGGGATCAGCCATTGCAGGGCTAGGAGGAACCACACAGAGCCAACTGAGCAAATGACCTGTGTTGGTGAAAGACTCGGAGGGACACATGGCCACAATCCGGCCCTATGTTACTTTGGCTCCAGTTAACCTGTGGGGACGGGATGTGTTGGCAGCCTGGGGGGTGCGGATCAGGACAAATTTTTGATAAGGGTCACTGTGTGCAAGGGTGCACCGTATTCTACGCTATCTCTCTGATGGCTGACCAAAACACCCATATGGGAACCACAGTGGCCCCTGCCAAAAGACAAATTAGTTGCCCTTTGTCAGCTGGTTCAGGAGCAATTGCAACAGGGACACATTGAGCTTTCAACTAGTCCCTGGAATACCCCCGTTTTCGTAATAAAGAAAAAATTGGGGAAATGGAGACTGTTGCAAGATCTCTGGAAAGTTAATGCAGTGATGGAAAGTATGGAGAGCTTGCAGCCAGGTATGCCCTCACCCACAATGATCCCTGCAGGGTGGGAAATTTTGATCTTTGATTTGAAAGATTGTTTTTTCACAATTCCTTTGCACCCCAATGACAGACCAAATGTTGCCTTTACTGTGCCTGCAATTAACAATGCTGAGCCTGTAAAGAGATTTCAATGGAAATTGTTACCTCAGGGCATGAAGAATAGCCTGACTATCTGTCAATGTTATGTTACTCAGGCCTTGTCCGGAATCCATGAGCAGTTTCCTGAGGCACTCTGATACAATTCTATGGATGATATCCTGGTGGCAGCATCCACCCAGGACGAGTTGCAGAGGTTACAGCCTCGATTGCTCGCTGCCCTGCATTCCTATGGGTTGCAAGTGGCTCCGGAGAAAGTTCAACAGCAGCCTCCTTGGAAATATTTGGGAGTCAAAATCTTGGATCGAACCATACAACATCAAGAGGTGCAGTTGTTGGACTCTATTAAGACCCTGAATGATGCCCAAAAATTGCTCAGTATCATCAATTGGTTACATCCTTATTTAGGACTAACCACCACACAAATTTCCTTGCTTTTTAATATTTTAATGGGGGACTCTGATCTAAACTCACCTCGGAAATTGACTCCTGAGGTGCGACAAGCGCTGAACGAGGTGCAGCAGGCTGTTACTGCTTGTCAGGTTTATCAAGTGGATCCTTCTATTGTTATCACTGTTTTTATTACTGCTCCAGACCTTCATCCTGCAGGTATCATTGGCCAGTGGAACAAACAATGGGATGACCTTTTGCATATCCTGGAATGGGTCTTTTTGGCCCATCAGCCAAAAAAGACAGCACCCACATTGTTCAAATTGATCACTTGTCTGATAATTAAATGCCATCATCGGTCTTTACAATTGATGGCAGCGGATCCTGCAACGATTGCTGTTCCAGTATCGCCGGACAGCTTTGAATGGAGCCTTGCTAATAGCTCTCCTTTGCAAAGTGCACTGCAGAACTTCTCAGGGCAGATTGCTTACCACCTGCCCGCCACAAATTGCTGCAGCTAGCAAATTCAACCAGTTTCACTTTGCGGCCAAAGAATAGTCGGGTGCCAGTGCACGGACCCACCGTCTTCAAGGATGGTTCTGGGGAAACAAGAAAGGCCATTGTTACCTGGAAGGAGGGATCTGAGTGGCAGGTGCTGAAAGGCCATGAGTCAGGCTCTGCCCATCTGGTCGAATTGAAGGCAGTTTCCATGGCTTTTCAGCGGTTCTCTCAGGTACCTTTGAATTTGGTCACTGACTCTGCTTATGTAGCAGATATAACCAAACGTTTAGATTGTTCACTTCTAAAAGAAGTCAATAATGCGGCTCTGTTTTCCCTATTGCGAACTTTGTGGAAGGCAATTCAAGTTTGAGTGCATCCATATTGTATTTTGCACATTCGAAGCCACACCAATTTACCAGGTTTTATAACAGAAGGCAATGCCAGGGCTGACATGTTATCCAACCCTGTGTGAATGGCACCTCAGCCTGACAAAATTGCACAAGCCAAGTCATCACACGATTTCTTTCATCAGAGTGGACATACCCTGCACAAGCAGTTTCAATTGACTCCAACTAAGGCTCGTGACGTTGTCAGTGCTTGTGCTGATTGCCATGGACTTGCTGCACCTCTGCCACCCAGGGTAAACCCCAGAGGCCTAAAGGCCTTGCAGCTCTGGCAGACCGATATGACGCACATCCCTGAATTTGGCCGATTCAAATATGTGCATGTGTCTATTGACACTTTTTCCTCAGCTGTGTGGGTGTCTGCTCATACTGGAGAAAAGAGTCGTGATGGCATTGCCCATTGGAAATTCGCCTTCTTGGTCCTGGGCGTGCCATGTACCGTGAAAACCGATAATGGTCCTGCCTATGCCTCACAGAAGACGCGGCAGTTTTTGCACCTATGGGGTGTAGACCATAAATTCAGTATTCTGCATTCTCCTACTTGCCAAGCCATTGTTTAATGTGCTCATGGTACTTTGAAGTGTGTTTTGGAAAAGCAAAAAGGGGGAATCCATGGGGAAACCCCAAAGAGCTGACTGGAAAAAGCTTTGTATACAATCAATTGCCTCACAGCACCACTGAATTCGAATAATCCTGTGATCTTGAACCATTTTCTCTCTTTGCAGTCGTCAGGCGAGATGCACTTGTCCTGGGCGAAGGTCTGGGTACGGAACCTACTTACTAACACCTGGGAAGGCCCGCATGAGCTTATTGCTTGGGGTCGTGGGTATGCTTGCGTTTCCACAGATACTGGGGTATGATGGCTGCCTGCAAGATGCGTTCGCCCTGACCTGCAGCTCCAGAGACAGAACCGACAACCTCAAAATGATAACCAGAATGCAGAACATCAACTGAATGATCCTTCTGATGATGGTCAGGACATCTACCATCAGGCAGATGGTCCTTCCACAAGCAGAGTGAATTTTAAGTTTATTATGGAGTCAGAAAGCAAGGACTTTGAAAGCCATGTTTAGAATTAATTTTGATAGAATTATGATATAGATTAAGTTTTGATAGATGCATCACCCATGGTATTGCTGGAGAGTCTCTCTGTCCACCTTAAATCAGCATCTGGTTTGGGCTCTGTTCGGTAAATAGCCACTACCCAGCAGACCCTGTTATCGGTATTCAATTTAGGCTCTGTTTGGTAACTGGCCACTACCAAGCAGATCCTTCATGCTGAGTTTGTTCTCCCTTCTTCAAGGGACCTACAGAGGATCACAAGCAATGCCTTTCCATTTTTAAACAAAAAGGGGGAGCTGTGACTGTACAGATTCTCTCCCATGGGAAACTTTCCCTTTCTCTTTAGCTATAAAAAAACATAAGATAAACACTATGGGAAGGGAGAACGTTTTGGAATGGGGGTTGAGATGCCTCGGCCAATCACCCCGAGGTGTGGGTAATTGTTGGCCAATCCGAACGCCTTTCTCTATACTATAAAACTCAGATGTTTCATAATAAACTCTCTACTCCATCTTCTCCGCTTGGCTTTGTGTGGGCTGAGTTTCGCTCTGTTACCAGTTCAACAGCGACAGCTTTTCATAGAAAAATTTGACTACTTTGCTATATTCTTCAATCCACTGCTTACAATACCCCACTAGTCCTAATAGCTTTCTAACTTCTTTTTTAGTTTGCAGTGGGGGAAGAGATAATATACCCTGCACTCTTTCTGGATCTAACTTTTTGCTCCCCTGGCTTAACCAATGTCCTAAGTATTTCACTTCCCGCTCCACAAACTGTAGCTTTTTCTTTGAAACTCGTAACCCCCTTTTCCCAAGAAAATTTAACAGATCAATAGTGGTGCTCCGAACTGTTTCTTCATCTGATTCTGATATTAATAAATCATCTACATATTGTAAAATAAGTGTTTCTTCACTTCGTTCAAAAGACATAAGGATAGCTTCTAAAGTTTGGCCAAACAAATTTGGGGATTCTGTAAAACCCTGGGGCAATCTAGTCCACCGTAATTGCTGCTTTCTTCTGGTCTCAGGATCCTCCCTTCAAATGCAAAGAAGTCCTTCCTGTTTTCTGCTAATGGGCAAGCCCAAAATGCATCTTTTAAATCTATTACACTGTACCATGTGTGACAGGGACAGATGTTGGGGAAGAGGAAATAGGAAAGCCTTATAGATATGATTACCTGGCAAAAGATGCTGAAAACAAGCTCTGAGTTACTGAACAGCTAGAAAACAATGGTATAGCCGACTGAAAGTAATCCCCTTCTTGATGAAACAATACCCTCTGCCAGCAGGCAGGTCCAAGGGTCAAAGCAGACGCTGCCTGCTTGGCAGAGGGTCCAAAAAGCAGGTTTTAGAGTTTAAAATATAACCCCGTATGGTAATGCGATGATTCTTATAGGTTGTATGTAAATGCTGTAGAGTTTGTAGCTTGTCTTAGATTGGTTAGAGGGAATTAGAATATTCAACAGAGAAGATGATTTATTGCATTGTAAACAGCAAATCGCTCTCTTTTACTCTCTTTTACGCTCTTTTTACTCTCTTCTTTCTGCTCTCTCTCTCTCTTTTCTCTGGCCTGCTTTGGGCTGCGTCTTGCAGCCCAGCAGGCCTCTCACGCCCATGCTCTTTCGCAATAAACCCTCACGTTCTAAAACTCATCTTTAGAGATCTCTTGTCCCTATTTTATCCCCATAACTAAACCCCACGGAGTCTATTCTTACAGACAGATATGGTTTAAAAGGGTATAAGGGTTAGAAACTACAGGGAATCATGTATGTGTCCTTTTGCTAAATTCTCTTAGATCCTGAACCAATTTATATGTTCCATCAGCCTTATTTAGCAGTAATATCGGGGTATTGTGAGGTGACATGCAGGGTTCTAAAGCTCCTTCTTGCAGCAATTTGTCAATTATTGGTTTTAACCCCATCCTTCCTTCCTTATAAATTGCATATTGCCTGACCTTTATGGGGTGAGATGGTTGCTCTATGTTTATTTTGATTGGCTTTATGTTTATCTTTCCCCTATTATTTTCAGATGCTCACACTTCTGGTTCAATTTTATTTTCATCTTCATCAGTTAAATTTTTGCTTTCATTTGTCCTTCTTCTGGGAATACACCTATACCTAATAGTAATTGCAAATCTTGCCCCAATAAATTCTGTCCGGCACCTGGGACTAATAATAAGTCTCCAGTAGCAAATCGGTTAGGGCCTTCTACGTGTACATTTTTGATTAAAGGTACTTTAAACCCTTCGTCCTTTGCCCGTATTACACTAATACCTTTTTACTTGTACAGCATCTCTCATGAACCTTTAATATACAGGTTCTATTGGCTCTGGTATCTACTAAAAATTCCATTTCTTCTTCCTGGGGTCCTATTTTTAATTTTATCAAGGGCTCAGTTTGATGTTCCATCCCCAGTATAAAAAGCCCCTGACGTCCCTATGTGATTTCCCCTTCAAACGCTTTTATATCTTTGGCACGTCTTGGGCAATTTCTTCTTAAGTGCCCAGAGACACCATAGTAATGACAATGAAACTTTGCTGGTTTTTCTGTTGTTGTTTCCCCAGGGGTCTCTAATTGCTTTGCTGAGCACCTTCCTGACCCCTTTTCTTTCTGGGTCCCCCCCATTTTATTAGGGGATTCTGCTTCTTTCATAGTGGCAACCATGATTTTTGCTTTGGCCTTTGCTTTTTCTTCGTCCCTCCAGACATATACTCTTTGTGCTTCTTTCAATGAATCTTGTAAACCCCTGTCCTGCCAATCCTCTAATTGTATTGGTTTGAAAACAAACCAGTGGGAGATCACAAGTCAAGATTGAAATTAAAAATAAGTGAAATAATACAAGGAAAGGCACTGACAAAGTCAGATACAACCTAACACCCTGTTAGGGTGGTAGTAGCAGTCCAACTGAAGTAGTCCAGTTGAAGCGGTGATCCTGTGAAGGTCTAGTCTCCAGCTGAAGATCCAGTGGTAGTTCTTGTCCTCTGGGAACCCAGTAGACAGGGCTAGCTCAGGCAGTTCCAAGGCCAGGTTATATCCAGGTGGGAACACCTGGCTCCTCCCTCCTGGGCAGAGCATCCCACAATGGGATAAGTCCATGAGTCACACGGTGGGTCCGTGATGGCCCATTGTCTATCATCTGGGGTGGGTCATTAGCAGGTGATAACAGCTAACGGCCCACAGCTGGTGGTAATAGAATACTTAAATACATCTATATTGCAACCTAGGACACTAATTTTTCTAACTTCTTTCAAATATCTGGCCAGGAATGCTTAACAAAATTTACTTTTAGCATCACTTGTCCCACTGGGCTGGAGGGATCGACACCAGAAAATTGTTGTATTGCCTTTCTGAGTCTTTCTAACCATTGGGTGGGGGTTTCATCCTTCCCTTGTCGGCTATCAAATGCCCGAGCTGCATTCTGTCCCCTTGGGGCTGCTTCTTTTATTGCTCTTAGAATTAGATTTCAAAAATCAGCCGTTTTTTCTACCCTGAGGCTGATTCTGGTCCCATTGGGGACTCTGAAGAGACATTTTTTGATCAGCAGGTACACCTTGTTGATTTTCTCTTTCCCATATCCCCATCATTTCCACTCTAATAATTTGTCGTTGTTCTGGGGTGAATAATATACTCATAATTGATTGCATCTCTTCCCATGTGTATGTCTTTGGCCCCAGAAATTGGTCAAACTGCTCTGCTAGACCCAAGGGATCCTCTAACAATGCTTTAATCTCTTTTTTTAAAACCTTCATACGTCTGCAGAGTTTAAGGGGACATTCACAAATCCAATTCCTCCCTGTGCCCCCCCCACAGAGGAACCTCCCTTAAAGGGAATAACTTTCCCTCTTCCCTTTCTTCTATTATCCTTGAGCGTGTAACTGGACGGCGTGGTGGGGGGTTTTCTTCCCTGAGCGGGGCTTCCTCTCCCTGTGGCAGGGGTCCCTCTTGTGGGGGAGCTTCTACAACGACGGGTTTATAGGGCAGAGGGAGATGTTCTAAGGGGTCCCATTTGCATCCCTCTGACTTAGTTTTATCTTCCTCTACTTTCAGAATTGTTGTGGGTCTCACTTCTGATCCCTTCCAACATGCAGCCTTCCTCTAGATTATAAGGCTTCTTTCTGTTAACAGATACATTTAAAGCTTGGCACATCCAACCCTCACAGGAACCATATTTTGGCCAATGTAGATTATCAGATCTAATTTTTCTTTCTGCCCATATCATCATAAAAAAGTTTATCATTTTAACTTTATCTTTTCCCTTATAACATTAGATTCATCCCAATACTTTATCATAACCCCCAGTGGGCTATCAGGTGGTATATTAGCCACCACTTTTCTGTGGTTCTTGGAATTTGTTTTGCTTGCTTCTTGTCCCATGTTAGTGCAACTTTCTGCCCGTTAATCTTCTTCTTGCACACTTCTATTAATTTCTTATCTACTTTTCCAAACAGTTCTTGTCTTTTTGGATAAGAAGACTGGACTACAAAGAAAACTATTTCATGAGCTTAACTCAAACCAAACATAATCAAACCACTAATAACACTGAACTATCAATAGTAAGGCTATTGACAGAGTTATGTTGCTAAGCCAAACAAACAGAAGTAAACACCAAAAAAGGAGAAAAGAGAAAGAAGAAAAAGAAAGAAAAACAAACAAACAAAAACAAATGAAAACAAACAAAAAACCAACTAAACCCTAAGCAAAAAATCAAAAAGAAAAAGAAAACAACAACAAAAAATCCCAAACAAACAAAAAAACCCACAATACCAAGCTTCCAATAAATCTGCACTACAGAGCTAAATCCCTCTGTTTTAGGTACCTTTAGTCTTAATCAGATTTCCCCGTGGACCATCCAGGAAATCGCTCTCTTCTCAAGGAGTTCTACCCCTATGGGTTTTAACTCCTAGAATTCCTACCAAGGTGTCCAACTCCTAAGAATTCTGAAGAATTTCTATCAAGGGGTTCTGACTCCTAAGGAATTCCTGTCAGAAAATTCCAATCAAGGTGTCTAACTCCTAAGAATTCCAGGGAATTCCTACCAAGGAGTTCTGACTCCTAAGGAATTATTTTTCTGGAGGGGGGATCATTCAGCATATCTCTTTCGTTTCACTCAGTCACCGGCCGTTCCTATCGCGAGAAGACGGAAATGCGGTTAAAAGAGCTCCACACTCACTTTGCAGATCCAGCTGTCTGGTCTACGTTTCAAGCACACCGCATTCAAGCCCCCCCTTTTTCACGTCCCCCGCACAAGAACTTACCTGTGTCCTCTTGTCTTGTTCGGGTCTTCGTACGTACAAGAATTATGGGTGATTTGCCACAGTTTTCTTCAAGGGAGCTGAGCTCAAAAAAAAAAGGTTTTCCTTTGTTCTACGAATTAGGACATGTTTTTGATTACTGCTGGCTAGTGCCTGCTGTCTTCTTGCTGGGCCTACAGAATACTGTTAGAGGCGTCCCTCCCCCCAGCAAGAAAGCGGGTCCTAGCGGAGTATCACGTCAGGGTCACCAGTTGATATAAACAAATTCACAAGCTGACAGTTTTAGAAATATAATCTTGAACATTTATTAGGGGAACAAAGGCTTATGGCGCCGGGCGGGTGTGGCAAATTAGTCTTTGTCAGCTGCGCACCCTATTCATCTTAATGTGTATTTAAGTACTTTCTGTAACTGTTACATATTCATTAAGTCCTGAAAAAAAGCTATTTACACTTCAACCACCCCTCTTTCTTCGATCTTTGCCCCCTTTCGCCAGCGCAGCTGTCTTGGGTCCTCTGGTTTGCCTCAGGGCTGAAGGCAGAAATCCCCTCTCAATGTTTCTTCAGCTCTAATTCAATTTGTGGCTGACAGTTTCTCAGGGAGGTGTGAATGGAGATAACAGATTTCCTGGGATGCATGAGGTTTATTTCTTTTTATTTCTTTATGGTGTCTTGATCTCTGGCCTTGTGGCTTATCAGCTTAAAAGACATTTATTACCATGTATTTCTTAGCATGTTTTCTAACATATTACAATTATTTTGAAGTTATAATTCACTCTAACTTTGTTTCTGCTTAACTATATTTTACCTTAGTGCTACTTTACACAGTACATTATCACTTGTAAATGTTAAATTCTGAGAAAGGAGCAGTTATTAGATAAGGCAGAATACGTAAATTCTAGAAACCCAGAGAAACAGGATTCCCTTAATCTTATCAAGATAAGAGGGGCAAAAGAATCCGTTTGAAGCCAGCACAAGAAATCGCTGAATCATCCCATGGAGGACTGTAGCAACGTGGGTTTTAGGATTCCATGTGCTCCTTTGTTCCTCTGCTTTGTATACCATTGGTTCATTTTGAAATATGCTCTGCTGTACCTCAAAACCTATTGGTGTGTAACCCTCCTGCCCATCTTCCCTTTGTCCTCCTGGGACTGGCTCAGAGAGAGCCAGCCCCTGCCCCCTCTCCTTCCCCTTAACAGGCAGAGCCTGGATCAGCTCGTGGTCTTTCCATCTCTGGGCTGGCACCCCTTATCCCGTTCCTGCCTTTCCTCCCCCCTTCTCCTCCCCTGCAACCCCCTTTTCCCCGTTACCCCAAATAAACCCATCTGCCAGAACAAAGATGGAGTCCAGTTTCTTCCTTCGTATCACGATATTCCTGCTTGAATTGACGTGGTTGGAAGACTGCCGCCATGCCGCGGAACCTCGGGGGCCGCCCGCTCCAGATCCGGTGGGATTTACACGAACCAGAGACCCGGTCCGGGGGGGAGCCGGCCTGTGCCACCCTCCCGGACCCCATTACAACAGAGGACTACACATGCTCCAGAGAGAAGAGTGAAAAGTGCATTGTGAAGAAGACTACTGGGACCTTCATCCTGGAGGGGTTTTTGGGGGGTCTCCAAAGACCACTGGGACATACGGAGCATGCGTGATGCACATGCTAATAATATTAATGACTTCCGAGAAATTATTTGTATAACCACTCCTATCTCGGGGAATGTGATGAATATTCATGGATTTTACCTATAACACTATGTCTCTGGAGGAACCGAGGTGTGTGTGTTTGGAGGAGTGAACTCCCCCACACCCTGTGCACCGAATAAAAGCAAATACCCACTTCTCTGACTTTGTCTTTGAAGTGTCTCCAGGCTCACTTGGGGTGAATCAATTCATATATGCAAAAGCCAACATTCACTATTCACTCATTTATCACAGACATTCTATGGGTTTCCAAAAAAAAGGCCTTAACATTCACTTTCCTGTGACCCCACCCAATGACCAGCATATAAGTTTTACTCAAAGGTCCTTTACAACTGGTTACTATGGAACAAGTTGCCTCATTATCTACTAGAAAATCAGTTATTTCATTCCCCAGCTTTACTGGAACCAGGGGATTGGCTAGGGATATTTTAATATTCTTCCCCAGTCCCCTTTTTTCAGCTTTGAACATTATCAGGCCAACAAATCTTGTCTGGGATCTGTTTATATGTAGGCATCCACTCTTCCAATGGCCCTTTCTTCTGCAGAGGGCACATTGATTAAGGCCCAACAGGGTATGCACTTGGGTATTAAATCCTTGACCATGTCCTACACTATTTCTTCAACCTCTTCTTCTGCCCCTTTCCTTATTGGCACTGTGATAAATACATATTATAGTATTGGCTTTTTGCAAATATCAAAATGGATGCTATTTGTATAATGTTAATTCTTATAGAAGTAGCTTTGTTATAAAGATATAATAACTAAATGCCTTTATTTTTCTTTGCAACTAACTTAGATATAGTGGTGAAATAGCTAATATAGTTGTTTTAGAATACTTATAGTTAGCTTACAATAATTAAACCACCTGCTTAGTTGGATAACATCCGAAAAGCGGGAGTGACAAGGATCCCTGCATCTGACATTTCTATCAGCAACCGTCACCTGCTGGAACCATGGAACGGAAGGCAGATTCACGACTCTTCAAAAGGAATACGTATGCTCTAAAAAGGCGGGCCAGAGGAGGGGCCATGCTAAAAGGTTCCTGGAACATGCAAACTAGTTTGAAGAAATGTTTGAATATGCATAATTGTCTATGAATATGCATTGAATGATGCAATAGTTGACCTATGTATAGGATGTGCTGCATAGTCACGGTGTGCTTTTGGCTAAGGGCCAAGCACCCAATGTTGTTACTTTGCTTTGCTGTCTTTGCCCCCTATTGTCCTTTATTAAATTTTTTAAAATTCTAACAGGAGAGTGAACTTTGTTTCTCACAGCACTTCCTTGTCCTCTGCCTGCATACCTTGTGGCTGCCGCTGTAAATTGCGAGGCTTGTATCCTCATCTCCTTTTTTTCTTTTTTCTCCTTCCTCACTTTCTTTAAAACACCGCTTTCCCACATCACATCCTGCACTTTTCCCTTTTTTCCTTTCACTCTTTCTGCCAGACCATAAATTCCATTGGCATTATTCATTAACAGATTACATTTCCTTCTAATATCATGATTGTGTCTTAAAGAGACAAGCAAATCCACACACACAATTCCATTTTTCTAACTGTTTGCAAAACAACAGTAGTTGCAAAGTAGCATTATAATTCAATGACCCATTCTCTGGCCACTGTTCCCCAGCATCCAAATGATACATTGGCCACTATTGATTACAATACTTCATCTTTTCTTAAAGGATCTCCTTTGAACTTATTCCAATGTTTTAGGATGCATCTGAGATGAGTACAAGGGGATACTTCTGTAGAACCTGCAACACCCATTTTACATCATAAATATTTTACACCATCAACTCTTTAACCCAAGCTTCACGCACTCAACTCTGACCTCTGTCAGCAAAGGTAAGACCCTTACTGCAGCGGCGCGGACTCACAAGCAGCCCTCCCCCCGCTGTGTGGGGAGGACTGCTCCTGAGCCTAAACACGCAGGGAGGGCTCTCAGTGGCCGCGAGCTGTGAGGCTGTCCAGACGGGGTCTTTATAGAATCGTGGCAGTTCGAGAAAGGCAGCTTTTTCATTCCAGACTTCCAATCGGTTTATTAGGATAATAGGGGGGGGGAACTGGGGAGCGGGGGAGGGGAGAAGCAGGGGAGGATGTGAGCTCCATGGAGGCCGGAATCAAAGAGACCTGGTTCCGGGTCCCGCAGGGCTTTTATCCGTGGGGTTGGGAGGCGGTCCTGGCTCACATCAGCCAGTCAGGAAGGGTCAGAGGGGAGGGATCAGGGAAGGGGACACGCATTACAACACCTTACTATGTGTCTATATGGGAAGCTTTTGGCCAAGCTCCTGCTGAAGACCTTTTCTGTGCATGTAAGACTCTCCTAGGTACGACTTACACAGGGCAAATCAGAAAAGCAGCTATTTACCTCAGGGATTCCTTCCCTCCTCTGGTCAAATACTTCATATTGGTGTTGCACCATTGGGTCCTTGGTCTTCTGGCTTTGGAGTGGGTCATACAGAGTCCCCAAACAAAGGTCGGTGCATGCTGGCATCTGTTCAATCAAACCTCTCCACTTTGGGTAAACAGTCAAACTGGACAAGGCCTTTTAGTTTAGTCCCATGTGGGTCACCAGAAAAATGTCCCTAAAAGCGGGATTTGTCCCTGGGTGTGGAGTAAGCCAATCTCACACACAGAGCCAAGGTATTTGCTTATTTCATATTTGTGCAAAGATGGGTGCTAGGTGGTAAATCCACAAATCAAGCACATCGATTCTCAAAACTTTACACTATTTATACATTTTAGCAAACAAAGAAATCATGGGATCATTGGCTACAAGTTACCTAGTTCTGTTGTTAATTAGTATTCTACCTTCTATTGGTTGAATGATTCTCTTGCTTTTCATGCTAATTAGTCCATATGCTCAGTCTTTCTCTTCTTATGAGTTGGTGGGTTTCTTGAATTGGTGGTTGTGAATTGGTTGTGAGTCTCCCCCCACCAGAATTACCTTTTACCTAGTGTGAGAGACTGGAGGGATTGTTGGCTTGAAACATTTCAGGCGCATGTGTGGGGGAAGGGGCAGGTTGGGCCTTGCCCTGGCAAGGTGATGCACTGCTCTGCACACCCCACCCCCCTGGGCCTGTATCCCAGCCCCTGCAGTGGCCATCAATCACTGGCACAGGAGAGGCAGCACTCCACACCCCACTCCTGGAACCCAAATCTAGCCCCAGAGTGGCCAGATGACCAGGAGTCCCACCTGGGGGAAGGGCTCAGGAAAGCCAAAGGGTACTTTAGCTAGAACATGAAGTAAGCACGTCTTGACCCTACCTCCTCTTGAAATTTTTATCAACTGAACAGTGCTGAAACCAGGAGTGGTAGCTATATTTTTTCTTTTCTATTTTCTTTCTTTCTTTCTTTCTTTCTTTCTTTCTTTCTTTCTTTCTTTCTTTCTTTCTTTCTTTCTTTCTCTCTCTCTCTCTCTCTCTCTCTCTCTCTCTCTCTCTTTCTTCTTCTAATTCCCTCTTCTCAGAATTTTGAGTAACTTAAAATCAGATGGGCTGGGAGTTTGCTAAGCTGAATGGGCTATGTTAATGTTTTGTTAAATGTTTTATGTTGATTGAATACTGTTCTAAACTTTTGCCAAAATTCTCTGATTTTCTGAAGTTGCCAGTAAAGTTTTCTGTTGTTTTGACCTCTTGAGAATATCTTGTCCGTATTTCTCCTGTGCATCTAACTCAGAATACATAAAAAAAATATAAGCCCTTTTAAGAGTCTCATCGAGTCAGTTTTTGGGGCCTTACACTTAGTTGATAGTGATTTAAGCACAGTTGCTGAGTTGGCTTTTTTAGTTTCTTATCTCTGCCAAATGTCTTTGAGGTCTGTCCACTATCAGTAGCACAACCTTCTCAAACTCTGCTATAAAACTCCAGGCCTAAACAAACAAAGCAAAACAATACATCCTTCCCCGCTCTTTGAGGCTATGAAGCCTGTTTTGCAATTCACTGATAAGGCAAGACCCTCTTTGGCAACCTCTTGCTTTCTTTGTAACTCTCTGAGTATATTATTAACTGTCTCTGACTCTTGAGATAGCATGAGCATGTTGGAAAACACAGTTTTCCAGCAAAAATTGTGTTAGTTGAGCAGGCCTGAACAAAACCTCAGCATACGCAGGCCTCAGTAAAAATCCTAACAAGCTGCAATAGCTTGCTTCCCTGAGAATGCTTCGTGAGAAAATATCAAGATGCAGCTGTGTAAGGAATGTACGGGAGTGAACTTGTGATTAACAAAGAATGAGGAGGAAAAACCCTGATTATGTGAGAACAAACTGCAAATATGTGTGTAATTATAATTAGTAACATCTGTAACAGTATATAAGTTTCTCATTTGGTGAAATAAAATGGAGCTTACTTATATCTCACATTGAGACTGCCATGAGTTCCCTCTCGCCGCTTCGTCAAATGGTGACCTCCGACGTGATACGGAGATACAGGTAGCAGGACTTAGGACCCTGCTCCGAGAAGCAACGACCACGGACACTGGCAGCAGAGTTTTACGACCCTGCCCCAGACAGCGGCGAGAACGGAGAGGTACCGGAGCAGCGCCAGTGGGCCAAGGTCATCGCCCCTGCCAGGAGGGAGGTGATCTGAGGGCCTGGGCCGAAAAAGACCCGCTTCCGTAAGGGCTTATAACCTCGGAAAAGCTGCACTGACCTTGGCGACCGTGTAATAAGGAGAGACGCCCCAGCGGAGCGCTCGGACGGCGGCGACCATGTTACTTTAAACCCAGCTGGACCATAATGGAGACGGAGGTAGCCCAATTTTTATTGTTAGGCACTCTATCGCACTTAGCTGGTCTAATGGTGGTGGGACAAGCCTATGGATTTTTTACAAATCCTGTTACAGTATTCGACGTAAAAGAGTGGTTAAATTATGGAGCTAGTTTACTTCTGGAAGGTGATAAAATTGCAAAAAAGCTTGGTAAACCATGGAGTAAAGTCATAGCCTGTTTACAACTACATGCAGCAGAGCGAGAACTTGCAAAGGTAGCAACACAAAAAATTGCAGCCGCAAAGAGCAGAGAAAAACCTGAGAGTTGCCGTTCTGTTTTTAACATGCAAAGAACTCCGGCAGCTGCGGAGCAGCCGGGGAAGCCCCCCCCACCAGGGGGGAGGGAGAATCGTAGCCCTCTATCGCTCCCAGCACTACCAAGGGGAGGGCGCTCCGCGCGGCTGCCGGCAGCCGAGAATACAAAGTTACCCGATTGGATGAAAAAACTATTCTTGTGTCAATGTATCATAGAACTTAGCAACTTTACAATGAAAAACATCTTAGCTGCTTTGTTTGAGAGTGCCACCGTTGAATTTTTGCCAGAACAACTGAATATGATTCTAGAGAGAGCTCAAATATCGCGGGTAAAGTGCCAAAGTAGCCAGAAATCACCCCGGTGTTATCGATGTGGCAGCGAAAAACACATACGAAAAAGTTGTAACGAGAAAGTTTGGTGTTCCTGCTGCAACAGAGATACTCACAGCACAGAGGCTTGTAAAAGCAAGACCGGCAGCTGCGCAGCAGCGACGGCCCCGATGAAGAAATGATTGACAGCTTCAGCAGCGAATCAGAACTAACCAACAGCGTTGCCAGCGGAAACAGCAGTCTGATACCAGAATGGAGTTGTTTCTGCTTGTAGTCATGGAGAACTTTCAGGAGTTCTTCCCTTTCGCTCTCTAGCTGCAGAAACAGATCTTTGAACACGTTCTCCAGCTGTTCTCCCCAAGACCTCTAATTATTCGCTTTGCCAGATGAAACACCTATTACCAAGTGTCAGCACCTTCTACAAGCTAACACCAGCTGCATCTATGTTTTCAGAGTACCCTGTTAATTAGTGCAAACAAGTTATAGTTTGTACTTGTTTCCAGCATTTTACTAATAAAGAAGCATTGTAACAAGATATTATCCTGATAAAAAATAACACCTTGATTGCTAAAGCCTGAACGAAAGCTGAATTTTGCTAAAGTGTTGCTTAAGATAGTGTTTGTGTGTATGTTGCAGGCCTGCTGAAAGTGTTGAACTGCTGAAAGTGTTGAACTGCTGAAAGTGTTGAGTGCTTTAATGTGTAACTGCTGAGAGTGTTGTTTGCTTTTCGAGTGCTTTAATGTGTAGATGAAACCTGTAACTGCTGAGAGTGTGGTTTTGATTTCTGGAGAGTTTTTATGTGTGAATGAAACCTATGAGTAAAGTTCTACTGAATAGTTTTAGTTACCTGTTAAGTGCCTTTGGTTAAGTATAGATTCTGTTAGAGTTAAGTAATATTGAATTTAAATTCTATTAAGTTTTAGATTCTGTTAAAGTTAAATTCTGTTAAGTAATATCAAGTGATATTAATTTGAAATCTGTTAAGTTTTAAATTCCGTTAGAGTTAAGTTTGTTAGAGTGATATCAATTTTAAATTCCATTGAGTTTGAATCCAATTATAGTTAAGCCTCTTCAGTGTTAGTTTACTATTTGTTAGTTTTAGATCAAATTTATTAAGATCAAGCTTTATTCATTTTCAGTGCTATTGATTTTAAGTTTTAAATTTGTTAGTTTATATTATTATTCACAAAAAGCCTTTGCAGTTTTATCTTCCTTAGTTAAAGTCAAATAATAATGTCAACTATTTTCAAATATTTCATCTCACCTTCTATAGTTATCTACAAAAATAGTAACATGTTAAGATACCCTCCTTATTGATATTAATCAAAGCTTGTTTATAAGATGTTCTAAGAAAACCCTCCTACTTAGGGCCTAGGCTCTGGCCAAGCCTCAGTCCTAACTAGCTGGGAAACATGCCATGAGTCCCAAGTGTTCTGCACCAAAATGTGATCAAGTAATTTTAACTTACCAAATTGAGTTTATAAAAGCTAAACCTTCTTCTAGGTAAACTTGGAGTCCTTACCCGGGAAAAGTTCTCCAAGCTTTACCTGTGAAGTGAATGTTTTCAACAATGACAGTTCCTGGACCGTGGCAACATAACTAAATAACTAGTGATATTTCCTTAAGTAAATTTCTAATAATTGTAGTGATAAAAAGTACTTATAACAAAGCAAATTAATCTGACAACAGACGTCTGTTCTCACAAACGAAATGGGGGAATTTGTTGGAAAACACAGTTTTCCAGCAAAAATTGTGTTAGTTGAGCAGGTCTGAACAAAACCTCAGCATACGCAGGCCTCAGTAAAAATCCTATCAAGCTGCAATAGCTTGCTTCCCTGAGAACGCTTCGTGAGAAAATATCAAGAAGATGCAGCTGTGTAAGGAATGTATGGGAGTGAACTTGTGATTAACAAAGAATGAGGAGGAAAAACCCTGATTATGTGAGAACAAACTGCAAATATGTGTGTAATTATAATTAGTAACATCTGTAACAGTATATAAGTTTCTCGTTTGGTGAAATAAAATTGAGCTTACTTATATCTCACATTGAGACTGCCGTGAGTTCCCTCTCGCCGCTTCGTCATGAACATTTAACACTGATGTTGGATAGAAAAGTTATATTAGTTATTATGCAAGAACATGCATTTGTGTTTCAATAACACACTGCATAGCAATTTTGAATTAATGGAAGAAACTTAGGAGAAAAGATAACTCCATCTCAGCCAGACCCAATACAATGGTATGGAATAAGGGAGAGAAATCACATCGGGTCTGTATGAAACTGAGTTAACTTTCCCCGTTGCAGTCCTCATAATACTGTGCTTTGTATTTATAGATAGAATGGTGTTGACAAAACACCGGTATTTTGGTTACTGCTGAGCAGTGCTCAAACAGCACCAGGACTGTCTCTTCAGCCTCTCCTCCACTCAAAGGGTCCCTGAAGACTGGAAGTGGGCAAGAGGTTGGGAGGGAACATAGCCAGGACAGCTGACTCAAACTGAGTAAAGGGGTATTTAATACCATATGAGGTCGCGTGCAGCAATAAATGCAAAGAGAAAAGAGGAGAGGAGGCATTCATTAAGGTGTTTGTCTTCTGAAGCAACACTATATGTACTGAGATCCTACTTCCCAAGAGGTGGCTGGAGATCACCTGCTGATGGGAAGTAGAGAATAAATCTTTTTGTCTTCTTTTGCTTCCGTATGTGGCCTTTGCTTTTTTTTATGAAACTACCTTTTTCTCAACCCTCAAGGTTTTCATTTTATTTTCTCCCCCTGTCCTGCTGAGAAAGGGGAGTGATATGGTAGCTTGGTGGTGTTACCAATGAGTGTTTGAAATCACTTAAAAATTCACCAGCAAGGGTATCAGCAAAAACCAGATTTAATATTAAGCGATGGCACGACAAAGTTTGTTGGCAAGATTCACTCTACCACTTATGAGACAGTCAAGGCCTACCAAGGAAAAACAAGCAACCACAAAATCAAACAAAATCCAGGCAATCAAAACAGAAATGAATTCAGAAATATCCAGAGGGGTGTGTGTGTGTGTGTGTGTGTGTGTGTGTATGTGTGTGTGTGTGTGTGTGTGTGTGTGTGTGTTTAGGTGCCTGTGACAAAAGGATAGTGAGGGCAAGAATAAAAAGGAATATGGCCTAAAAGCTTAAGAGCACTCAAGCTTAACAGTACTTTAACTTAACTTATACCATAAACTTAACAATTTAACAAAGGAACAACACTTAAATTATACCTAACTTAACTTATAACTTAACTGTAACAGAGGAATAACACTTAACAGCATTTAACCTAACTTATACTTCGAAGTTAAACTTCGCAATTTAGCAAAAGAAGAACACGTAGCAGCATTTAATTTAGCTTATAACTTATGACTTAACCTTACTTACAGGCCTAACTTATTTAGATATTCGAGGTACTTAAACATCTAAGAAAGCACCATTTCTCCCATATTTCCTTATTTTTACTTCTCATTTATCCTCCGACTCTGTTAGGTAATTAAATCACTTTGCAACTTTAAGTTTGGAGCCTCTTTTCCCTTTTTCTGTGCGTCCTGCCACCAGTGTCCTATCTCAACTCATGAATCTGGTGTGTGTTTAACAGTTTTTTCTTTCCCCTCTCCTGCATGTCTGTGGCAGGAGAGAGCAGGGGTGCCTGGCATTTAGTCAGGGTCAAACCCCGACAACAACCAAAGCTCAATTGGATTTGAAGCTGGCCAGTACTGTGGTGAATAACAAAAAATGCTTTTTTACATATGTTAAGAACAGAAGGAGGACTAAAGAATGTCGCTGTTGAGCCACTAGCAGAGAAGAAAAACCCGGATTCTCAGCGTAGCATAGAAAAGAGAGATTTATTATTTTGAATCCAACCTACATAGGCTTTTCAGAGGTCACCCAGATTGGTCAGTCAGAAACCTCCCCCTAGGCCTGATTGGCCAGGCCTGAACTGTCCAAATCTCGAGACACTGTTCTAACAACATCCAAACTTTATCTTTGTTTATAAAACACAGAAGTTTTCATGGGAAAGACCTGTGCTAGCCACAAAAGAAAACATTGGTCCATTACTTAATGAGGTTGGTCACCTTGCCAAGAGGGATGAACATCAAGCAGAGACAGTTAATGCCTTCTTCACCTCTGTCTTTAACACCAATGATGGGCCCTAGGACTCCAGGAGCCCTAGGCTGGAGGGCTATGACTGGAGGAGTGCCATGTTTCCAGTCAACTTTGAACTTTTATGGTATTTGCTGCTGGAAGAGAATGCACAGAAGTCTATGGGGCCCGATGGGGTTCATCCCACAGTACTGAAAGTTGGCTGATTCAGTTATTCATCAATGGTCTTGGGTAAGTGAATGCAGCAGTGCAAAACCTGAAGGCAGCTCTCCCCTGCTGCGGGGGGAGGGCTGCCCCAGAACTGGAACACGCAGGATGGTCATTCCATGGCCACGAGCTGTGGGGCTGGTCAGACGCGGTCCTTGTAGAAGCGTCGCAGGTTTAGAAAGGCAGCTGTTTGGTTCCTGGTCTCCATGGTGTTTTTATTGTGGAAAACAGGGGAGGAGTGGGGAGACTGGGGAGGGGGAAGGGAAAACAAGGGAGGGTACAGGTTCCATACGAGCCCAGAACCAAAGAGGCCCGTTCCTGATCTGGCTGGGGTTTTTATCTCTAGGGATGGGAGGCGGTCCTGACTCACATCCAGTCAGAAGGGGTCAGGGGGGCAGGGTCAGGGACAGGAAGGACACACGTTACAAAAAGTGAAGACGTTCCAGTCAACTGGAAGATAGAAAATAACGTAGCGACAAGAGGAAACTCACAGCATTCTCAATATGAGTTATAAGCAAGCTTCCTTTATTTTAACGCGTGTGCTCTCTTTGTACTATTACCGTGTTTTTATTTATTAATCACTAATCTACTCGTTAATTGCAGCAGTTACAGCTTACATTTCTTTCACATTCCATTCCCACATCTACAAGGTTTTTTCCCTCATTCTCTGTTAATCATAAGTTTCCTCCCGTACATTCTTCACACAGCTGCATCTTTTGATATTTTCTCATGAAGCGTTCCCAGGGGAAGCGAGCTGCTGCGGCCTGTACACGGCCTGAGTGCTACTTAGCCTAACAATGATCTTGCTCACACAAACCTTCTAATAAGTTATGTCCGTGATCTTTAAGCCATTGTGTAACAAGAAAATATTCCCATTTCTGTTGTAACGTGTGTCCTTTCCCTGATCCCTCCCCCTTGACCCTTCCGGACTGGCTGATGTGAGCCAGGAGCACCTCCTAACCCCACGAATAAAAGCCCAGCGGGACGCAGAACCGGGCCTCTTGGATTCTAGGCTCTATGGAGCTAAAATCCCCCCTCGGCTCACCTCTCCCCTCCCCCACTCCCCAGTTCCCTCACTTATTATCCCAATAAACCACATGGAGCCTAGAATGGAACAGCTGCCTTTCTAAACCTGTGACGCTTCCACAACGACCCAGTCTGACCAGTCCCATCGCTCGTGGCCAAGGAGAGACCATCCTGCGTGTTGTGGTTCTGGGGCAGCCCTCCCCCCCGCAGCAGGGGAGAGCTGCCTTTAGGTTCTGCACTGCTGCACATTTCCAAGAAGGGCAAGAAAGAAGACCCAGGTAATTATAGGCCTCTGTGTTGGTTTTTCATGGCCTGGGTTTTGGTAGCAGAGGATGGGGGGGGGAACCAGCCCACAGAGGTGGCTTCTGTGAGAAGCTGCTAGAAGCTTCCACCATGTCCAGCAGAGCCAATCCCTGATGGCTCTGAAGATGGGCATGCTGCTGTCCAAGGCTGGGACAATTAGAGATGTTAGTAACGCCTCTGTGAAGACATATTTAAAAATTAAATCAAAACAAAGTGGGGCACAGTTTTTTCTAGCCAGAGAAGAGGAGGAGGTGAGAACATGTGAGGGAAACAACATCAAGACACTAAGGTCAGTGAAGAAGGAGGGGGAGGAGGTGTTCCAGGTGCTGGAGCTGAGATTCCTCTGCAGGCCGTGGTGATGACCATGGTGGAGCAGGCTGTCCCCCTGCAGCCCATAGGGATCCATGGGGGATGCAGAGATCCATCTGTAGCCCATGGGGGAGGTGCCCATGCCAGAGTGGGTGGACGTCTGGAGGAGGCTGTGGTCCAGTGGGAGACCCGGTGGAGAGAAGGGGCCCCTGCTTCCAAGCTGGAGCAGCCTGTCCTTGGAGCACCACACCCCGTGGACAAGTGACCCACGCTGCAGCGGTTTTGGGAGGACTATCTGCCTGTGGGAGGGACTCACATTGCAGGAGTTTTGGGACAACTGCTGCTTGTGAGACTGGAACCACAGTGGAGAAGTTCATGGAAAACGGTCTCCCGTGGGAGGGACCCCATGGTGTAGCAGGGGAAGGATTCCTCTTCCTGAGCAGTAGAAGATCTCGGATGACGAACTGACCAAAACCCCCATGCCCTGTCTCCCTGTTCTGTTGGTGGGAAGGAGGGAGGGGTTGGGGGGAAAAAGGTATTTTTAAGGGCTTATTTTACTTCTCATTATCCTCCTCTGATTTTGTTAGTAATAAAATCACTTTGTCCTTCTAAGTTGAGCCTCTTTTTCCCTTGGAGTGTTTTCTCCCAGTCCTTATCTTAACTCATGACCTCTTTGTTAACTTTTTCTCTCCTCTGCCCAGCTGTGGCAGGGGAGGGCGAGTGAGCGACTTTTGTGGGTGCCTGGCATTTGGCCAGTGTCAAACCACAACAATGATGAAACAACTACATGGATGGATGAGGAGAGAACATTGGATATTATCTACCTCGACTTCAGCAAGGCTTTCAACACTGTCTCTCACAGCATCCTCACAGGCAAACTCAAGAAGTGTGGGTTAGATAAGTAGACAGTGAGGTGGATTGAGAACTGGCTGAACAGCAGATCCCAGACGGCAAATATCAGAGGGTCATAATCAGTGGCATAGGGTCTAGTTGGAGCCCTTTATCTAGTGGTGTTCCCCAAGGTTCAATACTGGGCCCAGTATTATTTAACTTGTTCATCAATGATTTGGATGAATGGGCAGATGCCTCCTCAGCAAGTTTGCTGATGATACAAAACTGTGAGTAGGGGCCAGAATGATGTGCAGCCCTTCAGAAGGACCTTGACAGGTTAGAGGAATGGGCTAAGAAGAACTGTCTGAAATTCAACACGAGCAAATGAAGGGTTCTGCACCTGGGGAGGAACATGCACCAGCACAGGCTGGGAGTGACGTGCTGGAAAGCAGCCCTGTGGAAAAGGACCTGGGGGTCCTGGTGGACAACAAACTATCCATGAATCAACAGTGCCCTTGTTGCCTTTTTGAGCCTAGAAATGAAACTCCAGATAATTTTAGTATAGGAGGTAATAGAAAAGTGGATCTTTATTGGAGCTCCAGGGGCAGTTATGGAAAAATATTCACAAAAGCCCACCCCCACAGGGGTGAATACAGTTTTATAGGTTTTAGGAAATTAGCATAGTTGATAAAAAGCACCAATTAGGAGGACAAGTGGTGATGGGATTCCTCCCAGGTCAAGCCCCTTCTCTGGAGCCCCCCTCCCCCCTCCCCCATCCTTGGTATTAGCTGTACTTGTTTATGAAAATGTGTGTCAAAGATGTTGTTCTCAACCTTGGTTCCCAGGGAGAACCAAGATAGGAGAGGGCCCTGTACCTCCCTGGGGCTTGGAGCTTTGGAATGTGTTTGGTCTTTCTAGCTGGGGAAAAGGGTAGGGAAAAGTACGGGGAAAAGGGTAGGGAAAAGTACTGGGAAGGCTACAACTATATAAAAGACAAAAATCATCTGGCATCATTCCCCCCTTTTTTAGAAACTAACAAGACTCTACCCTGTCTAGTCTCTTCAACATACTTAACCACAGCATCGAATCATTCAGCCAGCTATTTTATACAGACTAACTACAGATAAAAGCAGTATGAACAGTTCCTTTTATCCATGCCCAGTTTGGTAACCATGAAGTAAGTGTACTGAAGGTATATTTAAGGTTCAGTGAATCTTTTGAAAGCTACCTGATGTAGAATTTGAGTCTGCTTTCAAATTTCAACTAAATCCTTATTAATTATTTTTCATTCTGATCTTCATAAGAACAACAGTGTTCAATACCACCCTGACAAGTTCTTCTGACAAAGAGCTCTTGGATACATTTTGAACTAAAATTACATGCAAATCTTGGGGCCAAATCTGAACCATGGTTACTAACTGTGCAGATAACAGGCACAAAAGAACACTTTAAATCACATCATCATGATTTGTGTTGGTCTCTGTTTTCAGTTGTTTCAGTAGAAGAGGTCTTTTTAACTCTGGAGTAGGGAATTCAGGGTTCTCTGCCAGCACTTCTGGCTTTGGTGAGGGTAACCAGGACTTGGAATGGTCCTTTCCACTTAGTTTGTGAAGTCACTGTCTCTCCATTTAGCATAGATCCAGTCTCCAGGCTGGAACAGATGGTCAGGTGTGTCTGGATAGCATGACGAATCTTTGGAGCTTCTGCAAAGTGGAACTTAAAAGTTGTTAGATACCTCTGCAAGTCAATCTTTCCCCTCATATGAACTTTCCTGTAATACACAATTTGATATGGCGTGCCATGCAATATTTCATAAGGGCTTATGTTGCCTTTCCGCCTTGGTTGTATGCGGATCCTCAGTAAAGCTGTAGGCAAGGCCTGAACCCACGTCCTGAATGTTTCTGACAAATTTTAATCTGTGTTTTGAGGGTTCCGTTCACACATTCAGCCTCACCACTTGTCTGGGGTAAGTAGGGAATTTACAGATTTTAAGCAATTCCCAAAATCTGGCTAACTTCCCCGATCACTAGGGGACCAATCCCAAAGGAACCCCAAACCTTGGAATTATATGATTGACCAAAACTTCCACCTCCCTTGTTATGTCAGTGCGACAGGGGTGAATTTCAGACCATCCACTAAAAGTGTCAATCTGACACCAGTACATACCTGTATCCTTTTTACATGGTAACTCAGCAGAATCTATTTGCCAATAATCTCCAGGAAAATCCCCTGCCTTTATTCCTGACACAACTCATTTGCTCATGTCTGAGTTGTTTCTATAGTAGATTTCACATTTGCTTGTTATAGACTGCACAATATCAGTCAATTCCCTTTCTGTTACTACTTTCTTCAGATGTTCCAAAAGGTTTTCTGTTCCCTTATGAGTGCCTTCATGCTGTCGCTGAGGTAGGACTACAATCTGTCCCTCTGGTGTAACAGTCCATTCACTTTCTTTGATTTCAGCCTTTGTGCCAGAAAACTGATGGTTTTTCTGATCACACTATGGGGCAATCCTTGACAGACCAGTTTCCTTCTGTGGCACCACTGTTAAGATGCCCTTTTCTGCCCATTTTATTATTTCATCAGCAAAATTATTTTCTAATTCAGGGGTTGTTTCCTCATATTGATGAGCTTTACAATGTATAAAGGCTGCTTCTCTACACTCCCAAATGCTCTGTAGCAGCGCATGCATCTGTTCAATTGTGTGTTCAATTCCATTACCTTGAATAGTTGCCAGCCCTCTTTCCCTCCAGATGACTTTGCTCAGTTCTAGATCTTTCATTGACATAATCATTTCAGCTCTCTGTGATGATACATCTGATGGCAAGGCTTTTTCTCTGGCTACCTGGTTCGTAGTTGTCACTGCATGACCTGTCATGACATTGCTCTCATCTGCATAGAGTTCCCAGTCTGGATCTTCTGGAGTCACATACTTCAGGTCCAGTCTGCTGGAATAGGTTTCTTCCATGGTCTGCAAACAGTCATACTCAGATATATTATCAGGTAATGTCGAGAACAGAGTCATACTAGGGCTGACAGCAAATGTTTTCAGAACAGCATCATCCTGTTCCAATAATATGGCATGAGGTACCTGTTGTTGGTGTTCGCAAAACAAACCTACAGTGAGACAACTCTTAGATGCAGCACCCTTTGGCTGCTGGACAAATGCAGCAGTTTTTAGCTGCTGCCTTCTCCAGTTCTCCAGGTCCTTTGCCAGCTGATTTCTGGATATAGTTGGGCTGTTCTCTAAATTCTCAGATAAGACTGTCTCGGCGAGCTGGCCCCTCCTCTCTGTTTCAGAATTCTTCCTCTTAAAAGCAAAGAGTCCTTGGCCTTTCTTATTCACAGGGATGCAGGAGAGGGTGTTTTTAGAATTTAATTCAGTAAACCATCCTAAACTATCTGTTATTCTCCTTTTGCAAAATTCCAGTAGATCTTTCTTAGGAGAATTTGGCAAATAGAGAAACTGATGAATCACCCAGTGTTTTCCCAATCCATATTTCAAAGGTCGGAAGAAAGGTTTTATTTCGCTTACCCCTGTGGCACTAATAGGTCTTACAGTACCTTGACTGAGTTTCCCGTCTAAGGTGTTTATTGAAACAGAACTTTGTTTGCCTACAGCCTGTTCTAAAGGAGCTTGCAAAACAGCTTCTGTTTCTTTGGACCCGGTGTTTCTTTGTTGGGTAACAAAAAGGAGAGGGGCTGCTAGAGCCCAACTCCCGCAGACCCGCGCGGCAGGGCAGGAGATACCCATATCCCGGGATACTCCCGACGCGACCGCTTCACCTGTGTTCCCGCTCCCATGGGTGACATAAGCTTCTTTGAGCAGCTCAACCCCGCCTCTGCCCCCGCCCACTGCAGCGGCAGAAGGGGCACCGCCCAGGGCGATGACGTCAGTGCCCTCGGGTCCCGCACCCCCGGCCCGCCCTGGGCCAGAGCGAGCAGGCAGATTGGGCTCCCCCGGGCTCAGCGGCGGCGGCCCAGAGGCGAGCTGCCATGGCGGCCCCGCCCCCCTCCCCGCTCCCCCTTCACAGCTTCTCCCGGCCGTTCCCAGGGTGACGGCCGGGACCACCTTAGCTGCAGCTGTTATAGCGGCTGTTTGCCCTCTTCCGCCACCGGGGGCGTGGCCTCCCAGCTCCCGGCGCCGGCCCGGCAATTCAGGAGCCGGTCCTGCTCCAAAACTCCGGATAAAAGGCCACAAAATTTCTTCCTTGCTCACAGCAGAAGCTGGGCTTCTCTCTAAATCGTCCCGCTTCAACCCTTTGAGGTCCAAGACCTCCCTTTCCACGGACGGAATGTAGGAAGCAGGGGCCCCTCCCCCACCTCCCGCCGTGGCGCGATCCGAGTTTCTCCAGCCGCTCCATGGACCCTGTAGGAAGCGAGGGCTTCCCTCCCCGCCTTCCCCCCGCCTTCCCCCTTGGAGCGAGCCAGGGCCCCCCCGGCCGCTCCGTGGACCTTGTAGGAAACAGGGTCCTTCCCTCCGCCTCCACCCCTGGAGTGAGCCAGGCCTCCCCCGGCCGCTCTGTGCCCAGGCGTCCTCAGGCGAATCCCTCATTCAAAACCCGCGCGTGTTAAACATGAAAGAAACTTTCGCATTATAATTTGTTTTCCTCCACCAACGAGCAGGTGGCGCGCGCGCGCACGTACACACACACACACCGCTTCCCCCCTCAGCCGAGCTGAGGCGCGTCGGAAAAATGGCGAAGGAAAAAACTTTGAGAAATTACTCTAAAAGTAATCTCTCGCCCCCTCACCACGCCGGGTTTTCTTGGGACTACTAGCAGTTACTGACTTAATGTGAGAAATGTCCTCTCACTATTTAAATTTTGAAAGAATTTATTCACTCATTTTCATAGTACAAACAATGATAAGAGGCTTAGAATGGCTGTCTGCCGTTACACAAAGTGAAGTGCAGCGCTGGGTGCTTAGCCACCAATGGGGGGGGGGGTAGCCAGAGGCACACCTTCTGACTAGGGGATACAGTTTTTATAACCCCCTAGCCCCGCCTCCTTCAGGTGCTCCAATTGGCTCGATGTCTTCAGTCCTCATTGGCTCGTCCTTTCTAGGGTCTTCTGATAGGTTAGCTGCTTGCCCAGCTCTCCCCTTTCTTAACCATAACATTTAAGTTAGCCACAACAAATTAACAATTAGACATAACAAACCTATAGAGGTAACCATAACATTTATCAGTTAGCCCCAACAAATGTATAAAGGTAGCCATAACATATACACAACCATTAACAAATAACCATAACAAATACCTCATAACCCTTTACGAAAGCCAATTCCATGACATCATTTATAACAAATCCCTCCTCTTTCTTTTTGTTACAACATTTGGCTTTTGTAATCATTCTCCCTTCTATTTATTTGTTCATACCTTTCATAAATTAACTGGGCCTCCTGGGAAATATCTCCTAAGTTATGATTCTTTTAAAGCAGCTTCATCTTTTTTGCCCCATTAAGTTCACTCACCCTCTCTTCTTCAGGTAGTGTTGACATGCCTTGAACCAGGCGAGTGATCAGCCGGATTAGACAGGGGATTAAGCAAGGGAGGGTCATTAAACTGGCCATGGCACACAGAAAGAAAAATCCCAGCTTTTTCCACCATTCCAACCCCATCAGGTTATCTGACCAGTTTGCCTTTAAGAGAGGCTCCCACCTCTGGACAGGAACATGGGCTAGCTTTCTGATGTTAGTAGCTATGTCCAGAACAGCATTTTTATTATCATCTATTTTTAGACAGCCATCTGGGGTGTTAAATTTTCTGCAGACTTCCCCTTCCTTTGCTAGCAAATAATCCAGGGCCAACCTGTTTTGGTATACTGCTGCTCTGGTTTGCCTTTGTTGTTGTTTTATAACTGCTTGGAGTCTGATAATTCTGTTCAACATATAGATTGGAGTCCGATATCACCAACTCCCATCCTGTGCCCATGTTGCTGGTCCATAGGTACTTATTATCCTTTCTGGAGACCATTTCTTATCCTTCCATTTCTGGGATTCCCCCAGTGGTTCTCTTTTATCTCTGTGTGGTGTATCATATAATGGCACACTCAGTTCATTCTCACATCTCCCTGGCAATTAGAAAAATCCCGGTTGGATAATTCCTCGGGTGCAACTTCCCTTCCAACAGGTTGGTAACTTTGGGAAAGCCCTCTTTTCACATATCCAAAACATCCCGTCAAGTGCTTCCCAATAATTTTTTCCCGTTTCTTTAGGTTTTTTCCAAAATTTGGATATACACTTTCTTCCTCTTTTTCTCAATGCCTGGAACATGGCTGGTTCCTTGGGTACCCACCAAGCATCAGTTACCAGGTACCCCTTGCCTGACATGTCTCCAAAGTTATTAGTTTGTCCAGTACACCAGAGACATCCTTCACCTATTACAGGTGCGCTCAAGGTCCATATTCCTGCTTGATTATCTTTTCTTTGGATAGTGTGGTTCCACCTCAAGAGTTTGACTGGGCCCAAGCTGTTTCCCCTCCATGGCCCTACCTCTGCCATAAGTGTTCCCCCACAAACCTGACAGTTGGTTAGGTTGCGTTCCCGGCTAATTCTTTCTCCCATGTCCACAAAAAAATTTTTACTCAACTCTAGGAGTCTCATGTCTTCCATACTGTCTTGCATGGGAGACAGGAGCCTTATGAGTTTCTGCAGTTTGCCAGGCTTCTGGCAACAGATTAGGGTAGCTAGCACACCAGGACTCGGTCCCATTCACAAGGTTCTTTGATATTTGGCCGATTAGTCTAATATGATGTAAAATACCATTTATTAGACACAGAAAATAACAAACATACAAACAGAACAGATTGACATACACACACAATAAATGCATAATTGCAAAACTATAATAGCTAAAATGCAATTATGGGGTAAATGCTTGTTTGAACTATAAAAATAGTTAAAAATGCAAGTTAAGAAAGGTACCTATAAGTTAGCCGGAATAGTGTTGTGATAATAGCTGCAAGTTCCCCATACCCCTTTCTTAATGACTGTACTTCTCACCTATTGTCCTGCCTTCCCCACCCCACATGGTCCTAGCCACTCCCTCGGGTTTTCCCTATTGGTTCCTGTACCCCAACTCCGCCCATGTACCTCCCCTGTACCCAGAGGTCACTGGGCTAGTGTGTGGTCCCCACCCCTCTCTGTTTCCCTATAAAACCCCTCACCCTCCACCATATTGTTGTCTGTGCTCCACGTGTGTCTATGCAGCATGTCTATGCACCACATGTGGCTGCGTGTGAGGCCTTTGCCCACAAAGCATCTCTGCCTCGGGGAGGTCGTTTGCCTCTGCTGCACCATGCAAATAAACATCTTCCATGGACACAACGCATAGACCCTCCTTGCCTCCTTTATTACCACCAGTTGTGGAAGCAGATGAACCAGAGCAAGCCTTATGGCTCCCCGGCCGATGAGAGCGCAGTCTCCAGCCCTGGGACATAGGGTTTGGTGCACTGAGGCGCTGAACCGGGCTGGGTAGAGACGCTCTAGGGTAAGGTCTGCTAAAACATCCTTCAAACTGCAACAGAATAGTACAATTTAGGAAATCAATGATCTTACCCAATTTTGGTGTTGGGATACATTAGAGTCCACTCTCAACCTTGCAAGAAGTTACCACAGAGCTGCGTCCAGACTCTGGGGAGAAGTTTTCCTCACGCTCCAGTGTCCATGTAAAAAAGCTTCTACCTTTTCTGAAATTTCATGTGTGTTTTATAGAATAAGAGTATGCCGAGTGGGGTCACTAAAAATTCCTCACATTCTCTCTTCATTCCACAGGGTAGTGTTTTTTAGACTTTCGGGTAACATCAGATAACCCTGGTTAGGCTGTTAACCTAATCTGAGCCATCCATCTTCTGCAACCGAGCAGGGAGAGAGAGAAGGGGGGGGAAACGTCCTGCCACACTCCACCCCTGTGACCCAAAGGCTCTAATCTTACCTCAAGAAGAGACAGTGCAGGTGTCTCTTGCCTTCATGCCATAAAAGCACTCACGTTTTTAATATATGTATTATTGTTAATTAATTTTTTTTGGTATACATTGTGTTTCCAAATTGTATTATTTTTAATAGAATTTTGATTAATAGGAAGCACTTGCTGTTGTTTTAGTTTATGGGTTCATATAGCAGATTATATAACACAATATATATAATTTTTAAAAGAAACATTAGTAGTAACAACTAAGAGATTATGAAATATGGCATTAACTTCAGAGTGTTCATAGTAATTGGAGACAATTTAACAAGTTATTTATATTGATATAAGTCCATGTAGGGTGGATTGTTTTTCCACCCCTTGAGTCTTAGGGTCATAGGAGGACGTGATGCAAATCAGGAACGAAGAAGAGTCTGTGGAGACAGTTTCTTGATAGTAGCAACTGCAAGAGTTCAGTCAACGGTTGGTGACTTTTATTTCTTTTGTGTTCTTTAGTTGTCTTCTTCAGTATTTCACCTGTTTTTGCTTAACATGTCAAGTGTTAGACAATTTTACAATAGTTTAAACAAACACACACACACACATACATATATAATCAATTGATTTGACTGTCTCAGGGGGGGTTAAAGATGTAATGAAAATTAATTGTTTTATGTATTTAGAATATAATTCCATTTGGGAATTTATATTTTATTTTGGGAGAATCAAAATTGGTTCTATAATTTGAGTTATATTTAGGATGAAATTTTTTCCAATGTGACAATCAGAGTAAAGGCATAGATATACTAAGGTAATACTTGAAGAAATGATAAAAGATATATATATATATATACACAAAACATTTGAAATATTAAGATCATTGAATCATTTGGTACTTCAGTAGTACTAAATAAGGTTTTCTTTTGAGGTTTTTCTTTTTAGAGAAGATGGTTATTTTTTGATTTATATATTTTTGTTGGTTCTAATTTTGTAAATTTTTGGTGTATTATTTATATACCATTAATGAACACTAATATTAGAAAGTTCTTTTACCTTTATTTTTACAAAGCTAGTAATATTTTATATTGTTTGGAATAGACTCACTAGTGTGTGGTTAACATGCTTTTCTTAGCTATGTTTAGATATGAATGACACTTGGGATAGATTTTTACTATAATTTTACAGGTACGTTTAGGTAGCTTCATTTTTTTGGTGTGAAGCTACTCTTGGTGGTTTTAAACATCTGTATATACAGAGCTTTTAATAGTTATTAGGTTTTTGTTATAATTTTGTTGAGATGGCTGATTAGCCATAATGCATTATTGTAAATAATTACTTGTAAGCATAAGAAAAATGTAAACAATATTACAATTAACATTTTAATTACAGTAAATTCATTAGTTACTGTGCAGTCCAGTATGGCTTTTTATGTTTGGAGTTGGCTTCTTTGCTTGCAGGAGTTCAGAAGGTTTAGTCGATTTCTTTAGTTGTGTAGGTAGTAAACAGTCTTTTCTTGTTGTTCAAGGAGGTTTCTTTTCTTGTTGCTTGAATAGCTTCTTCTTTCACATTCAGGCACACCTAGCTTTTATCTAGTGAAGGTATACTTAACATTTAATGTTAATAGAGAAATTAAATTAAAACAGCAGAGTTTAAATAGTGATAAACATGTTTTTCTGAAAATAGTTATTATCTCTTTTGGCATGTAGTTGCAAACACGTCGCTATTTCCACTACTGTCACATGGGGGCAGTGTAGGGACGGTTTGAGAGGCTTTAATGAGGAAATAGGGTTTTGCCCTGAGCAAAACCAGATTTGTTACAGTTTAAAATGTGGGAAATACTAATCGGGAACTGATTTTATGCTGGTGACCATTAGAATTAGTAGCCACCCAGGCCATGGGCTCTTGAGCATTTGTTAGCATCATTGGTACAATTTCAATTCGGGGTAGCTTTATTATAACTTGTCGGCCTACTGTTAGATTATTTTGAAAGGTTTCAATTTTGTAATGTGAAGTTGTCTGGAAAGACATAGGGTTTTAAGAAAGCTCGTGAAACTGGGCTACTCATCACCCCCTATCTATTATTTATTTGGTATAGTGCTGAAGATAACTGTTTGTGCCAGTTAGAATTCTGCGGTTTGAGGTAACATTTTAATAAACTTATTGGCCCGTTCCACTATCTCGTTTGTCTGTGGATAATAAGGTGTGTGGAAAATCCACTTGATACCTTCCTTCCTGGCCCAATCCTGTACTGCTGTGCTGGTAAAAAAGAGAGCATTTTCGCCTGTGTGTTTTAACTTACAATGTAAAAATTCTGCTAATATGTACTAGTGTTGTGGGTCTTTTAATTCATCTACTTTGTTGTTCCAAAATGATTGCAATGTGTGGTTATTTGAATGCGCTTTAACCCAGCCTATTTGGGTTTTCTGATTCTGAGCTTCTGTTAACAGTCACTCCCAATCCTCTTTCTGCCAAACTGCTTTTCCCATTCACTTGCTAATTCAGTACTTGCTATTGACACAACCACTGTGTAACTCTAGCTCACACAGCATAAGAGTTTACATACACTTTCTTTGCTTTTCTCTTTACTGCCAGTAACACAACTTTTTAATTTTCTTACTTCTGCACTTTCTAAAACTTTCTTTTATCACTTTTGTTTGCTAATTACATGCAACTCTTAGGTATAAAGCAAGTGCATGAGAGATTATTTATTTTTTCTCACTTTAGGCCAGTTTCTGACTGGCAGAGTGTAACATCTGTGTTTTTGTAAGTTTTTTGCTGATAATTGTTTGTCACACATTTTGCTTATAGACAGAGGGTTGATAGATTTTTTGCTGATTGCCTAGGCCTTCTGGAAATTGGCAGTCATCTATTTAGAGCAACCAGCACTCTCTAACTTAGTGTCGTTTGCAAGTTAATAATGGTTGATTTAGGTTTAATATAAAATGGTTTATGTGATAAATACATACTAATATAGTGTTGGCTTTTCGTAGATATTCATTGTGTGTATGGTTTTATTCTTTTTACAGAAGTAGTCATGTCATAAAGATAGAGGTATATAACCAATGTTTTAATTTCTGTTATGAACTAGATTTCGATATAGTAGTAAAAAACTAATAAAAGTAGTTTAAAAGACTTTCCTTTACTAACCACACTACCTGCTTGACTGGATAACACCCAAAAAGAAGACCTGCCACTGATACCTGACTATCAGCCTATAACCAGATGCAAGGACTACGGACCCAAGCCCAAACTGGGAGACGATAACCACGACTGGAAAAAACCACAGCCGAAAAAGCGCATGCTCTAAAAAGGCGGGACCAAGGAGGAGCCATGCAAAATAGTTTTGAGAAAAGTTTGAATATGCATGAATGCTTATGAATAGGCATGAGGCTGACGCAATACAAAGAGTATTTAAGACGACTCCCTCAATGGCAGGTGTGCTTCTTGGCTCAGGGCCAAGCACCCAGCACTGTTTCTTTGCTTTATTGTTTGGTGTCCCCTATTGTCTTTTATTAAACTTTTAAAATTTCAACAGGAGAGTGAAGCGTGTTTTTCACAGTTTATTAGACGTAAGAGATAACAGAACAAAGAAGCTAGACACTTATATACTACACAATATAGAGAGCTGCGCATAGCTATGTGGATTTTGTGCCTCTGTAAATTAAGATGTTAGCTCCTTAGTGTTAATTTCTCAAATCGTTGCCAAATATCCTGCTCACAGTGCCATTTTATGTCTTGCATGGGAGACAGAAGCCTTATGAGTTTCTGCAGTTTGCCAGGCTTCTGGCAACAGATTAGGGTAGCTAGCACACCAGGACTCGGTCCCATTCACAAGGTTCTTTGATATTTGGCCGATTAGTCTAATATGATGTAAAATACCATTTATTAGACACAGAAAATAACAAACATACAAACAGAACAGATTGACATACACACACAATAAATGCATAATTGCAAAACTATAATAGCTAAAATGCAATTATGGGGTAAATGCTTGTTTGAACTATAAAAATAGTTAAAAATGCAAGTTAAGAAAGGTACCTATAAATTAGCTGGAATAATACAATTTAGGAAACCAATAATCTTACCAAAATCCAATTTTGGTGCTGGGATACATTAGAGTCCACTCTCAACCTTGCAAGAAGTTACCACAGAGCTGCGTCCAGACTCTGGGGAGAAGTTTTCCTCACGCTCCAGTGTCCATGTAAAAAAGCTTCTACCTTTTCTGAAATTTCATGTGTGTTTTATAGAATAAGAGTATGCCGAGTGGGGTCACTAAAAATTCCTCACATTCTCTCTTCATTCCACAGGGTAGTGTTTTTTAGACTTTCGGGTACCATCAGATAACCCTGGTTAGGCTGTTAACCTAATCTGAGCCATCCATCTTCTGCGACCGAGCAGGGAGAGAGAGGAGGGGGGGGGAATGTCCTGCCACACATACCCAATTGGAGGGTGGTTGGTCTCTTTGCTTTTACCACTTCTTGCTCTCTTAGCAAGGCCTGATCGTACTGTCCACCCTTCATAATTCCTCCCATAAGGTTATGTTCAAAATATACCCACTCTTCCCCTTTTGGACACTCCCCTCTTAACTGTTGTTTAACTGATCTCAGATTCTCAGCAATTACAATTGGTGCAGGTCTCTAATTTAGGTGGGTCAAAGCACTCGTTGTCTGTGTGGATATGTGTGCTAAGGAGAGATCCCTGGGTCATCTCTGGATAAAGGGACTGGTAGCATTTGTGGCAGGAATTTGTATATATTCCAATTGGGTATACTAATAGCCACAGAACTATTAGCAGAGGTCCAGCATGGGATGCTTCTCCACTCTCCATACCTGTAGGGTTGCAGCCTACAGTAGAGTAGTTGACTCACTGTGGTTGAAGCTATACCCAACCCGGTCTTGCCCTCCGCACCTTCTTGCTGAGTTGATCCTCAGTCCCTTTACCAGATGTAGTGCTTTCTCACCCTTACCGCAATCCGGATTGATGCAATTTTATTCACTTGAGCTGTTAAGAGGTGAGTGTATGTGTAGTATGGGGGGGGAACAGGCAGAATATTTCCCAGAGAGGTCCTTACAAATCTAAAGAACACTTTACTATACTTTCTAGGCCCCAAAAAAATTATAAAAGGTAACATTGTATCTCCCGAGGTGCTTGTCACTATCCACTCCTGTGGTTCTTCCACAGGTCCTTCAACGCAGCTTGCGTGTGTCCATCCTTTGTCTTTGGTTTGTATTGAAGCTTCTGTAGTCAGCAACACCTGGAGGGGACCTTCCCATTGAGGAGTTAAGGATTGTTAGTTGGTGTAAATGGTCCCTTTCTTTTGCACCAGATATTCCAAACCTCTCTTTAGAGCTTAGAGCTTACTACATTGGGCAGACCAGTTGGATGGTCATCTCTTTCATCCTTTCTTCTTCAGGGACCACACCTGTCTTCAATTGAATTTGGAAATCTCCCCACCTCCTTGAACACTTCCAAATCCTTTTACCTTTGTGGACAGTCCTTTCTGTAGCGTCCCTCCTTCCCACAGTAAAAACAGGTGCCCCTTACTGGTCTCTCTGGCCTGGTCTGCATAGAGGTCTTATTCCCTCCTCTTTCTTTTTTTATCCATTCTTAAACCCTCAGAGGAGTTATTTTCTTTCAGTATGGCTACCATTAACTTAGCTTTAGCTTCCATTCGGCTCTCATCTCTCCTCACATACACTTTCTGAGCTTCCCTTAGTAACTCATTCAGCCCTCTTTCCAGCCACTATGTTGGTGTTTCATCCTTCCCTTGCTGCCCTTTGAATGCTTTAGCCATGTTATTTAACTGGTCTAGTGGGAATAGGGGCCATTGGAAGTACTGGGCCTGCTGGGATAGGGGACCACAGGGGAGGTAACACATCTAAGGGTCCTATACTTTCTCCCCCCTCTCCTTAGCCTGTTCATCAGCTTCTGATAAATTATTCAAGGCTTGGCAAATCTAATCCAATTTGCCAATTTAACCTCCAATGGGCTATTTGGTGGTCTTACTCCCCTCTTGTCCCATTTTTTAGCCTGTTCTCAGGGCTCAGTAGCAGGACACTAAGGGAGTGGGGTTGCCCTAGTCTCTCCCCGTCCAGTCACTCCCCCCTTACACCAATTCACAGCACCATGCACAATCTTCTCTCATTCTCCTTCATTTCCTTTATCCAGGCACACTCCTCATGATGCCTTAAAAGCTGGTAAAAATAAGACGCAGACACCGCAGTATAGGAAAAAGGGTACTACCTTGGTTTAATAGGATCCCAGGTGCACCCTCGTCGAACGTGGAACCATGCTGACGAAGCACACTGGGTACAACGCGTATACAATTTTATGGACCTCACAAATTAGCATATCTATCTAAAATCCCCCAATAAGAAACTTAACAAATGAAGTAATTGTCCCCCTATTCTAATTACCCCCCCAAATGAGGCTACAATCTAGTTTACAAAAACATGTTCCAGAGAGGAGGCTCCGTCCAAGGTCAGAGCCTCTTGTTCTGAGATAGTAGGGATGTTTTCTCTTCCCCAGAGAACCCCGAAGTGGGCTAAACATCAGAGTGCAAGGGTTATAAACACATAGGGCTAAGGTACAGGGAATAATAGGTACAGGGAATGGGAAAGGGTATAAAATATATAAAAAGGGTATAAAAAGTATAAAGAAAAAGGACAAAAAACCCATCAGGCATAATTTCCCCCTTTTTTAGAGACTAACAAGCCTTTACCTCATCTAGTCTCTAAACTACACTACTTACAGCATCGGTTTACGCAACCAGCTATAGCAAAAATAATAACTACAATTACAGCCATTATAAATGTCTCTTTCACCCAGGCCCAGTCTGGTAATCATGAAGTGAGGGCATGGAAGATAAGGTCAAATTTCATTTTTTGAACCCACTTCATGTAGAATTTGAGTTCCTTTCTAAATTTCTTCCAAATCTTCTCTAATTCTCCTATCCTGGTCCACAAAGGAACAACAGCTGCCGTTAATAATATTACATACTCTTTCATGAGCGCCGAGTAGGAATTTGAGAGCTATCCTGTACTGTGTTATCTCCTTTGACAGGCCGTGGACCTCCTCTTGCAAAGCTATAATTGCATCAGCAGTATGTTTTTCAATACTTTCAATAACACTTGAGATATTCACGATTGCCCTTTCCAGTTCAACTATTCCATAAGAGGGAAGGAGAGCTCTCATTATACTATGGAAAACTGGGACATTCAATGAGGGGATTAAGAGTTCTTTTCCCCCTCTTACGTGGTTTTTTAATTTGGTCAAATATTGTTCTATTTGGGATTACAGCCCCACGGGCACAGGCCTGATCTTTATCTACAGGTAGAATTTTCCAGGCCTTATCATCACATATCCAATACACCCTCGTCCCAAAAGGCAGAGCCAATCTCCATTCCAGCAACCTTATTTTTGTTACAGATCTTGGGTTGAGTATTTCTCTGAAGTTGGTCTTATGACAATATGGTGGAAGAACAGCCTTCCCTGTAGCATTCATGAGCACGCAGCGAACTGTATAGTTCCCATGTTCCATCAGGCTGCTCAGGGGTATAGGAGGCAGCAAGGAGGTGTTGGGCCCGATTCGTTGCCACCTTTCTGTATGTTCCTCTTCCATTGCAATACCAATCAATGACCATTTTCTTTTCTTATTTAGAGGTGGTAACTGGGTACAAATCCAGCAATTGCTCATATTAAGAGCTCTGGATACATTTTGCATCACAGTATTGTGTAACTCTTGGGTTGAGCTCTGAGTCATGGTTACCAGTTGGATAAACAACATACATTTAAAGAACAATTTAACCATCATCTTGGTTTGCATCAGTCTCTGTCTTTTCGATGGTCTCAGGAGCAGAAGCCTTCTTCACTCTGGAATAGTGGATCCACGATCCTTTCCCAGCCACCTTGACAGCAGTGAGGGTAGTCAGCAAGACTTGGAATGGTCTCTTTCATGTAGGTTGCAAGGGGTCACTGTCCCACCACTTGATGTAGACCCGGTCTCCAGGCTGAAATGGGTGGACAGGGATGTCTAATCCTATAGGCTTGGACAGGACAACGAATCTCTGGAGCTTCTGCAAAGTGGAACTCAAAGCCATTAAGTATTTCTGTAAATCAATTTTTTCTTTATGTGGATTTCTCTTGGGATGTGTGGAACTTGATATGGTCTGCCATATAGAATTTCATAGGGACTTATGTTGTCCCTCCGCCTTGGTTGTATGCGGAATCTCAATAAGGCTATAGGCAAAGCCTGAACCTATGTCATGGATGTTTTTTGACAGATTTTACCAATCTGGGCTTTGAGGGTTTCATTCATACATTCAACTTTGCCACTTACTTGGGGCCTGTATGGTGTGTGCAAGTCCCAAGTAAGTCTCAGAATACTGCTAACTTCCCCGACCACTGTTGCAAGAAAATGTGGTCCTCTATCTGATGACATTCCCAAGGGAACCCCAAACCTCGGAATTATATGATTGAGCAAGGCTTTTACTACCTCTTTTGCTGCATTGGTGTGACAGGGATAAGTTTCAGGCCATCCACTGAACGTATCAACTAATACCAACACATATTTGTATCCTTCCTTACGTGGCATTTCAGCAAAATTTATTTGCCAGTAATCTCCCAGGAGATGCCCTGCCTTGGTCACTCCTAACACTACTCTTTTGGTTGTGTCAGGGTTGTTTTTGCAACAGGTTTCACACTTGCTTGTTACAGATTGCACGATATCAGTCATTCCTCTCCCTATCACTACTTTCTTTAGATGTTTTAAAAGGTTTTCTGTTCTCCAGTGTGTACCCTCATGTTCTCTTTGTGCTGTTTTCCGAAGGATCGGGGGTGGGACTACAACCTGGCCTATGGGTGTAACAGCCCACCCACCCTCCTTAATTTCAGCCTTAAGAGATTTAATTAACTTTTGGTCACTCTGATCATATTTTGGAGCAAACCCTGTCAGATCTACTTCTTTCTGTGGCACTACTGCAAAAATGCCTTTTTCTGCTATCCTTCTTGCCATTTTATCAACAAAGTGATTTCCCACTTCAGGAGTTGTCTTCCCCTTTTGATGACTTTTGCAGTGCATGACAGCTACTTCTGTAGGTTTCCAAATGCTCTGCAGAAGTGTTAGGATTTGTTTTGCATGTTTAATGCCATTACCTTGAGCAGTCAGCAGGCCACGTTCCTTCCAAATAGCTCCATGGGCATGAACAACACTGAATGCACATTTGGAATCAGTCCATATATTTACCTTCTTTCCTTTGCTCAGTTCTAGAGCTCTGGTCAGTGCGATCAGTTCATCTTTCTGTGATGATACATTTGAAGGCAAGGCCTTTGCCTCAATTACTTCATCTGTGGTGGTCACTGCGTAGCCTGTCATACACTTACTGTTTTGTATAAAACTGCTCCCATCAGTAAAAAGTTCCCAATCTGGCTTCTCCAGAGGCACATCCTTCAGGTCTGGTCTACTGGAGTAGGTCTCTTCTATTGTCTTCAAACAGTCATGCTCAGGCACGTTATTAAGCAATGTGGACGACAAAAGCATTGCAGGGTTTACAACAGATGTTTTTAGAGTGACATTGTCCTGTTCCAACAACACAGCCTGGTATTTAAGCATTCTGCTAGGGGATAACCAGTGTCCCCACTTTTGCTCCAGCACAGAGATCATGGCGTGGGGTACATCCACGACCATGTGCTGCCCAAGGGTGAATATATGAGCCTCCTGTATTAGGATGACAGTTGCTGCCATGGCTTTCAGACATCCAGGCCACCCTTGGCTAACATTGTCTAGCTGTTTTCAAAAATAGGCCACAGCTCTTTGCTGGTCTTTAAGGTATTGTGCTAGTACTCCTAGAGCAACATTCTGCTGCTCATATGTAAAAAGTTCAAAGGGCTTAGTTAGATTTGGCAGCCCTAAAGCTGGAGCAGACATCAAGGAATGTTTTAGTTATTTAAATGCAGACCTTGCTTTTTCTGTCCAGTTGATGGTTCCCTTTTCAGCTGTCTTAAGGGTTTCATACAGAGGCTTTACTAGTATTTCATACCTTGCCACCCAAAGTCAACACCAACCTAGCATACCAAGGAAAGCTTGCATCTCTCTAATTGTGTGGGGCTCTGGAAGTCGACAGATAGCTTCTTTCCGTTCCTTGCTAAGTTGTCAATGACCACGGAAAATTTCCAGCCCCAGGTAAACTACTGTTTCTTTGGCAACCTGTGCCTTTTCCCTTGAGACTCGGTATCTGCCCATGCTCAAGAAATTCAAAAGTCTTATAGTAAGTTGGATTTAGTCATCTCATGTTTTGGCTGCAATCAGGATGTCATCAACATATTGAAGGATTTTTCCTTTTGATTCTTGTTTTTTCCAGTCCTCCAGTTCCTTTGATAGCTGATGTCCAAATATTGTTGGGCTGTTCTTGAACCCTTGGGGTAGCACTGTCCAGGTGAGTTGAGTCTTTCTTCCTGTCTCAGGATTTTCCCACTCAAAAGCAAAGAGTTCTTGACTATCTTTGTGGATTGGAATAGAGAAAAAGGCATCCTTGAGATCTAAAACTGTGAACCACCCTAGTTCATTTGTTAGTGTGGTCAGAAAAGTGTAGGGGTTTGGTACAACTGAATGTATGTCCTCTGTGAGTTTGTTGATTGCCCTCAAATCCTGCACTAGCCTGTAACTCTTACCAGCAGCCTTCTTTACTGGCAGGATGGGTGTGTTGTATTTGGACTCACATTCCACTAGCAGCCCGAATTCGAGAAATTTCTCAATTACAGGTGCTAGTCCCCTACAACTTTCTAATTTCAGAGGGTATTGTTTCTGCCTTACCGGTGTTGCTCTCGCTTTGAGTGCAATACTCACAGGTTCAGCTCTTTTGGATTTCCCAGGAAAATCACTGGCCCATACTATTGGAATAACCGCATCCTCAACTTCTTTAGGAATTTCTCCACAACATTCCTGGATGAGGATAGTAGCTGCTTCAACAAATTTAGATTCAGGAATTATAACTTTCACTCCCTCTTCCTTGGAAAATTTAATTTCTGCCTCTAATTTTTTCCAATAAATCTCGGTCCAATAATGGTTTTGGAGAATTTGGCATATATAAAAATTGATGAGTCACCTAATGTTTTCTTGGTTTAAATTTTAAAGGTTGAAAGAAAGGCCTTGTTTCACTTACCCCCGTGGCACCAATCACATCTACAGTATCTTGACTCAGTTTCCCTTTTAAAGTATTTAACACAGAATATGTTGCCCCCGTATCAACCAAAAATTCAACATTATCTTTCTCTAGCTTAATTATAACCGAAGGCTCCACTGGGGTGGATAATTCCTTCGGTCCTCGTCAATTCCCATCTACAGCTAACTCAGAACCTGGGGGCGTCTGTTTTGCCCACATTGGACACTCGTTCTTCCAGTGTCCCTTCTTGCAGTAGGCACACTGGTTTTTGGCTAGAGGAGGGTGAGGCAGACTCTTTTTTTGTTTACCAAATGACTTCCCCTGACCCTGTTTCTTCTTGTGGTGGGGTTTACCCCTCTTATTTCCCTTATCTTCTGTATCCTTATCTGTTGAATCCCTATTTTGATATACTTTCCAGGCTGCATTCAACAACTTATTTATATCATACTCATCCAATTTTTGCAGCTTTTTCCTTATGTCAGTTGTAGATTGGCCTACAAATATGTAGGCTAAATGAGATTGCTGCATCGGGGAATCTATGTCTAAATTTGTGTATTTCCGTGCAGCCTCTTTGAGCCTGTTCAGGAAGTCTGGGGGGGTCTCATTTACATCTTGTCTAATTTCATATAGTTTGGCCCAATTCACCGCTTTAGGGATCGCACATTTTAGTCCAATAACTATCCACTTTTGATACTGTTTTAATTTGGCCATCTGCTCTGGCACATTGGGGTCCCACCCTGGATCCGTCTGAGGAAGAATAGTACTAACAGGTCCTTGAAGGGTACCAGCTGTAATTTGAGTCTCTATAGCATTTACAGCAGCCTTGATAACCATCTCCTTTTCTGTACTATCTAGTACTTCATCCAGCATTACATTTAGATCACCCCAATCTAGGTTTTGTGCCTTGATGGCTAATTCAAACCGCATGGCCACCCTCTCTGGGTTTTCCCTGTATGTCTCGACTGACTCTTTCAATTGTCGGAGTTCTGCGAGGGAGAAGGGAGTTTTGATATAAACCACTCCTTGGTTCCCAACAGGTACTTCTAAGACAGTTTCTTCCTTCTTTGGTTCATCTTTCTTAGATCTAGTAATTTTCGCGACCGGACTAGTAGACCCTATAGCCTCTCGGGCTATTTTCCCCCTCTTCTTCCCGGTAGGCCCGCTGGCTGCTGAGGCTATAGCCCCAGCCTTGGTTTCCTCTTCCTCCTCGGAGCTATCTGCACTGGATTCACCTGGATCACATTTAATTTGAGCTGCTTCTCCCTCAGCTCTGCCACTAGTTGCGCGGCGAAGCGAGTGCCGCTTGCCGTTCCCCTCTTCCCCAGTCTGGGAGGGGCCAGCGGCAGACGTGCTTCCTTCTTTGTCTGGATCCGCCCCCGCTCCGCCCCTACTTCCTCCCTCAGTGCAGCGGGTGGGTGGTGATTGCTCTGCCCCCGCTCCGCCCTCATCTTCGCCATCAGAACGATTTGGGGAGGGCGGCAGTGGAGGGAGTGGTGGCCACCCCTCCCCTGTCCCTAGTGCTGTATCAACAAGGTGAAGGGGGGGAGCCAACGGCTGCAACGGCGGAGGGGGAGGAGGAGGGGGAGAAGGAGGAGGGGGAGGAGGCGCTGGCCAGCTTCCTTCCCTCGGCCCGGCTGGTCCCTGTTGCGGCTGGGGGTGTGATACCCCCCCGCGTAAAGCGAGTGCTACCAAATCCGTGTCTGTCATGTCTATCTCCTCAACCCTTGTCAGAGGCTGCTTTTGTCTATATTTTTTCTTTTTCTTCTTTTGTATAAGCCATCTCAAAGTGGCCCTCTTTTATTTGTTTGTATGCCTCTTCTCGATTTAGGAATAGAGAAAACAACTCTGCATACCTTAACTCATCAAACCTGCCCTGGACCCGAAGTTCTACGAGTAATTCTGTAATCAGTTGGTTGTCCAAACTGCCTAGACGGGGCCATTTCCCTCCCCCCTCCAGTTTCAACATAGGCCACACCCACAGCAAAAGCCTAGTGAGTTCCCCCGTGTACAGGGGAGTGTTTTTCCCCGTTAGGACATGCCAGTTTTTTAAGATCAGGCCCAGCGGGGAATCTTGTGGGATTTTTGGGTTAGTAGATGATGCACCACCCACATTTTGCTTATAGACGGAAAGAAACAGCCAGAAAGAAGTTCCTAGCCTAGAGTCTGGCGCAAGAAATGAACCCGCGGTTCCCACACCCTAGCAGAGTAAAGAAAGCAAGCTTATGAGTGCGCGCGCAGCTGAGGAACCCTGGCGAGATTCGAACCACCACCCTTGGCTAGATGAACCTACACCCCCAACCCTGGGCCACAGCTCCCCCTGAGCCATGGCTCTCCATGAGCTGCTACGTGGCCCTCTATGAGTAGTAACGAAGAGCGTCCCCTTCTCCTCACAGCCCCCCCTGTGGGAGTGGAGTAGGTTGTAAAACCCCTCCTTTATGGCCCCCTTGGCCACACTCCTGCCCTTGGAGATCTCCCCCAGATGCTAGCTAGCAATAAAACCGTAAAACCCTTCTCCCTTGATCTTACCTCTCCTGCTGTGTTTCTGCGGTGGGTTTTCGGAAACTCCCTGGTTTTCACAATCCCGGACCGCCGCTTCCCTCCCGTATAGTGCCGGCGAGTGGGGGTGCAGCCGGGTGTTTCTCGATCCAGAATCGGAACTTGGGGTCCCTTCCCTCTTGCCTGGCTCGCCAGAACTGATGCCTTAAAAGCTGGTAAAAATAAGACGCAGACACCGCAGTATAGGGAAAAAGGGCATTACCTTGGTTTTAATAGGATCCCAGGTGCACCCTTGTCGAACGTGGAACCATGCTGACGAAGCACATCAGGTACAACACGTATACAATTTTATGGACCTCACAAATTAGCATATCTATCTAAAATCCCCCAATAAGAAACTTAACAAATGAAGTAATTGTCCCCCTATTCTAATTACCCCCCCCCCCAAATGAGGCTACAATCTAGTTTACAAAAACATGTTCCAGAGAGGAGGCTCTGTCCAAGGTTGGAGCCTCTTGTTCTGAGATAGTAGGGATGTTTTCTCTTCCCCAGAGAACCCCAAAGTGGGCTAAACATCAGAGTGCAAGGGTTATAAACACATAGGGCTAAGGTACAGGGAATAATAGGTACAGGGAATGGGAAAGGGTATAAAAAGTATAAAGAAAAAGGACAAAAAACCCATCAGGCATCACTCACACCCTTCCTCACACTCAAATCAGCCTTGCAATTCAACTCACACTTCTTGCAAGTAGGAAGGGGAGGTATACCACTGAGCCTGGCAACCTGCACATTGTAGTAAAACCCACTTGGCACTGTGACACTCAGAGCATTTAGGACAGGGATTTGGATCTGGTGGTTTTACTCCCTCTACATATGCATTGAGGGAATGTAGTTCCCCTAGTTTCCTTAGCTTATCTACTGTTGCTATGTAAACAAAAATTCAAAACCAGCGCATCCCGCCGAAAAATTCAAAATCGACTCTCCTGCCTAAAAATTGAAAATGGAGGCTCCTGCTGAAAAATTCAAAACCGGCGCCTCCAGCCGAGAAATTCCAAAGCAGCGCCTCCTGCCGAAAAAATTCAAACATGGTGCTGCCGCCAAAAACATTCAACAAAATCGTGGCTCCTGCCGAAAAATTCAAAATGGCACTGCTGTCGAAAAATTCAAAACCGGCTCCTCCCCCTGAGAAATTCGAAACTGGCGGCTCTTGCTGACACACACAGAAACAGTTTTGAGCCGCTCTCGCTGGCACACACTGAAACAGTTTCAATCTGGCGCCTCCCGCTGGCACACACACACATACACACACCCCCCGACAGAACCTTTCTACCGGAGACCAAGTCTCCACACCTTTTGACAGAATTTCGACTGAACCTTTTACCGGAAATTCCCAGAACTCCAGGCCAAGTCTCCCCACCACTGGAGACTCCCAAAATCCCAGGTAAATCTCCCCGCCTTAATTTCACAGACACACAAAACCTCACTCACTCCTTCTCACTCTTTCTGTGGCCACAACACACTGTATCTTTCAAAATAATCCTGGGATCCCTCTATTTAATCACACCACTGACATAGATACCTGAGCCCCGCCTACGCAGGTTGCCTGGAGAGAGCACCCTAATTACTCTATGGACCCCAGACACTCCTTAACCGTATCCCAACCTAAAAGGTTTCCCAGTGGCTGCCCGGCAAAACCCTGGCTCCCCCACCTCAGATGCCCATGGTTCTTGGTAAGGAATACTTGAGCCCCACCTACGCAGGTCACCTGGAGAGAGCACAATTACTCTCTGGACCCCAGACACTCCTAAGCGGTATCCCACCTCACCCTGCCAATACCCAGAGATTCTCCCCGAGAGCTCAATCACACCTCTCGCAACCGCTCCCTGCTTTCACCAGGTGCACACTTGCCTCGGGAATCTGACTGTCAGTCCCCGTCTCAGTCAAACACTTTCATGCTGTCGCTCCCATCCGCCCCCTGCAAGCTACTTACGGCACCTTTTCGCAAGTGGGTCCGTGCATGAATCGCGGGCCATGCACTCCGCATGGAAGGAGCCCGGGTACCCTTCCCTACTTATCCACGGCTGTTGTTTGAGTTCGCTTTGTGAAGCCTCCTCTCGTTCTTCGGGAATCAGCCAGCAACAGTCGTCAATCCCAAAGGATATCTTCATAGCCACCGAAAAGACCGGCAGGGCGCCTCTCTTCCAATGTCCTTCAGGACCGCCGAACTTGAGGCCTATCCCGGACGAAGTCCCCCTTACAAAGGTAAGTATCTATTCATGTGCATGAGATACTGTGAGTAATGTCCTCTCACTACTTAAATTTTGAAAGAATTTATTCACTCATTTTCATAGTACAAACAATGATAAGAGGCTTAGAATGGCTGTCTGCCATTACACAAAGCGAAGTGCAGCGCTGGGTGCTTAGCCACCCATGGTGGGTAGCCAGAGGCACACCTTCTGGCTAGGGAATACAGTTTTTATAACCCCCTAACCCTGCCTCCTTCAGATGCTCTGATGGGCTCGTGGTCTTCAGTCCTCATTGGCTCGTCCTTTCTAGGGTCTTCTGATAGGTTAGCTGCTTACCCAGCTCTCCCCTTTCTTAACCATAACATTTAAGTTAGCCACAACAAATTAACAATTAGACATAACAAACCTATAGAGGTAACCATAACATTTATCAGTTAGCCCCAACAAATCTATGGAGGTAGCCATAACATATACACAACCATTAACAAATAACCATAACAAATACCTCATAACCCTTTACGAAAGCCAACTCTATGACTTCATTTATAACACTTAATACTGACACAATGCACAACAGATATACTTTGCATGAGACACACTACACACTACACAATGAAAAGAGCTACTTTTATATTACCTCCTGCAGGGTCTTGGAACCATGGCTTCCTTACCTCTCAGGCCGTTGCAGAGGAATTCTTAGGGTTGCCGGCAGGAAAGTGTCATGGGTTTGGGACCGGACCTTGCCAGGAGGACGCACGAAAAAAGGGCAACCAGGCTCCAAGCTTAAAGTTGCAAAGAGTGTTTAATTACCTAACAGAATTGGAGGATAAATGCAGGCAAAAATATACTTTTCATACAGTTTTTGTTCACTCCCCCCTCCCTCTTACGAACCTATAGTATTCACCCCCTTTCCTCCTTTACAATCCACAAGCCAGGTGGGGGGGGCAGGGTGTGGGGTCTCTTTTCAGTCCACAGAGCAGATTCTCAAATTTATTCATCACTACAATTCTTCTACTACAAATACTCTTTATCTCTACTTGTTTCTCTCTCTCTCTCTCTCCAGACAGTTTTCTGCTCTCACCCCCACCCTCTTAAGAAGCAGTCTCTGCACTCACCCCCCCCCTTTTCCCTCTTTGCAAACTAGCAACACAGACAGGGGGCAGGTTGAGGGGTCTTCTGGTCAGTCCAATCAGGAAAAGAGGTTCTCTACTTAGCCAGGGGTCCTTCCCACGAGAGACAGTCCTCTGAGAACTTCTTTGGCGTGGGTCCAATCTCATGAGCAACATCCCGCCCGAATTCTGCTGCAACATGAGTCTTTTTGTCCATAAGGTGCTGTGCAGACTCTCTGAAGCCAAGGCCAGGCTGCTTCCATGCCAGGAGCAAGGCCTTTCTCTCCCAGTCAAGGCCTTTTGCAGTTTTAACTCTTAGATGAGACTCCCACTGGTTCACAGTCTTTTCCAGGCATCCACCTCCTCCTCTGGAGTGAGCTGTGGGTGGATTTCTGCATCCTTATGGACTCCATGGGCTGCAGGAGAAACTTCTTGCTCCCCCCATAGCTTCCACCACGGCTAGCAGAAAGTTTCAGCTCCGGTGCTGGAAGCACTGGAGCACCTCTTTCTCCCCCCTTCTTCACTGACCTTGGCAATCTCCATGCTGTTCTCCCTCACATATTTTCACCTCCACCTCCTCCTCCTCTAACTACAAAGAAGTGAAAGAAGTGCGTAACTACTTTGTTTTGATTTCTTCTTAAATATGTTTTCACAGAGGCGTAACTAGCACCTCCAATTGGCCCAAACTTGGCCGGCAGCATGTCCATCACCTTCAGAGCCATCAGAGATTGGCTCTGCTGGACTTGATGTAAAAACTTCCAGAACTTGCACTCAGGACACACAGGAGACATCTTTGTGCCACACCCCACCCCTCAGACACCTCTCCAGGCCTACTACAACAGCTTCTGAGGGGTCCAAATTTCTCCTAGATGTTAAAAACACTTCACTGATGTTTTGGGCCAATCAAAACCACCACAGAAAGAATTCCTGGCAAGATGTCTCAGGTCTGGTCCAGAAGCAGGCTACCCAGTCCCTTTGTCCCACCAGAGTTGCCAGAATAACTGTTGCCTTTTTCAGCTTAGAAATGAAACTCCAGATAATTTTAGTATAGGAGGTAATAGAAAAGTGGATCTTTATTGGAGCTCCAGGGGCAGTTATGGAAAAATATTCACAAAAGCCCACCCCCACAGGGGTGAATACAGTTTTATAGGTTTTAGGAAATTAGCATAGTTGATAAAAAGCACCAATTAGGAGGACAAGTGGTGATGGGATTCCTCCCAGGTCAAGCCCCTTCTCTGGAGCCTCCCTCCCCCCTCCCCCATCCTTGGTATTAGCTGTACTTGTTTATGAAAATGTGTGTCAAAGATGTTGTTCTCAACCTTGGTTCCCAGGGAGAACCAAGATAGGAGAGGGCCCTGTACCTCCCTGGGGCTTGGAGCTTTGGAATGTGTTTGGTCTTTCTAGCTGGGGAAAAGGGTAGGGAAAAGTACTGGGAAGGCTACAACTATATAAAAGAAAAAGACAAAATTCATCCAGCATCACCCTTGTGGCTAAGATCAATGGTATCTTGGGATGCATTCGGAAGAGCATTGCCAGCAGGTCAAGAGAAGTGATCCAGCCCCTCTACTCGGCCCCAGTGAGGCCACATCTGGAGTACTGTGTCCAGTTCTGGGCTCCTCAGTACAAGAGAGACATGGAGCAGGTCCAGCAGAGGGTTTCAAAGATTATTAAGGGACTGGAGCATCTCTCTTATGAGGAGAGGCTGAGGGAGCTGGGCCTCTTCAGCCTCAAGAAGAGACAATTGAGAGGGGACCTCATCAATGTCTATAAGTATCTGAATGGAGGGTGCCAAAAGGATGGAGCCAGGCTCTTCATGGTGGTGCCAAGCTATAGGACAAGAGGCAACAGGCAGAAACTGATGCACAGGTAATTCCACATGAACACGAGGAAGAACTTTACTGTGCGGGTGACTGAGCACTGGAACAGATTGCCCGGAGAGGGTAGGGAGTCTCCCTCACTGGAGATATTCAAGAACTGTCTGGACACAATCCTGTGCAACATACTCTGGGAGAAACCTGCTTGAGCAGGGAGGTTGGACCAGATGATCCACTGTGGTCCCTTCCAACCTTACCCATTCTGTGATTAAACTCTGTTACTAAGGAAATTACAGCCACAACCTAAATCCCCATTTGGTATCTCTAGCTACACTCACTGCTCCCTTCTTCCTCCTAGGGTGCTTGTTGATGATATTAATTCATCAGTTTGTGTTACTTGTTTCTTCCAATTCATTAGCTGTCTAAAAAGTTTAAAAAATAATTCCATCTATCTAATGCAGAACATATCTTTACACTCTCTGGAACCACAAAGAGGAAACTTCAAGGATCAACTTCCATGATCTTATTACATCAGCTGCATCTCAAATGTTAAAATATTCAGATACAATCCTGTAACAAAGGCTGACAATTCCTACAAGAATTCATTACATGATAAGCTTTTTGTAGATTAACTCTAAACATCTCCTAACTGATGTAGCATGGGCCGGGAGGGCTGCACAAGCCGGCTCCCCCCCGGTCCGGGGTCCCTAGCCCGTGTAATTCCACTGGATCTGGGGCGGGCAGCCCCCAAGGTTCTGCGGCATGGCGTCAGCCTCCAAACCACATCAATTCAGGCAGGAAATTAAGTAAGACAAAGGAAGAACTGGACTCCATCTCTGTTCTGGCAGGGAGGTTTATTTGGGGTAATGGGGAAAAGGGGGTTGCAGGGGAGGAGAAGGGGGGAGGAAAGGCTGGGACAGGATAAGGGCTGCCAGCCCAGAGATGCAAAGACCTCGAGCTGATCCGGACATCGCTTTATAAAGGGAAAAGAAGGGGAGGGACTGTCTCCCCCAGAGCCAGTCCCGGGGAGTCTGAAGGGAGGACAGGCATAGGGAACCCACCAATAGATTTCGGGTACAGCAGAATGCATATTTCAAAATGAACCAATGGTATACAAAGCAGAGGGACAAAGGAACACATGGAATCCCAAAACCCCACATTGCTACACCTAACAGTAAGAACTTATAATTTGATTTGCTTTTAAATCCATTCTGGATCAAAAACTAATAGCAACGATTTGACTCACTGTTTTGCAATTTATTTTCTTTCTGCAGTAGTGTTGCGTCACCAGAACCAGCAGAAGGCTCTTAGTTGGTCAATGCTCCTATGTCTAAAAATGCATCAAAACTAGAATAAATGCTGTGAGGCTGTTGTGCTTATTTCAGATGCGTCTGAATCATTATAAAGAAAGCTAGAACTAATTGAGGTAACATTCCCAGAGTTTTTAATTTTTATTTAGTTTTCATGTGATATTACTTATCATCCCCAGTGATAATCTAGGATTTTAATCACTGTAGAGGAGAGTTAAAATAACACTTTCACATGAAATTAAGGTGAAATTATAGTTTTGCTTAGGCAGGAATATGCCTGACTCAATGAAATACTGAAATTACCATCTTTCAAGTTTGTTTACAAAAGTATAGATTGTTTTGTAACCATCTATATTCTAGGGACTATAGGGTGTAAAAAAAACATACAAAATGGGAAAACCAGAAACAAAATATACAGAGACATAGACCTGAAAAAACAAATATGGAGGCAACAACAGGAAACAAACATTGCCAGTCACACTAATTGATGGCCTATCAAGAAACCACAGGTACCACTTCCAGGAAGATCAACCTGGAAGCTGTAGAGTGACAAGGGCATGCAGTGATAGATAGGACCAAGGGTAATGGCTTTAGACTGTAAGAGGGCAGTTTAGATTAGATATTAGGAAGAAATTCTTTACTGTGAGGGTGGTGAGGCACTGGAACAGGTTGCCCAGAGAAGCTGTGGATGCCCCATCCTTGGGAAGTGTTCAAGGTCAGTTTGGATGGGGCCTTGAGCAACCTGCGTTAGTGAAAGATGTCCCTGCCCTTGTCAGGGGGGTTGGACTAAACGATCTTCAAAGATCACTTCCAACCCAAATCATTCTATGATTCTATGACTTTGCAACTGATAAGATTGTAAGCTGGGGGAATTCCATACTGGAAAGTATGTAAAGACGTATGTGTGTAAAGAAGGAGTTGGACTGTATAGCACCTGCACTTGGGGATGACATGGTTGAGAGCCTCTGGGTAAAGTTTAGGGGGAAAAGCTAATAAAGTGGATGTTGTTGTGGTAATCTACTATAGATCACCCAGCCAGGATGATGACACCAGTGTATTATTTTATAAGGAATTAAGGGAAATATCTAGATCACTTGCCCTTGTCATTATGGGTGACTTCAATGTCCCAGATGTTAACTGAAACTATCAGACAACAGACACAAATAGATCCAAGAAATTCCTGAAGCACACTAAAGATAACTTTTTGATAAAGGTATTAAAGGACCAACTAGGAAAGGTGCCCTCATAGACCTTTTGTTTGTAGAGATGGTCTCATGAGTGAAGTGATGATTGGTGGCTGTCTTGGCCACAGTGATCATGAAATGGTTGCGTTGAAAATGTTTGGTGATATGAGAAAAACTGGAAGCGGAGGTGCTACCCTGAATTTTGGGGAAGCAGATTTAGGATTGTTCAAGGAGCTAGTAAGATCCCCTGTGTGACTGCACAGATTCTTTCCCATGGGAAACTTTCCCTTTTTTCTTTAGCTATAAAGAAAATATAGATATGCTCTATGGAAATGGAGAATGTTTTGGAAGGGGGTTGAGACTCCTTAGCCAATCACCCTGAGGGGTGGATGATTGTTGGCCAATCCAAATGCCTTTCTCTATGCTATAAAACTCAGATGTTTTTTAATAAACTTTCTTCTCCGCTTGAACTTCACGCCTGCTTTGTGCTGAATTTCGCTCCGTTACTGGTTCAACAGCAACACCCCTGGGAATCTGCTTTCAAGGATACTGGAGCCCATAAATGCTGGCCACTTTTTAAGAGTCATCTTTTAAGAGCACAGGAGCAGGCAATTCCAGTGTGTTGGAAATCAAGCAATTGGGGTAGAAGGCCAGCTTGGCTGAACAGGGATCTCCTGGAACTTAGGCAGAAAAAGAAAGTGTATGAACTTAGGAAGCAAAGTCAGGCTACAAAGGAGGACTACAAAGATGCTGCTCACCACTATAGGGAAAAAATTTGTACAACTGTGGTGGTTTTGCTTAGCCCAGAATATCAGCAAGGTATCTTTAACATCTAGAAGAAATTTAAACCCTTCAAAAGCTGTTGTGGTAGGCCTGAAAAAGTGTCTGAGGGGTGGGGAGAGGCACAAAGATGGTTGCTGTGTGTCCCGTGTGAAAGTTCTGGAAGTTTTTCCTCAAGTCCAGTAGAGCCAATCTCTTATGGCTCTGAAAGTGATGGACATGCTGCCGGCCAAGTGTAGGCCAATTAGAGGTGCTAGTTACGCCTCTGTGAAAACATATTTAAGAAAAAATCAAAACAAAGTAGTTACGCACTTCTTTTTAGCTAGAGGAGGAGGTGAAAATATGTGAAGGGAGAACAACATGGAGACACCAAGGCCAGTGAAGAAGGTGGGGGAGGAGGTGCTTCAGGTGCCGGAGCGGAAAAAAACCATCTGCAGGCCGTGGTGAAGACCATGTGGGGAGCAGGTTGTCCCCCTGCAGCCCATGGACTCCACAAGGATGCAGAAATCGACCCACAGCCTGTGGGGAGGTGCCCATGCCAGAGGAGCGGGTGGATGCCTGAAAGAAACTGTGATCCAGTGGGAGTCTCATATAAAGAGTTAAAGGTGCAAAGGCCTTGCTTCCAGTATGGAAACAGCCTGGCCTCATGTCCTAGGTTGCAATATAGATGTAGTTAAGTATTCTATTACCACCAGTTGTGGGCCGTTAGCTGCTATCACCTGCTAATGACCCACTCCGGATGACAGGCAATGGGCCATCCGTTAGCTATTATCAGCTGCTAATGACCCACCCCGCATGACAGGCAATGGGCCATCAGGGACCCACCGTGTGACTCATGGACTTGTCTCATCCCATTGTGGGATGCTCTGCCCAGGAGGGAGGAACCAGGTGTTCCCACCTGGATATAACCTGGCCTTGGAACTGCCTGAGCTAGCCCTGTCTACTGGCTTCCCAGAGGATGAGAGCTACCACTGGATCTTCAGCTGGAGACTAGACCTTCACAGGATCACCGCTTCAACTGGACTTCTTCAGTTGGACTGCTACTACCACCCTAACAGGGTGTTAGGTTGTATCTGACTTTGTCAGTGCTTTTTCCTTGTATTATTTCACTTATTTTTAATTTCAATCTTGACTTGTGATCTCCCACTGGTTTGTTTTCAAACCAATACACCTCAGCTCAGGAGAGTCTGCACCTTATGGGCAAGAGGACTCGTGTTGCAGCAGAATTTGGGTGGGATGTTGCTCATGAGATTGGATCCATGCCAAAGAAGTTCCCAGAGGACTGTCTCTCGTGGGAGGGACCCCATGGCTAAGTAGAGGAACCCTCTACATAGGATGGACTGACCAGTGATAAAACCCTTTACCCTGCCCCCTGCCTGTGTTGTTGGTTGGAAAGAGGGAGGGAGGTTGTCGGAGGTTGGGGGGGCCTTGGAATTTTTTCTCCATCCCTGTTACTAAGCAACAAATAGCTGGGTGACTAGAGCCATCAACTCTTTTGTAAGAGACAAAAGGGTGTGCTTGGGCAGGGCAGGGGAAGGGAAGAGCCACCGTTGGAACTCTAACTCTCGTGTCGGACACTGGGAGGAGAGACTGCTCTTTTGCTTCTGGCTGCGACAACAGGAAAATCCAACTGTGCCCTGTCTTCTTCTCCTGGCTGGGTGAGCTTTGATTCAACCTCTTTCCCACTGGGAAGTGCACGCTTTCCGGGCTGCGTTCCTGCAGCAGCTGCCAGGAGTGTCTGGCTGTCCCTGCTGCCCGCCCCGCTTTGCCGCACAAGACCACGGCGTCTGCTGTGACTGCAGAACCCTGGCTACCTCGCTGGCTAGCCGGGGAGAGCCACCACCAGCCCCAGCCCCCCTGCTGCCCTGCTCATCGCTCTGAGCTGCCTGCCTGCTCTTCAGCCTGTCCGCCATCACCAGCTGCGTGAGGCTGACCTGACCCTGTGCCACAGCGCCACCTGCAGCCGCTTGGCAGTCATCGCACCTGCCCTGCCCAACCGGGAGTTCAACAGCGCCCCTGCTGCTTGCGACCGTGATTACACCACACAGAAAAGTCATCTGCTATTGGTTTCTGGTTCTATTTGTGGTTATTATTATTATTGTTATTGCTTGTTTATAGATACTAGTAAAGAACTGTTATTCCTTTTCCCATACCTTTGCCTGAAAGCCCTTGATTTCAAAATTAAAATAATTCAGAGGGAGGGGAAATCACATTCTCTGTCCTAAGGGAGGATTCAACCTCTATTAGAAGACACCTGTCTTTCAAACCAAGACAGGGGTGAGCAGAGAAACTGTCTTAAGAGAGAGAGGGGTGAGCAGAGAAACAGTGTTTGTAGTAGAAGAATTGTAGTGATGAATAGATTTATGGACTAAGAAATACCCCATACCCTGCCCCCTACCCGAGCTGTTTGGAAGGAGGGAGGGGGGTGAGTGAACAAATGGTGTCTGAAAAGCTTATTTTTACTTCTCATTTATCCTCCGACTCTGTTAGGTAATTAAATCACTTTGCAACTTTAAGTTTGGAGCCTCTTTTCCCTTTTTCTGTGCGTCCTGCCACCAGTGTCCTATCTCAACTCATGAATCTGGTGTGTGTTTAACAGTTTTTTCTTTCCCCTCTCCTGCATGTCTGTGGCAGGAGAGAGCAGGGGTGCCTGGCATTTAGTCAGGGTCAAACCCCGACAACAACCAAAGCTCAATTGGATTTGAAGCTGGCCAGTACTGTGGTGAATAACAAAAAATGCTTTTTTACATATGTTAAGAACAAAAGGAGGACTAAAGAAAACATTGGTCCATTACTTAATGAGGTTGGTCACCTTGCCAAGAGGGATGAACATCAAGCAGAGACAGTTAATGCCTTCTTCACCTCTGTCTTTAACACCAATGATGGGCCCTAGGACTCCAGGAGCCCTGGGCTGGAGGGCTATGACTGGAGGAGTGCCATGTTTCCAGTCAACTTTGAACTTTTATGGGATTTGCTGCTGGAAGAGAATGCACAGAAGTCTATGGGGCCCGATGGGGTTCATCCCACAGTACTGAAAGTTGGCTGATTCAGTTATTCATCAATGGTCTTGGGTAAGTGAAGACATTCCAGTCGACTGGAAGATAGAAAATATTCCCATTTCCAAGAAGGGCAAGAAAGAAGACCCAGGTAATTATAGGCCTCTGTGTTGGTTTTGCATGGCCTGGGTTTTGGTAGCAGAGGTGTGGCTAGCACAGGTCTTTTTCGTGAGAACATTCTGCTGTGTTTCATAAACAAAGATAAAGTCTGGATGTTTTTCAAACAATGTCCCGAGACTTGGACAGTTCAGGCCTGACCAATTGGGCCTAGGGAGAGGTTTCTGGCTGACCAATCTGGGCAACCTCTGAAAAGTCTATATATATATGGAAATCAAAATAATAAACGCCTTTTCTTGCTACACTGAGAACTGGAATCCTTTTCTCTGCTAGCGGCTAAACAGCGACGGGGGGGCAGCCCACGGAGGTGGCTTCTGTGAGAAGCTGCTAGAAGCTTCCACCATGTCCAGCAGAGCCAATCCCTGATGGCTCTGAAGATGGGCATGCCGCTGTCCAAGGCTGGGACAATTAGAGATGTTAGTAATGCCTCTGTGAAGACATATTTAAAAATTAAATCAAAACAAAGTGGGGCACAGTTTTTTCTAGCCAGAGAAGAGGAGGAGGTGAGAACATGTGAGGGAAACAACATCAAGACACTAAGGTCAGTGAAGAAGGAGGGGGAGGAGGTGTTCCAGGTGCTGGAGCTGAGATTCCTCTGCAGGCCGTGGTGATGACCATGGTGGAGCAGGCTGTCCCCCTGCAGCCCATAGGGATCCATGGGGGATGCAGAGATCCATCTGTAGCCCATGGGGGTGGTGCCCATGCCAGAGTGGGTGGATGTCTGGAGGAGGCTGTGGTCCAGTGGGAGACCCGGTGGAGAGAAGGGGCCCCTGCTTCCAAGCTGGAGCAGCCTGTCCTTGGAGCACCACACCCCGTGGACAAGTGACCCACGCCATAGTGGTTTTGGGAGGACTATCTGCCCGTGGGAGGGACTCACATTGCAGGAGTTTTGGGACAACTGCTGCTTGTGAGATTGGAACCACGGTGGAGAAGTTCATGGAAAACTGTCTCCCGTGGGAGGGACCCCATGGTGTAGCAGGGGAAGGATTCCTCTTCCTGAACAGTAGAAGATCTCGGATGACGAACTGACCAAAACCCCCATGCCCTGTCTCCCTGTTCTGTTGGTGGGAAGGAGGGAGGGGTTGGGGGGAAAAAGGTATTTTTAAGGGCTTATTTTACTTCTCATTATCCTACTCTGACTCTGTTGGTAATAAATTCACTTTATATTTCTACGTTGAGCCTGTTTTGCCCTTGGAGTGTTTTCTCCCAGTCCTTATCTTAACTCATGACCCCTTTATTAACTTTTTTTCTCTCCTCTGCCCAGCTGTGGCAGGGGAGGGTGAGTGAGCAACTTTTGTGGGTGCCTGGTGTTTCGCCAGCATCAAACCACAGCAGCCTGTCAGTCTTACTTTGGTGCCTGGTAATATTAGGGAGATTATTCTGGGAGTTATTGAAAAACACTTGAAAGTCATTAGTCAAAGCCAACATGGGTTCATGAAGGGAAAGTCATGCCTTACTAACTTAACATTCTTTTATGACATGGTGTCGTGGTTTGACCCTGGCCAAACACCAGGCACCCATGACAGCTGCTCACTCTGCTCTCCCCTGCCACAGCTGGGCAGAGGAGAGGAAAAAATTATCAAAGGGTTCATAAATGAGATAAGGAACCAGGACAAAACACTTCAAGGGCAAAACAGGCTCAATTTAGAGTTGCAAAGTGAATTTATTACTAACAGAGACAGAGGAGGATAATGAAAAGTAAAACAAGCCCTTAAAGACACCATTCTTCCCCCCAACCCCTCCCTCCTTCTCACTAATAGTGCAGGGAGACAGGGTGTGGGGGTTTTGGTCAGTTCATCACCAAGGTCTTTCTTCTGCTGCTCAGGGAGAGGAGTCCTTGCCCTGCTTCGCCGTGGGGTCCCTCCCACTGAAGACAGTTCTCCGCGAACTCCTCCAGTGTGGTCCAATCTCACGAGCAGCAGTTGTCCCAAAACTGCTGCAATGTGAGTTCCTCCCACGGGCAGACAGTCCTCCCAAAACTGTTGTGGCATGGGTCACTCCTCCACGGGGTGCAGTCCTCCAAGGACAGGCTGCCCCAGCCTATAAGCAGGGGCCCCTTCTCTGGACCGGGTCTCCCACTGGATCACAGCCTCCTCCAGGCATCCGCTCGCTTCGGCATGGCCACCCCCACCACGGGCTGCGAGTGGATCTCTGATTCCCTCGTGGACCCCATGGGCTGCAGGGGGACAGCCTGCTTCACCATGGTGTCAGAGACTGAAATAGTTCATGCCTCAAACATTGATATAAAGTTTTGCTCATTATAAGCAAAACTGTATAAAGAAGCTACAAACAAAGGAACCTCCCTGAAGATACCTGACTGGGACTTTGGACTGTAAGTTAAACTGCCGAGATAAGATACTATTGTTCAGTCATCTCAACCTAGGGAGAAACAAACAAGGCCTAGTGAAAGGAATGCATCCACAGGAGAGCCAAACACAGCAAAGATTCTTCCCTGGCTAGATTTGGGGTGGGGGAGACCACTGCCCACAGAAGCCAGGTTTACACAGGCTGCCCCCCAAAACAGGGGGCAGGGAGAGGAGGTTTTGGGTGTGACCTCTGGTCAGAGGCAGTGAACACCCATCCTCCCTTACACAAACTAGCCCAGCTGTGGAACCCCCAAGCCCATAGGCCACATCCACTAGACATTCACATGACAGGCAGCTGAGGGGGTGTCATAATCCATCAAAGACCCCCCAAAGTGCTAGGCCTTGCACCACAGGACTGCACGTTATGCAACAGTTCCAGAGTCTGCTACAAGAGACTGCCCCCGCCTCCCCCAGGGGGACATGCCTGGACATTGCCACCTGGCCTGAGTGTATATTAACCCATTGGATTCTATGTTTTCTGGGGGGAACATCACCACCAAGAAGACCAGCTGGAGAGGATCAACGTAACATCGTTGGGATCCACGGATGGTGATATTTTCTTTATTTTGTCTCTGTCACTCTCTTTCTGTCCCCCCCACCTCTTTTCCTACTTCTCCCTTTCTCTCTTTTCTTCTCTCTCTCTCATATTTACTATCAAATAAAACCCATATTATTGACTGGCATATGGTCTCGTTTGCACCTTAATTCGGGCAGAGGTATTTCTAAAGAACCTTAATAATTGGATCATAACTGATTCGCCCCAATCGAGCTCAGAGACACTTCAGAGACCAAGTTAGAGAAGTGGGTATTTGCTTTATTCGGTGCACCGGATGTGTGGGGAATTATTTCCACCAAACACACACACCTCAGTACCCCAAAGACACAGAGTTATAGGTAAAATCATGAATATTAATTACATTCTTCAGGATAGGAGTGGTTATACAAATCATTTCTCGGAAGACATTAATATCATTAGCATGTGCACCACGCATGCTCCGTATATCCTGGTGGTCTTTGGAGATCCCCAAAGCCCCTCCAAGGTGACAGTCCTTCATGGGATGATTCAGCGGTTTCTGTGCTGGTTTCAAATGCATGCTTAGCTGATAAGCTATCAGGCCAGAGCTGTTACCTACAATTTGAATTTGAATTAAGAGTTCAGCCTTCAGCCCTGGCGGCCACAGACAGGCGCCTGTGCTGGTGGAAGGGGGCAAAAAGCTCAGAGTCTCAATTCCCCCCTTTTCTTTTGTAATTTGTAATTCTTTACAAATCTTGTATGCTATGAAAGTAAATACTTTTTTCTATTTTATATCTAAGTTTATACTTTTGCTATTGGATATAAACATCACAGTTCTAAGTACATAATATTATATAACAATAACTACTATTGCAGACAGTAAATAACAATGCAATAACACAAAAAACTATTATATACATTTGTTTAAGTTAGGATTAACATAATTGTAACAGCTTGTATTTATAACTGTACATATTCTTTCTCTTTTGGCATACAGCAAATTTATAGTTAATTGTAAGATGCTCTTTATCTTGATTTGCTGTGCTTTTATGGCATCTGCAGTGGTGCTTATTATAGCCTCTACAATGGTAGAAAGGTTCTTTTTTTTAGTTTACTTATTTCAGGCTAGGGTATAAACTACTTGGCAAAACTGAAAATTGGTGGGTTTATATATTCGGAGTAAGCTTTGTTAGTTGAGGAACAACACTAATGTGGAGAGATATTGGTTGAGCAGTTATTTTGAAGAAAAAGAAGAAAGACAGAATCTATAGAAATTTTAAGAGGAATGTTAATTCTTTTGGCTTTCTTGGGCCTTCCATCTCCTAGCAGGTTTCTTTGGAGTCAGGGATGGGGAGATTGGAGCACTGTCCTCTGCTGTGTCTATGACTCGCTCCATTATAGGGCTGGGCTTGGAGCTCTGTGCAGCACTGCCTCTGCTGTGTCCATGACTGGACCTCACTGCAGGGCTGGGATGCTCTGGGGGTGAGGTAAGGAGCAGTTCACTGTCTCACCAGGGCAAGGCCTGACTTGTCCCTTTCCCACACACACACCATACACACAGGCATTTTGAAGTGTTGCAGAGACATTAAATTTTTCAGTTTTGGCAGCTCACATCATGGCTCCAGACAGTGATCAGGACCACTGATAGCTTTTCTTGCTTGTAAAATGGGGTACTTTTCTTCTTCACCTTGGCAGAATTTTTAGCAAACAGAGCAGAAAGGAAAGAGGAAAGCATAAAGGATAACTGACTAAGATTCTCATGCTGTTAGTTTTTGCTTGTGATCCATTAGGCTATCTTTTCTCACCTTTTCAGTCTTTTGTTTTACTCTTCGTAAATCTAGATTATCTTTCAATTTATAAAAAAATATGCTCACAAATATTAGCCACTCACAAAATCAACAGATGTTCAGGATCTTTTATACGATTTTGCGAGCTTTTTCTAGGACTTCAAATGTGCTACTGAAGAATGGCACTTTTAACTGCTATTTTAAATTAACTTTTAAATTGCAGAGCCTAAAGCCTGGCAGATTAGTCTATGACTTTTAGCGATTTTTTAAAGGCAGTATTTTCTTTTGTGGGGCTTAGCATTCTTAAACACTGGACAAACAAATATGCATTAAACAGCAACAGTTATAAATACTTAGTAAAATAGTTAGCCATCTTTTTGAAACTTTTTCATTTTAAAAATGAAATTATTTTGTTATTGTTATATATCAATTTCACAAATTTAGATTCAAGCTCACATAGCTTTCCCTTTTTTTTTTTTTTCTGGCTTACTTACCGCTTTGCATTTGAAGCCATACTTGCCATTACAATTATTACAAGGTTTTGCTAGGATAGCTGACTGTGGATAACACTGTTCTGGTAATACAAAAAACAAAACCATTTAATGTGTTTCATTTTGGTTTCACACTGGAGAGGAGTCTCTGGCTGTAGAACTCACAGCCGTGAGGGAAGTTAGCAGTTCTTTTGCTTCTGTGGCTTGAGTGGTTCCTTGTCTCACACAGCTTTTTGTCTGATGAGGACACACTGAAAGATGTTAAAACAAACTTGCACAGTGATAACACATGTTAGAGTGGGAGAATGATGAATTCTTGCCTCATTTAACTCCCCATTGGAAATTCTTTTAATAAGTGAGAAATTAAAATTGAATAAACTTCCCTTTTTTTCTTATAATTTCTTAAATGCATGTATTACTCTATATGCATATTTAGAATTAGTAAAAATATTCACTATTTTGTCTTTATATACTTCGCAGGATTTTATAAGCACTTACAGCTCTGCTGCTTGAGCTGACTATGTAAGAGGCAATGTTTCACTTAACTTCCTTTCGTTAACGATAGTGTATTTTTCAAATTGTTACTCTTTTAGTACTTTTGAAGACTTACTACTAAATACATTTTTTTTTTTTTTTCCCCAACTTCCTCAAGGAGGCTGAGTCAAACCCCTTGTTTTTGGGTTTTTTCTTTTTTTTTTTTTTAAATACTCTTGTTTTACTAGATAAGATTCACAGTACAATAACTGCGCTGGTCATCTACTCAGATGTTCTTTGAGTTAATAAATCTTTAGCTTGGTGTGAAACTTATGAGGTATATTCTTATTGTCAGCCTTCGGGCTTCATTTACTATCAGAGCTTTGGCTGCACAACTTTTGCAGACAGCACGGCCAGCCTCTGGCTACATTCTGAGACAATTAATAGCCGCCAGCCACTGGATTTGGTAACTTATAAAATTAGCATCACTCTACCGTGTTCTCCAAAAGTGGCTGTCAAATTCTCAAAGCATGGGGAAGAACACCTTTTTGCAAAAGTTACTTGCCATGACAACCAACCGTACAGAAAGGACTGAACCCTCTTGGGGATTTGAATTAAGCACACATTGTCACGTTCTTGGCTGCTTGAACAGCCCCGGAGAGTGGCTCAGAGACACACCCTGTCTCCACCTTCTCCTCAGCAGTTCTAAAATTTTTCTTTTGCAGCAGTTAATTTGCATTTTCTCTAAGGCAATTTGGCTGTCTGCTTGAGGGGTAAAGAATTTGAATTACAAGCATTCGAGCAAACTTTTGTTCAAAAAAACCTAAAGCAGCAACTCAGAGTAACCCAGGCAGGAGATTTTAACTTTGAAATAGTTAATTACAAAATTTGGTATATCTTTTCTACAGACATTTTTGCTTTCAGTGTCTCTTTGGCATCACTTTTGCTTTTGCCTTTTTTTATCTTTTCTTACATATATTTGCAGTATCTTTCTAACCAGTTTCTTCAGGGCTTATTCAGCCCTTCTCCAGCCCCCACCCGCACTACTCCCTGGGGGTGCTCATTGTCCCACAAAGTCATTCTGGTGACCTAGACAGAACTCTTAACAGACAATTCACATTTCTAAACATTCCCTCTGCTGTATCTAAACGTAGCCCTTCCCCCTCCGAGGCTGTCAGCAGGCAAGGCCAGCAGCACCACAGGTGATTGGTGTGTCTTACAGCCGCCCTGCCCCAGGGGCTGGCAGGGTCAGGGACTGCCTGGTGCTGAGCTCACAGCTGTCCTACAGCTCCAGCTCGGCTCCGCACCTCCCCACAGGCTCTCAGCCTGCGCATCCAGCCTCGCACCTCTGAGCTCGCCACTGCCACGCCGAAAGGGGAGGGTACAGGGAACTGCAGCTCGCTCTGGGTTAGCTGTTAAAATTTTAGGCAAGATGGGGGAGGGTCCCGAAACACCTCTCTTCTTTCTTTTTCCTTTCCCCTTACTCTTATTTAATTGCAAGCTCCATCTACTACAACATTCTATACAACCATATTTCAGCAGCTACACACAGGAGCTCTAAAGAGGTACTTATTAGATTCAATTAGTTATTTTTATCTTGCGGGCGTCCTCGCATAAATTTATATGCCGGCAAAAATACTAATTAACACAGGTAAAATTTTGTACACACAGTACATGCACACACATTAAAAAATTTCAGAAGCACCCGAGCAAATAGACAACATCACTTCCTCTCACAATTAATACACGAGCACTGAGTTTAAGTTTCACAACGGTTTCCACACACAAAACACAGAATTTTAATCGCAAAATCAAATAGAGCAATACTAGAAAGGTGTTGGGGTCCGAGCGTTCTCAACTCAGCAGCTAAAATCCCTCCATTCAACAATATAATCTGCCCCCTTCCAGACACTCTAAACTAACGGTTTATATATGACCTACACTCGTTCACTCTTTGCCAGTCTCTTCGCTTTTCTCTGGCCGTTTTTGTCACCAGAGAACGGAAACATAGATAAAGCTCCATTCTCACTCAGTGTCGGAGACACGTCTCATTCATTCACACTCACGCAGTAACAAAATAATGACACAGTAACACAGTAACAGAATAACAACAGACAGAACAAAAATAATACAGTGAGGTCCAACCCCTTAAAGGCACCTTTAACTATAGCGGGGTCCAACCCCGGGGGTCCAACCCCTTGCCCGGGACTAATTTCGGGAGACCCAGTCTCAACCCACTCTCGGGGACTAGCACCCCGGCCCTGCAGGCATTTATTTTAAAAGTAGCAAATACCTTAATTTGGTGCAGATGGTCCTTAGTCTACTCCCGCCGTGAGTTAGTGGACAGCTGAGCTCCCCCTGAAAATTCAGGGTCGCGACTGGGAGGTCTGCTTACCCCTGGATCCGGCAGCTGAGCAGAGTTAGGGTCCCATCTGGGTCGCCAGTTTGATTCGCCCCAATCGAGCTCAGAGACACTTCAGAGACCAAGTTAGAGAAGTGGGTATTTGCTTTATTCGGTGCACCGGATGTGTGGGGAATTATTTCCACCAAACACACACACCTCAGTACCCCAAAGACACAGAGTTATAGGTAAAATCATGAATATTAATTACATTCTTCAGGATAGGAGTGGTTATACAAATCATTTCTCGGAAGACATTAATATCATTAGCATGTGCACCACGCATGCTCCGTATATCCTGGTGGTCTTTGGAGATCCCCAAAGCCCCTCCAAGGTGACAGTCCTTCATGGGATGATTCAGCGGTTTCTGTGCTGGTTTCAAATGCATGCTTAGCTGATAAGCTATCAGGCCAGAGCTGTTACCTACAATTTGAATTTGAATTAAGAGTTCAGCCTTCAGCCCTGGCGGCCACAGACAGGCGCCTGTGCTGGTGGAAGGGGGCAAAAAGCTCAGAGTCTCATAACACATGGCCATCACTATGGCCTGCAGAGGAAATTCAGCTCTAGCGCCTGGAGCACCTCCTCCCCCTCCTTCTCCACTGACCTTAGAGTCTCCATGTTGTTTCCCTCACATGTTCCCATCTCCTCCTCTTCTCTGGCTAAAAAAGAACTGTGTGCGCATATTGTTTTGATTTCTTCTTAAATATGCTATCACAGAGGTGTTACCACCATCTCTGATTGACCCAGCCTTGGCAAGCAGCATGTCCATCTTCAGAGCCATCAGGGATTGGCTCTGCTGGATATGGTGGAAGCTTCCAGCAGCATCTCACAGAAGCCATCTTTGTGCCCCCCCCCGCCCCCACTACCAAAAACTGGGCCAAGCAAGACCAACACACATGGCTACCCATGTGGTGGACAAAGGGAAGGCAGTGGCAGTAGGGTTTGGGGGATTTTAGCAAAGCTTTCAATACTGTCTCTCAGAGTATCAGTATTGGGTTTGCATGGCCTGGTTTTTGGTAGCAGGGGGGGCTACAGGAGTTGCTCCTGTGAGAAGCTGCTAAAAGCTTCCTCAGTGTCCAGCAGAACCAATCCCTGATGGCTCCAAAGATGGACATGCTGCTGGCCAAGCCTGGGCCAATTAGAAATAGTGGTAACGTCTCTGTGATAACATATTTCAGAAGAAAGAAAAACAAAAAGTGGTTGTGCAGTTTTAATTCCAGCCAGAGAAGAGCAGAGTGAGAACATGTGAGATGAACAACTATACAGACACAAAGGTCAGTGAAGAAGGAGGGGGAGGAGGTGCTCCAGGTGCCAGAGCCAAGATTCCTCTGCAGCCCATAGTGTAGACCATGGTGAAGCAGACTATCCCCCTGCAGCCCATGGAGGTCAACGGGTAAGCAGAGATCTACCTGCAGCCCATGGAGAAGCCCCATGTAGGAGCAGGTGGATGCCTGGGAGGCTGTGATCCTGTGGGAGCCTCGTGGAGAGAGGGGCCCTGCTCCCATGCTGGAGCAGCCTGTCCTTGAAGGACTGTTGCCCATGGAAGAGTGACCCACACTGCAGTAGTTTGAGGGGGACTGTTTGCCTGTGGGATGGACTCATGTTGCAGCAGTTCGCAGAGAGCTGTTGCTCATGAGATGGACTCATGTTGGAGAAGTTCGTGGAGAACTGTCTCCTGTGGGAGGGACCTCATGGTGCAGCAGGGGAATGACTCCTCTCCCTGAGCAGCGGGAGAAGCCATGTGTGATAGACTGACCATAACCCCCATTTCCTGTCTCTTTGCACCGCTGGTGTAGGAGGTAGAGGTGGGAAGGAGGCAGGAGTGGTGGGGGAAGGTGTTTTTAAGAGCTTATTTTACTTCTAATTGTCCTGCTCTGATTTTGTTAGTAATAAATTCACCTAATATCTCTAAGTTGAGCCTGTTTTGCCCATGATAGTATTTGGTGAGTGATCTCTCCTGGTCCTTATCTCAACCCATGAACCCTTCATTATATTTTCTCTCCTCTGTCTGGCTGCAGAGGGGTAGTGAGTGAGCGGCTTTTGTGGGTGACTGGCATCTGGCCAGCATCAACTCATGACAGTATCCTTCTGGACAAAATGTCCAGCATACAGCTAGACACGCACACAATACAATGAGTGGACAATTGGCTGAAGGGTCAGTCTCAAAGAGTTCTAGTAAATGGGGCAACATCTGGCTAGCAGCCAGTCACTTAGTGGTGTCCCACAGGGCTCAATTTTAGAGTCAGTTCTCTTCAATGCTTTTATCAATGACCTGGACATAGGAGTTGACTGCACAATAAGTTTGCTGATGATACTAAATTAGGAGGAGTCAATTCCCTCAAAGGTAGAGAGGCCTTACAGAGAGATCTCGATGGATTAGAGCACCAAGCAATTGCCAGTCTTATGAAATTTAACAAGGACAAATGCCGGATTCTGCACCTGGGGTAGTGTAATCCTGGATGTACACATAGACTGGGAGGACAAGAGGCTGAAGTGCAGCCCTGCAGAAAGTGATCTAGGAGTTTTGGTTGATGGCAAACTCAATATGACTCAACAAAATGCCCTGGTGGCCAAAAGAGCCAACTACATCCTGGGGTGCATTAAGCACAGTATAGCTAACTGATTGAAAGAAGTACTTATACCACCATACTCAGGATTGGTCCAGTCTCACCTGTCGCTGTTGAGCCGCTAGCAGAGTAAAGAACCCAGTTCCCAGTGGCAAGAAGGAAAGACCTTTATTGTTTTGATTTCATCATATATATAGTTTTCAAAGGTCACCCAGATTGGTCAGTCAGAAACCTCCCCCTAGGCCTGATTGGCCAGACCTGCCCCGTCCAGATCTTGGGACACTGTTTTTAATAACATCCAAACTTTATCTTTATTTATAAAACACAAAAGGAATTCTCATGGGAAAGACCTGTGCTAGCCACACTCACCTTGAGTACTGTTTGCAGTTTTGGGCTCCACCGTATAAGGAAGATAGAAAAATAACAGAATATGTCCAAAGGAAGGCAAGAAAGATGGTGAATGGATTAGAGGCCATGACTTATGAGGAGCAGCTGAGGATACTAGGCTTGTTCAGCTTAGAGGAGACCAAAGGGTGACCTCATTGCTGTCTACAAAACTTCCTCACGAGAGGGAGCAGAGAGGGAGGTATTGATCTCCTCTCTGGTGTCCAGTGATAGGGTAATAGCTTAAAGCTGTGGCAGGAGAAGTTCAGACTGGATATTAGGAAAACGTTCTTCACTGAGAGGGTGGTAAAGCACTGGAAAAAGCTCCCCAGGAAAGTGGTCATGGCACCAAGCCTGTCAGTGTTCAAGAAGTGTCTGGACAATGCTCTGAGAGATATGGCTTAACTTCTAGGCTGCCTTGTGTGGAATCAGGACTTCAAAGAATCATAGAATGATTTGGGTTGGAAGTGATCTTTGAAGATCGTTTAGTCCAACCCCCCTGACAAGGGCAGGGACATCTTTCACTAACGCAGGTTGCTCAAGGCCCCATCCAAACTGACCTTGAACACTTCCCAAGGATGGGGCATCCACAGCTTCTCTGGGCAACCTGTTCCAGTGCCTCACCACCCTCACAGTAAAGAATTTCTTCCTAATATCTAATCTAAACTGCCCTCTTACAGCTTAAAGCCATTGCCCCTCTTTATATCACTAAAGACCCTGGTAAAAAGTCTCTGCCATTCTTATAAGCCTCCTTTAAGTATTGAAAAGATGCATTAAGGCCTCCCCAGAGACTTCTTGAGGCTAAAGAATCCCAGCTCTCTCTGCCTTTCTTCATAGGAGAGGTGTTCCAGTCCTCTGACCATTTTAATGATCATCCTCTGGACCTGCCTCAATAGGTCCACATCTTTCTTGCATTGGGAGCCCCAGAGCTGCACACAATATTCCAGGTGGGGTCTCATCAGAGCAGAGGGGCAGAATCACCTCTCCTGAACTGCTGGCCATGCTGCTTTTGATGCAGCCCAGGATAGAATTGGCTTTCTGGGCTGCGAGCACACATTGCCAGCTCATGTTCAATTTTTCATCCACCACTATCCCCAAGTCCTTCTCTGCAGGGCTGCTCTCAATCCATTCATCCCACAGTCTGTATTGATATTGGGGATTGCCCCCACCCAGGTTGAACTTCATAAGGATCACATGGACCCACTCCTTGAGCCTGTCAAGGTTCCTCTGGATGGCATCCCTTCCCTCAAGTGAATCAACTGCGTTGCTCAGCTTGGTATCATCTGCAAACTTGCTTCGAGTGCACTCAATCCCACTGTCTATGTCACTGATGAAGATAATGAACACTACTGGTCCCAGTACCCTTGAGGAACATCACTCATTACTGGTTTCTATTGGACATTGAGCTGTTGACTTTGAATGCAGCCATTAGCCAATTCCTTATCCAACAGTCCATCTATCAAACCCATGCCTCTCCAATTTAGAGGCAAGAATAAGTCCACAATAGATAACATCAGTTGCTCTTCCCTTGCCCACTGATGCAGTCACCCCATCGTAGAAGGCCACTAGATTAGTCAGGCATGACTTGCCCTTGCTGAAGCCATGTTGGCCATCTCTAATCCCCTGTCTTCCATATGTTTTGATGTGTCTTCCAGGAGGATCTGTTCCATGATCTTACTGGGCACAGAGGTGAGGCTGACTGTTCAGGCTAGTTCTTTTTACCCTTTTTAAAAATGGGTGTGATGCTTTCCTTTTTCCAGTCACTGGGGAGTTTGCCTGACTGCCATGACTTTTAAAATATGGTGGAGAGTGGCATGGCAACTACATCAGCCAATTCCCTCAGGACCCTGGGATGCATCTTGTTGGGTCCCGTGGACTTGTGTATGTTCACGTTCCTCAGGTGGTCTCAAACCAGATCTTCTGCTATGACAGGAGTGACTTCATTCTTCCAGTCCCTGTCCTGAGGTTTTGGGACTCTAGAGATATGGGAAGAGAGATTACCATTTAAAACTGGCAAAAAAAAAAAGAAAAGTTAAGAACCTCAGCCTTCTCCATGTCGAGTGTCACCCATTTTCCTGTCTTATTTATCTGGGGTGGGGGGGTGGGGAGGGGGGAGAAATTTTATTTAATCTTCCTTTTCTGGCCAACGTACCTGCATGTTGACCCTTCATGATGCTTGTGGTTCCTTTCCAACTCAGGATATTCTATGATTCTATGAAAGGAGCAAGTGGGGGTCCTAGTATCAGTAGTTGAGGAGCCACAGCTTTTTGGATCTAGGGAGGGTCCTGCAGACTTTAAACCCGGAGTGCCAGCTACTGGGGTTACTGGTGTGAGTGAATTTGTTGATAGCCACTTAAATCAGACTGGGGGTGTAAGCAACCCTGGCCTGTGGTGCCAGCTACTGGAGCAAGTGGTGTCTAACCTCCAGCCACTGGGGTGGGAACAGTGTGTGTCCTGAAAACCAGCTACTGGGGGGACTGCCATGACTAGGTGTGTGTGTACACACATGTATGTGATCTGAAAAGACCAGGTGCTAGCTACTGGGAGGACCAGAGTGAATGGATTTGGTACCATTTACTGGATTCAAACTGTGGGTGTAGGAGAGCCTGGCCTGTGGTGTCAGCTACTGGAGCAAGTGGTGGGGTTCTCAGTGCCAGCTACTGAGGAGACCTGTGTGTGTGCGCAAGTGAAATTTGTTGTCGTCTACTAGAGTCAGACTGGGGGTATAGGTGCCCCACAGCCTATAGTGACAGCTACTGGAGTGGGAAGGGGGGGTCAGCATCAGCTACTGGAATGAGTGGGGGTCTTTTACTTTCAACCATTGGGTGGGGAACAGCATGTGTCCTGAAAGCCAGATATTGGGAGGAACCAGCATCACTTAGGTGAGTGAGAGGTTCAATGCCAATGGCTGGAGCAGGACTGCAGGTCACAGCTTGTGTGCCTAGATCTGGCTGCTGAGGGGTGGGGGGAAGTTGAGTGTCTGTATCTTCCCCAAACCAGCTGTGTGGGTATGCATGTGCAAGCATATTTGCTAGCAAACTTCAAGCTGTACTTGCCAGCAAGTAGCAGAGGGGTCTTGGGTTTGGGCTGGGGCATTGGGCAGGCAAGGTTTAATGCTGGTATGCCCATGGGGACTTGTGAATGTAGAGTGCCTGTGGGATAAGCTTGTGAGTGCATTCATGTTTGCTATCCAGCATCAAGCTCAATTAGCCAGTGAGTAAGCACCCATGAAGCAAGTAAGAGGGTCTGGGATTGGGACAGGGCTACCAGGTAGACAGAGGGTCCATGACAGTACTTGAGGGATCCTCAATCGGGTGTGTGCGCTTTCCCTAGTGACTTTCTATCTCTACCAGCCAGAGGAGAAAAGGGGCTTGGCTGTCTATTTTTGTTTTACGCAGGTCCTGTATGTTAGGTGCTGTTGAAGGCAGCACCTTGTCTGCGGCAGTCTCTGTAACCAGCCATGTCAGTTATGTCTAATTGTTAATTTGTTGCGGCTAACTTAAATGTTATGGTTAAGAAAGGGGAGAGCTGGGCAAGCAGCTAACCTATCAGAAGACCCTAGAAAGGACGAGCCAATGAGGACTGAAGACCACGAGCCCATCGGAGCATCTGGAGGCAGGGTTAGGGGGTTATAAAAACTGTATCCCCTAGCCAGGTGTGCCTCTGGCTACCCCCCCCCATTGGTGGCTAAGCATCCAGCGCTGCACTTCGCTTTGTGTAACGACATACAGCCATTCTAAGCCTCTTATCGTTGTTTGTGCTATGAAAATGAATTAATAAATTCTTTCAAAATTTAAGTAGTGAGAGGACATTTCTCACAATATCTCATGCATATGAATAAATACCTACCTTTGTAATTCTATACTTTGTGTCCTAGCCTCTCTCCTCAGTCGTCACGGGCCAAATTTGTAACACGGGATATCCATAGCTAATTTTTCTTTCTTATGATGGCTTACACATTTTCTTTCCTGTGATGGCGAGAGGGCAGTGTACAGCCACTGGCTTCCCAAGACCTGTTTAAGGGAGCGCTACCGCTGCCATAAAGTACTGTGGCCACTTCACGAGGCAGCGCTAGATCCACCGCGGTGGGTGGGCAGATGGGAAGGGAAAGATGGACATTCACCGCCCCAGGGCCTAGTGGCCTGAGTTTGGAGAAGGGCTAACAGACAGCCAACTGGGGACAAGCCCACACCACTCTCTGCTACGACGCTACTCTCCTCGACGGAGCACCGAAAGACGGCAGTGAAGGAAAAGGAGCGCCTGCGCGGTAACGAGTAGCGGTGGACTAGGTGGAGGATTGCTTCCTGCGCTCCTGTCGCAGTTCAGAATTTGCAGTGCGCCTGCGTGTTGGTGGAGGGGAAGAGGGCGGTGTCCGGTCCCGTGTTTTGAACGTCTCGATGCGGGCAGCTCACTATTTGGCAGGAAGGTGAGGAGGCCTCTATCCTGGTGGTAGAGTTCGTGTACAGAGAGGAGGATCCAAATGTAGCAGAGGCGAATAGGAGGCAGCAGTGGTGACTGCGGAGCGGGACAAACGAAACAAGGGGAGCAGCTGCCCATACTGTTGCCGCAGAGAATCTGAGTGGCCTAGTGAGACAGGAGGACTGCTGCGGCTGCAGCGTTAATGCTTCTAGACCATCCTCCTGGCACTCCCAGGCGCCCATCCCCCCAGCAGGTGAGTAGTGAATGCGGGGGAAGGGGGAAGGGAAAGGAAAGCGCAGGCTAGGACCGGGTAGAACCGGAGGGAGTCGCTGTGGAATGAGCTCGGAGCCGCTGTTCCTAGCTTTCCCTCCCCTCCCCCGCGGCTGACGTTATTTATATACTTGCGGTGTTCCGTCTCTATTAACCCTTTCTTCTTCGCTGTCTGCCTCAGCAGCCCGCCTGGAAGCCACGGGAGGCGGGCGAGAGTGGGGCCCTCGGGCTTCCTTCCCACGTAGGGCCCCGACTCCTTGGCAACCACCACTCTTCTGGGCTCCGGGGAACTGCTGCCCTCGTTTGGCATGGCCCCTCGCGGTATCTACCCCGCCCACATCGCGTCCGTTGCTGGAGAGAAGGGGTCGCAGCTGCACATTCCCCCTTTCCTCTCTGTGGATCTATTGTACTGTGGGCTGGGGCCCGCTAAGGGGCTCCCAGCAGATAAGCCTCTCTGTCGATAGTGCACGTTGGAGGAGGCAGGTATGTCTCTGACCTGTCATCTGTTCGCTTCCCTCATGAGAAAATGTGGTGAAGGGGTTTTGAGGGTGGTGGCCGGGCTCGGCCGCGCTTCAGCAGCCAAAGGCTGGATCTGTGAAAGTTACTAACGCGTCGAGCTGGCAGCGCTGGAGTTGCACACGCCACCGCTGCTGTCTGGGACACCCAGAGTGTTTGTACGTATGCGCGCGCTTTGCTCGCGCTTTTCTGGGTTCCTTTGTCTGCTGCTGTCGCCGCTTTCCCCTCCTCCCTCGATACCCTCTCTCTCCTCCCTCCTCTCCTTTCTTTCCCCCTCCCTACTTTACCCTCTCTTCCAGACTCAAAACGCTGCTGCAGATGCAGGTTTGTAAATACTGGACTAACACACACAACATGGCTGACGTTCGCCCTGCTCCTTCACCGGGCTCTCCTCTTTCTCCCTCTGTCTCCGCTGCTTAGCCTCTTCTCCATTTAGTCTTTTGTTTCTTCTCATTCATCTCCCATTAAAAAAAAAAGCAATTCACCTTCCTTATTGCGCCCATGGCGGGATTTCAAGGGTAAGGATCATCACTTTGGAGGCTTTCTCCTTTCATTTTGCCATTTACAGCAAAATCCAAACCTAAAATCAGAGGGGGTTTGGGAACCTAGCAAGGCCTGGAGGGAGGGGGAGAATTGGCTGAGCGCTGCTGAGAGAGGCTTGGTTGGAATGTGCGTATCTCTTTGGGGGAGGGGGCTGGTACACCAAAGTGCTGGTAGAGATGAAATACTGTATTATGCTTGCAAAATGATCTAGTAATTTCTTTCCTTTTGAGATGGAGCTCAGTATAAGGTATAAACTTGGTACAGTCTTATTAAAAAAACCTGAGCTACTTATGTTAGAATAGGCATTGTGTAGTGAAAAAACATAGCATAGGTTTTCTGGGTTTTCTTGGCTTTCTCTGTATCTCGTCAGTATCTTGAATAGCTCACAGATCATGGGATATAAAACTGGAATTAACACTTGCCAGGTCTTTTTGTGTTGTTACTTTTCTGTCACAGAATTATTTGCTCTTGTGATGACAATTGTATAAACAAAAGTGTGTTGTTTTTGTTGTTAAAAGGAGCATTTTTTCTTAAAAAGGAAAAAGGCATGGCATGGTGAACTGAAGTGTTATACTGAACTACACAACAGCATATTTCTGACTTCTAACAGTAGACAAATGTTCAGTTCAGCACCTCCCAACCTCAGTTATTCAGAGTACCCCCTTCTGACTTCAAAGAAAATAACATATATTTTATTGGGCTGTTGGGGTTTTTTAATGACATAAAACCAAAATAACATTTTAATTTCTTGGGCATACCTAAAATGATCTGCTGGGGAACAACATATCTAGGTTATAAGGATGAGTGCCCAAGGTGCAAAGGATGTGATGCTTTCTATTGCTTTCTAAATATATATGTTACTGTAACTCATAGTCAATGTTTCATTTTCAAAGATTATATTTAAAAACACAGTCTTCATTCAGAGTATGAGCACATTGATAGCTATGGCTTCTATCAGAGCAGTGCCCTAAAGTAATGTCCCAACTTTTTTTTTTGTTTGTTTCTGCTGCTTTGCTTTGGAAGCTTCTAGTGGAGGAGCACTGGCATAGCATAATCATAGTTCTTATTGAAATAGAAGTAGTTACTGCATTATAATGCTAGAATTAAGTATCATATCTTAATAATTTCTTTAATTTTTTCCCTCCTGCTTTTTCCCTCCCCATTAACAAGTGTTGATTAACTGGAGGAGACAATAAATTATAGCATCGAGTTTACCACAATGTAAAACTTGAGTGGAGTAATCCAAATTGCATTTTGAAATATGTATTCATGTCATGGCTCCCAAGCCAATTGTAATATTTCTAGATGGAAAAGTCTGAGCAAAAGTCTGTAACTTGATATGTCGGTGAATTTGTGCTGCAACTCTATTATCATTAACTAATTAAAACATTAGTTAACTAATTTGTATTTTATCTATGAACAGTATATAATGGGCCTGGCATTGCTAAAGTAATTTTCAAGTAATTGTGAAATTATTTAATTGAATAATATACAGTACTTATTACTTTTTTTCACATGACAGTGGTTGGATTTAACTTTCTGTTTTAATTTAAAATGTGAATTTGGTGATGATATGCAGAAATGTAGGAGGTGAATTGATTTGACTATTTGAGAGGTTGAGGAGAATGTTTTCCTATTATTTGACCATGTTGTAGCTGATAGTCCCCTTGTATTAACAGTGTCAGCTACTTTTTTTGAAGTGCTTTGGATTCAATCTCTGCAGTTCCATTTTCTGGGAGTGATCAGTGATGTGTGGTAACCTGGCTAGTCTTAATGTTCCTTTCTGGAGTTTTTGGTCTGTTTGATTTAGTGTCAGAGTTCTGGGGAGCCTATCTGTTTGCTTAAGACTGCCTGTATCTGCAAGTTTGGAAATGCTTTAGGATAAAAGTGCTCCAATAAAATATATTGTTAATGTTTAAGGTCACTGGTTGATCTCTCATCCTTCTGTTTTCAGTCTTCCTAGTGGTTCAGAGGTAGTCCTGAATACCAAGTTCCCTATGTAACTTTGGGTATAGCCTATTAAGATGATAATTCCCTCTGAATGTATACCTCAAAGGCTTTTAAATTCTATCCATTGTATTGCCTGGTGGTTTGTTTTTTTGTGGGTTTTTTTGTTTGTTTTTTTTGTTTTCCCCACATTACTATTAGGTCAGAACAAGTAATGAATATAGGGAACATGGGTAACTATTCTAAGATTACTATGGTGACTAGGTTGTAAAGTATAACCTTACCTAGCAAACTGATGTCTACCACTGGTGCTGCTTTTTAAGGTGATATTGCTTTGCCCAGATGTTGCCAGTCACTTCTAAAATGAAGAAGTAAGCTTGACATTTTCAGTAGTGTTCACTGACAATCTAAAGCATGCTAAGCTGCCATTAGGCTAATTTCTGGGGAAAAAACCCTTTACCTATCTACACCTTAAGTTGACCCCCCTTTCAAAAATATAAATTACTTTTTTCTTTTTTCTGAACCTTCATTAGTCACATTTAAATGTAAAAATGAACTTTACTGGATCATGACCTCTTACTCCAAGAAGCACAACCGAAAGACATATCAAACATCAGATTTCTGGTCTGGTATGTGTTAAGATCCAATAATAATTTTCACAACACAAACAGTTTCCTAGTTTAATATGTATTTTCTTTATTAAAAATTCTTCCCTAGTGTGTTCAAAAAAGGTAGCTTAACTGCGCTGTATAATTTCAAGCTTGCTGTTGAGATTTTGAAATCTGGAATTTCCCAGCATCATAGAAGAAAGCATGTTCTAGAATAGTTCTCTTGTGAGGGTTTTTTTTTTTTTTTTGGTATAATTGGCAAGGTTGGGGTGTGGGGGGAGAGCAGAGTGTGGCTTCAGGGGTGACCTCTGTGGGAGAAACTTGTTGACTGCCCTGTACTGGTTAGAGTTGGTTCCAGACAGCTCATCAGCAACCCCATTGCAGGTCAAAGATGAGCCAATCAGTAAATTTTGTGGTGCCTCTGTGAAAATAAACCAAGGAAGGGTGGTAAATGCTGAAAAAAAGGAATAGAAGAAATAACAGCAGAGCAGAAGAAAGAGGAGACAGAAGACCATGCTGGAAGAAGAGGAGAGCAGGAGCTCAAGTGGTAGTCGGAACAGGAGCTGAGAGGCCTGACTCTAAAGGGACTGCTACGAATACAGGAACCACCATACACTGACCCAAATTTCCTGAGCTGCCTGTTGCCCCATCAAAGAGACTTTTATGTGTGGTGATGGGATTGGAGACAGAACAGAGGGAAGGAGAGGTTTTGCAGAGGCAAGGGATGATGAAGTGGATTGAAAGCTGTCTGAATGGCTGGACCCAGGGAGTGGTGATCAGTAGCATAAAGTCTAGTTGGAGGCCAGTAGCTAGTGGTGTAGCCCAGGGGTCAGTACTGGATCCAGTCCTTTTCAACATCTTCATTAATGGCCTGGATGGATGGGGCAGAGTGTACCCTCAGCAAGGGAGGGAGTGACTGATATACCGCAGGGTTGTGCTGCTACCCAGAGGGACCTGGACAGGCTGGAAAAATGGGCTGACAGAAACCTCATGAAAATCACCAAAGGGAAGTGTCAAGTTCTGCCCCGAGGAACAACCTCATGTACCGGTACGTGCTGGGAGCCACCCATCTGGAAAGCAGCTTTGCAGAAAAGGACCTGGAGATCCTGGTGAGCACCAGGTTGAATGTGAGCCAGCAATGTGCCCTTGTGGCAAAGAAGCTTGATGTTATGCTTGGCTGCATTAGGCAAAGTATTGTCAGCAGGTCAAGGGAGGTGATCCTTCCCTTATACTAAGCACTGGTGAGGTCGCGCATGGAGTGCTGTGTCCACTTCTGGGCTCCAGAGTACAGGAGAGATATAGACATACTGGACAGAGCCCAGTGAAGTGCAACTAAGATGATTAAGGGACTAGAGCATCTCGCATCTGAGGAAAGGCTGAGAGAGCTGGGAATGTTTAGCCTGAAGAAAAGAAGGCTCAGGTAGAATCTTATTATCTATAAATACCTGAAGAGAGGCTGTAATGAAGATGGAGCCAGACTCTTTCCAGTGGTGCCCAGGGACAGGACCAGAGGGAATGGGCACACAGTGAAACACAGGAGGTTCCATCTGAACATTAGAAAACACTTCTTTACTGTGAGCGTGACCGAGCACTGGGACAGGTTGCTCAGAGAGATGGTGGAGTCTCTGTCCTTGGAAATATTAAAAATCTGTCTGGACACAGTACTGGACAACTGGCTCTAGGTGGCCCTGCTTGAGCAGGGGGGTTGAACCAGATGACCTCCAGAGGTTCCTTCCAACTTCAACCATTCTGTTATTTTGTGATTTCTGAGAGAGAATGAGCATGGCTTTTTGTTTGTTTCAGTAACAGAATTGGTAATTAAAAGTTTTTTATTGAGAACAAATTAAATTGATTGAATTTCCCCTAAAATCAGTAAACCTTTTTGCTCATAACACATTTATTTAAAGTTTTCTTGTTATCCTTTTTCAAATACTGTGTCAAACATAACTAAAATTCAGTACAGATCTTAGGTCTTTGATATGCTTAGATAATGGACATCATCATACTGATGAACTTTTTTTTTTAGTTCTTCTGTATATCTGTAACTTATCTGGTCTTCAAATTGAATTGTAAAATGTTTGGAGAGTAAACTGTCTTTAAATTTTCTAGGAATGATACAAATAATGAAAATAAGGCTTGGAAAATGTAGGTTGTCTAACACACCTTTTACTCAAAAGACAGCTACATCTGTATGATTTTGGATGGTTGTTTGCCCATCCTGTTCCTTAATCTCCTGGATATTGAGCAGTCATAAGATCTGTGTCTTAATGTTGAAAGAAGGCACAAGGTTTCATTAATGGATGATTTGCCATCAGTGGAACTGCAGTTATAGGATATCTGATCTGTCAAAATATCCACTGACAGGAGTGTCTTCAAAAAACCGCTTAAGAGAAAATTCTGTCTCTTGTGTGGTGCAAATACTTTTCAAAAATCTGACTCTGAAATGCTTTTGGAGTTAGGGAATACACAGGTGTCAGGGTTTGACCCTGACTAAATGCCAGGCACTTCGACTCTCTCTTGCTACAGAAAAAAAACCTGTAAAAATACACACCAATCTCATGAGTCAAATGAGATAGAACACTGGTTGGTAGGAGGATGCACAGAAAAAGAAAAAAAAGGCAAACAGGCTCCAACTTAAAGTTGCAAAAAGTGATTTAAATACCTAACAGAGTTGAAGGATAAATGCAAGGCAAAAATAAACTTTTCATACATTATTTTGTTCACTCCCCCCCTCCCTCTTAGGAACTTATAGTATTCACTCCCTTCCTTCTTTTATAATCAACAAGCCCGGGTAGGGAGGCAGGGTGTGGGGTATTTTCTCAGTCTACAGAGCAGGTCCATAAATCTATTCATCACCACAATTCTTCTACTACAAATACTCTTTATTTCTACTTATTTCTCTTTCTCTTCAGATAGCTTTTCTGCTCTCATCCCCCACCCTCTTAAGAAGCAGTTTCTCTGCTCACCCCCCTTCTCTCTTTCTAAACTAGCAACACAGAAAGGGGGCAGGGTAGGGGTTTTCTGGTCAGTCCAATCAGGGAGAGGGGTTCTTTACTTAGCCATGGGGTTCCTCCCACGAGAGACAGTCCTCTGGGAACTTCTTTGGCATGGGTCTTATCTCACGAGCAACACCCCGCCCCAATTCTGCTGCAACGTGAGTCTTTTTGTCTATAAGTTGCTGTGCAGACTCTCCCAAGCCAAGGCCAGGCTGCTTCTATCCCAGGAGCAAGGCCTTTCTCTCCTTTGCAAGGCCTTTGCAGTTTTAATTCTTAGATGAGACTCTTACTGGTTCACAGTCTTTTCCAGGCATCCACCTGCTCTTCTGGAGTGGGCTGTGAGTAGATTTCTGCATCTTTATGGACTCCATGGGCTGCAGGGAGAACCTGCTGCTCCCCCCCATGGTCTTCACCACAGCTAGCAAAGAGTTTTCAGCTCCGGCGCCTGGAGCACTGGAGCACCTCCTCCCCTACCTTCTTCACTGACCTTGGTGTCTCCATGCTGTTCTCCCTCTACATATTTTCACCTCCACCTCCTCCTCCTCTAACTACAAAGAAGTGAAAGAAGTGCATGCCTGCCTTGTTTTGATTTCTTCTTAAATATGTTTTCACAGAGGCGTAACTAGCACCTCTAATTGGCCCAAACTTGGCCGGCAGCATGTCCATCATTTTCAGAGCCATCAGAGATTGGCTCTGCTGGACTTAATGTAAAAACTTCCAGAACTTTCACTCAGGACACACAGGAGCTATCTTTGTGCCACTCCCCACTCCTCAGACACTTCCTCAGGCCTACCACAACAGCTTCTGAGGGGTCCAAATTTCTCCCAGATGTCAAAAATACTTTACTGATGTTTTGGGCCAATCAAAACCACCACAACAGTCATTTGACATATTTGGAAATTGGAAATCATTGGGTACTTATTGCTCGACATCCTGTGAGTAGGGGGAGCATTCACAAAAGCTGCCCTCAGGTCCCATAGAGTCATCTCTACAGAGGAAAAGGCTTTTTCTAGAAGGGAATCAAGACAGAAATCTCTCTTGGTCCGTTGACTGCTGAGGTCACCTCAGGTGACTACTGGCTTATTTTTATTGTTAGTATTTGTGGATGAAATCTCTTTTGATCTTCTGTGTGTCCTCTCTCCCTCCCCATTTTATAAGTATAAACATACTTTACTGTTAGGTGTCAGCCATAAGACAGAGAGCAAGCAACCTCTCTTCTGGTTTGTGTATTGTCCTAATGATACTGAAATCAGCCGGAATAAACTTTCTAATGCAATTTGAAGCATTAGAAAGCAGGCATTCTTTATCTATGTAGGACACACAGAGGATCTCTCCTTATTCTGTGTGTACAATGAGACTTTACTAGGTATTTATCCATCATAATCATACATATTCATTACAGCATATCTCCTCTCTGATACATAAACATCACTTTCCTAGAACTAATTTGCATGCATCTGCCTCCTACTGGAAGTCATTTTATGGTCCTGGAGGATCATCAAAAGCGGTCTCTGGTGCTTGTATTCACTGAATGCTTTGATATTAAAGGTGACCTTTCCTTGAACTTTTCTTTGGGCATGCACTGTTGCTTCTTGTTACATAACTTGCCAAAAAAAAAACATTATAGGTCACTTTACCTGGTTCTCACAGAATCACAAAATCACCGGGTTGGAAGAGACCTTCAAAATCACCGAGTCCAACCCATGCCCTAACACCATCTCAACTAAATCATGGCACTGAGTGCCACATCCAATCTTTTTTTAAACACATCCAGGGATGGTGACTCCACCACCTTCCTGGGCAGACAATTCCAGAACTTTATCACTCTTTCAGTAAAAAACTTTTTCCTAACATCCAACTTAAATTTCCCTTGGCATAGCTTGAGACTGTGTCCTCTTGTTCTGTCAGTTGTTGCCTGGAAAAAGAGACCAACTCCCACCTGACTACAACCACCTTTCAGGTAGAGGAGACCTTATCACTCTCTACAACTGAGTCATATTTTCTCCAGGCTAAACAACCCCAGCTCCCTCGATCATTCCCCATAGGGCTTGTGTTCCGAGCCCTTCACCAGCCTCGTCGCCCTCCTTTGGACATGTTTGAGTGTCTCAACATCCTTCCTGCACTGAGGAGCCCAGAACTGGACACAGTACTCGAGGTGCAGCCTCACCAGTGCTGAGTACAGGAGAAGAATGACTTCCCTGGTCCTGCTGGCCACACTATTTCTAATACGGGCCAGGATGCCTTTGGCCTTCTTGGCCACCGGGGCACGCTGCTAGCTCATGTTCAGTTGGCTGTCAACCGGTACCCCCGGGTCCCTTTCTGCCTGGGCACTGTCCGGCCACACTCTCCCCAGCCTGTAGCATTGTGGGGGGTTATTGTGGCCAAAATGTGGGACTCAGCACTTGGACTTGTTAAAATTCATCTTATTGGACTCTGCCCATCTATCCGATTGTTCCGGGTCTCTTTGCGGAGCCCTCCTACCTTCCGACAGATCGATGTGCACCCCCAGCTTAGTGTCATCTGCAAATTTACCAATAGTAGACTCAATACCCTCATCCATGTCATCAATAAAAATATTAAACAAAACTGGCCCCAGCACCAATCCCTGAGGGACATCACTAGTGACTGGCCGCCAACTGGATGCGGCACCGTTCACCACCACTCTCTGGGCCTGGCCATCCTGGCCCGGTTCTTAACCCGGCAAAGAGTGCACCTGTCCAAGCCATGAGCTGCCAGCTTTTCCAGGAGTTTACTGTGGGAAATGGTGTCAAAGGCCTTGCTGAAGTCCAAATAGACAACATCCACAGCCTTTCCTGCATCCACCAGGCAGGTCACCTGGTCGTAAAAGGAGATCGGGTTGGTCAAACACGACCTACGCCTCGTAAACCCATGCTGGCTGGGTCTAATCCCCCGGCCATCCTGTAGGTGCTGTGTGATGGCACTCAAAATAAACTGTTCCGTGACCTTACCAGGTACCGAGGTTAGACTGACCGGCCTATAATTTCCAGCATCCTCCTTCTTGTGAGTGGACATCATGTTGGCCAGCTTCCAGTCATCTGGAACCTCACCAGTGAGCCCGGACTGTTGGTAAACAATGGAGAGCAGCTTTGCAAGCTCATCTGCCAACTCCCTCAGCACCCAGGGATGGATCCCATCTGGTCCCATACATTTATGAACATCCAAGCAGCTCAGCAGTTCTCTGACTGCTTCCTCCTGGATAACAAGGGGATCATCCTGCTCCCTGACACCATCTACCAGCACAAGAGGACAGTTGTCCTGAGGACTAACCATCTTTCTGATAAAGATTAAGGCAAAGAAGGCGTTAAACGCCTCTGCCTTCTCCCCATCTGCAGTCACTAAATTCCCTCCTGCGTCCAGTAGAGAACCGAGATTGTTCTTACCCTTCCTTTTGCCACTAATATATTTGTAAAAACATTTTTTATTATCCTTCACAAAAGTTGCCAAATAAGGTTCTAACTGAGCTTTGGCCTCTCTAATTTTTTTCCTACGTGCCCTAAAAACCCCCTTAAATATTTCCTGAGATACCTGACCCTCCTTCCAAAGATGATACATCATTTTTTTTATTCCTTAGTTCCTTCATAAGCTCCATGCCCATCCAGGCTGGACATTTACCTTGTCGACTCATCTTTCAGCACATGGGAATGGTTTGTTCCTTTGCCCTTGAGATCTCTGTTTTGAAGCATGCCTGCCATTCCTGAACTCCTTTGTTTTTAAGGGCTGCTTCCCGAGGAACTCTCTGAATAAGTCTCCTGAATAGGCCAAAGTCTGCCCTCCGGAAGTCTAGTGTGAAAGTTTTATTGATGCCCCTCCTGATTTCACCAAATATTGAAAACTCTATAATTTCATGATCACTATGCCCCAGATGGCCTCCGACCATCACATCTCCCACCAGCCCATATCTATTTGCAAATGGCAGATCTAGTGTAGTCCCTCCCCTGGTGGGCTCGCTCACCAGCTGTGACAAGAAGTTTTCCTCCGCACACTCTAAGAACCTCCTAGACTGCCTCTTCTCTGTTGTGTTAAATTCCCAGCAGATGTCTGGTAGGTTAAAGTCACCTACCAGAACAAGGGCTGGTGATCCTGAAACATCCTCCAGCTGCTTGTAGAATAAGTTATCTACCTCTTCTTCCTGATTGGGTGGTTGATAACCGACTCCCAGCAGGATGTCAGCCTTATTGGCTTTCCCCTTAATCCTTATCCATAGGCATTCAACTTCATCATCTTTAGTTTCAATTTCCATGGCATCAAAAGCCTCCCTAATATAAAGGGCCACCCCTCCACCTCTTCTCCCTCTCCTGTCTTCTGAAGAGCTTGTAGCCATCCATTGTGGCGCTCCAGTTATGCGAGTCATCCCACCATGTTTCCATGATGGCGACTACATCATGGCTTTGCTGCTGTACAGTGGCTTCCAGCTCTTCTTGTTTGTTACCCATGCTGCGTGCATTAGTATACATGCACTTCAGCTGGGCTGCTGATTTCACCCCTGGCTCTGGCTTACCACCCTTGGGCTTGCTTCTGGAGAGCCTAGTTGCATCCTCTTCCTCCTTCAAACCTAGTTTAAAGCCCTCTCAATGAGTTCTGCCAGTTCATGGGCTAAAATCCTTTTGCCCTTAACAGATAGATGGAGCCTGTCTGGCTTCAGCAGGCCGGGTGCCATGAAAATTGCCCCATAATCAAAAAACCCAAAATTCTTCTGGTGACACCAACCCTTGAGCCACTTGTTGATAATGTGGGCTCTCCTGTTTGTTTCATTGTTTGTCTCTGCCACCGAAGGGACTGAGCAAAACACTATTTGTGCTCCTGCCCTATTGACTGCTCGACCCAGATGCCCTGAAGTCCCTTTTAATTGCCCTAGTGCTCTTCTTTTCGATCTCATCACTGCCAGCCTGGAGTATCAAAAATGGGTAATAATCGGAGGGCTGAATCAGCCCGGGGAGTCTCTTGGTAATATCCCATACCCAAGCCCCGGAGTTGCCTACCACGACTACCCTTCTTTTCTTTATAATGCTAGAGGTAATGATCTGTCCGACAGGCGAAGTAGAATTGGGAGGCTCACTGGGCAGATTATTTTCTATGTCATCTGGCTGACCCTCCTCATCCAGGGCCTCATAACTATTCTGAAGTGGCACCTGGATAGGCGATGGGAGTCAGGAGGAATTTTTATTACCTCCCTGAGTAGGAACCCATTTCCACTCCCCTTCATCCACCAGGCGTCTTCCTCTTGCCTGACGGTAGGAGGCATGGGAGTCCTCTGACTCCTGGGAGACTTCTCTCAAGGATGGAAGGGTGAAACGCCACCGGTCTATTTCCCTTTCACTTTCTCTAATGTTCCTTAGTCTTTCTACTTCCTCCTTAAGCTCGGCCACCAGAGAAAGGAGGTCATTCACCTGTTCACACCTCAGACAGGCGTCTTTTACAACATCCCCTGGTACTACTGACAAGCTCACTCTTCACAGGAAGGGGTCTGGACAGACGCATCCTACTTGGAGGGTTCTGTTTGGCTAGGTACACTTTTACTAGCTGTAGCTTTTGATTGTGTAAAGACCTTTGCTGAAAAAAACCCAACCAACCAACCAACCAAATCTCAACATTAAAACAAACTAAAAACCCCACTAGCAGGAGGATACCTGCAACCCTGCCTGCTTGCCCTGCCTGCGCGAACTGCAGGGCAAATTGCCGTGCCACGCCCTCAGAGACATGCCACGCCCCACTGGTTCCAGCTATATTTATCATCCTGTGTGCATACCTTTACATCCTTTTTTCTTTTTTTGCTACTTAGTCTTTAAGCTCTATTCAGCAACTTCAGGGGAACTGAACATTTCTATTCTCTATGTTATTTATCACTAAGAATTCACTTGTTTAAAGTTGGGGGGGAGGGAGGGATTGACTGACTCCTACCCTCAGTTATAGCAGTGGTGGCTTGTATAGAGAGGATGATGAGGCAAATTTAATTCATATGACTAGAGATGTAGCTGTATCAATGTTGGATGAAAAGTACATTTTTAAATGGTAATGACTTGGGACAGGATTCTTTGCTGTGAATAAACATCCTAGTTGTCAGTCATGCTGAGGCCTCTAACCACAATTCTGGGAGACTGTATGTTTGGGTGGGGGTGGGGCAAGTTTAAATATGAAGCAGGGATGTGGTGGGAGAAAATAGCAAGAATAGGAGCAAGTTTTGTGGGTCAAAACAAAGACAGAGAGATCACTTGCCAATTAACTGCCATGAGCAAAATAGACTTGACTCGGGGAATTTAATCACCAGAAGAGTGAGGTTTTGAAAAAGCTTTATTTATTGCCAATTCATATATATATATATATATATTACTAATTCAAGTATTGGGAAACAGAATCAAAACAAACATTAAAAGACTTATGAAGAACACACTTAGGAAAACACTTTTCCTTCCCCTTTTCCCAGCTTTGGCTTTACTCCAAGCTCTTCCCCTTGCCCCTTATGTCTGCAGGTTACACTCAGTCCCTTCAGTGATGCAGTGTGTGTGTGTGCATGTGTAAGTTTTTATGGTCAGCATATAGCAGCTTCTCTCTGCTGCTCATTCCTTGTCACTTTTTTTCTATTCTAGCATGGGTTCTCTACAGGTTGTAGTCCTTTCAGGAATATCTGCTCTGGCATGGGTTCTCTGCAGACTGCAGTTCCTTCAGGAATGTTTGCTATGCTATGAAGCTCTTTCTATTCTGACCTTGGTGTTTCCTCTGTTGTTTTTCACTTCTATTTGTTCCCTTCTCCAATTTTTAAATGTTTCCACAGAGGCACCACCAGCTTTGCTGATTGGTTCAGCTTCAGCCTGTGATGGTTGTTGCTGAGCTGGCTGGAACTGGCTGTGACAGGCGCAGGGTAGTCCCTGACTTCTTGCCACATACACCCAATGGACTATGAAAGGCAGAGGGAGGTGTCTGTTCTTGTGTATGCTCTATTTATCCATAGAATAGACTTCCAGAAAGCCTCACCTGTATATAGGAGGAGGGATACCTTGCTTTCTGAGATCCTAACTTTTTCCCTTTCTGTGAGTTATTTGTTCGTTTTGTTATTGCCAATATACATATATTTATGCAAACTCTCAGGAAATCCAGGACATAATTGTTTATGTTGCTGAATCCAGTTCAGGTCAGACATAAAGCTTTCTGCAAAATTTTTTCAAGCTAAGAGGAGGATCTACCTCTTGTCCCTGCCAAAAGTTCTCACTCTAAAGTCCTATCTTGGTGAATATACTTTCCCATTTCTTTTCCATTTGTGCTACATGTACAATAAATAAAATAATTTAGAAGCAATATTTTTGAATAAAAATTATTATCAAAGTAAGAAATTAATACACATTTTCTGTAGGACAAACAAGGTATGCTAGGGAAAGAAAAAAGATTCCAAGATGGTCTTCATTCTTGGAGTCTTGGCTTCCTTCTTGCCATATTTTTTCACCTCTACTAATACAGGACAAGAAGAACTAAATGTTTGGGGCATACATTTTGTTTGTCTGTAGAGGCAATTCCTCAAACTCTATTCACAGACAGTCCTTCCAGTTATATAATCTTTTGAAGTACAATAACATAATAAAATTACTTTCTTTCTCTGCTGATTTCTCACATCTGTAAATTATTCTAGGCGTTGGTAAGTGCTACCAAATACTGGTCCAGTTCATAAGGGGAGTATTGTTTTCCCAAGATGCTAGGTATTTTATGTTCTGAAAAAACATTCTAGCAAGAGGGGATAAGCATAGAATACAGTGTGAATTCTCAAGCTACAGGTTGGTTTTGACAGCTCAGTGGAAAGAAATTTAAACCAGTTTTACTAATTTCTGAAGAAAAACTGTTCATATACTTATAAACTTATGCAGGTGTTCTCTAAAAGTCCATTTTTTCATAGTCCAATATATTTTCACCAAATAACTTTAAATGTTTATTCTTCCTCTTAAATACTTCCTTAAGATCTTCTGGTTCTCATTTATTTTCATGGATATGCAAATATGCATTAGTTTCAGAGCCAGTTCTTACTACATTTTTTTCCTCCACTTCTTAAAGCACCAGCAGGATCATGATCACTGTTCTGTTTTTTCCTCCCCTTCTGGGAAGGGTTGTCAGTTTTACAATTTCCCCCCCCTTCCTTTTTTTTCATTTTTAATTATGCAGGATGTTACTTGTTTTCCATGAAAAATCTGTAAGACCTGTATATAAATAGAAAATAGCATACAGTGCTATGATGCTGAGGAGTAATCTTCTGTGTATGTGTGTGAGGAAAGCCAAACTCACAACACACCAGTACAGTAAGCAGTTTAAGTTCTCATTTGCCCTTGCTGGTAATTTCAGTGTTGATTACAATATTTAAATTATCAGTATTACAGGGCTATGATTTCTTTTCTACAGCTGTGTTACTCTTCTACAAGCAACACTTCACTTTAAAGAACTATTTTTCACCAACCTTTCAAATTTATAAATATATAGAATATTTAGCAGGGCTGCTCTCAAGGAGTTTTTCTCCCAGTCAGTGCTCATGTCTGGGATTGTCCCGACCCAGATGCAACACCTTGCACTTGGACTTGTTGAACTTCATGAGGTTCTCATGGGCCCAATTCTCAGGTTTGACCAGGTCCCTCTGGCTGGCATCCCTTCCTTCTGTTATGTCAGCTGCACTGCTCAGCTTGGTGTCACCTGAAAATTTGCTGAGGGGGCCCTCAATCCCACTGTCTATGTCGTTGATAAAGATTAAAGAGCACAGTCCCAAGACAGAGCCCTGAGAGACACCACTCGTCACTGGCTTCCACCTGAACATAGAGCCATTGACTGCAAGTCTCTGGCTGTGTCCATCCAACGAATTCCTTATCCACTGAATAGTCCATACATCTAATCCATGTCTCTCCAATTTGGAGATAATGATGTTGTGTGGGACCATATTAATCCAAACTGAAATAAAACTATCTATGTGGAGGTGAGGATGGAGGGGGGACGGAGGGAGGAGAAGGAGAGACAAAAGGATAGAAAGGGTAACAATAAAAAGGAATATGGCCTAAAGGCTCAACAGCACTTAACAACACTTTAACAGTATTTAACTTAACTTATAACTTAAGTTAAACAATTTAGCAAAGGATTCATATAGGATTTACTATACCACAACAGTAACTTATTTACAGGCCTAACTTACAAATCTAAAGTACTTAAGAATCTAGGAGAGCAGCATTTCTCCCACATTTGATACAGCATATGCACACCTGCATGCACACAGACATAAAGAGTCTGCACAAGGTACCTGTGAAAAATTTCCCTCAAAGGTAGTGAAATACTCACTTTAGATGCCTTTGCATCTTCTCAACCAGTAAAGGGTTGAGCCTTGAGGAATGGGGGTATCAGCCCAAGATCTGTCATCATTTGCTAGTCCTTGAGTATAGCAAACTTGAGAGTTTGCTGGCTCTGAGAGGCTCCACTCAGAGGGAGGTTGCTGGTTGCAGCTGCTGCAGTCCAGGAGAGCTCAAAGGGTCTCACTTTGGACCGCTGTTTATAGGCTTGCAAGAGAGTGGGCTTCGGTCATAACATTGTTTCGTCCTGGCCACACTTCAGGTTGGAAACTCTCTTTGAAAGTGTGAGAACAAAAATGTCATTCCACTTGGGCTGTTATTCAGGCAAAAAAAGTTTCTAAGGCTGTTCATTAAAAAAAGAGCAGAAGCTCATAAGCCAGCACTAGTTCCTTGGAGCAGACAGTGTTTCTGATAAGCTCAAGAGGAGCTGAGCCCAGGTGCTGTTTGTCAAGGCTGAGGCCTAACAAACATTTCTGAGATCATAGTGTGGCCTGGGGGAGATGGGAGATGTACCACCACAACGAGTAAGGAGAAAACACTTGCATTCTACTACTTGAAGTTCACTTTCATCTACCTATGGTTGGTTGACCTTGACTGGCTGCCCAGTACCTACTAGCCATTCTGTTACTCCCCCTTGTCAACAGGATGGGGAGAAAATAAGATGAAAAACTCATGGGGTGAGATAAAGGCATTTTATTGAAGAAAAGCAAAGGCTGTGCATAGGAGCAAAAAGTTTTATTTTCTACTTTGTATAAGCAGACAATGTCCAGCAACTTCCTGGGAAGTCCTCTCTAATTTGATATCCTTCTATGATAAGGTCACCCGCCTAGTGGATGAAGGGAAGGTGGTTGATGTAGGTTTTCTTGGATTTTAGTAAGGCTTTTGATACTGTCCCTCATAGCATCCCTTTGGACAAGGTGTTCATCTGTGAGATGAGCAGGTTCATGGTGCGCTGGGTGAAAAACTGGCTGAAGGGCAGAGCCCAAAGGGTTTCAGTGAGTGGGGCTACATCTGGCTGCTGACTGGTCATTAGCAATGTTCCTCAGGGCTCAATTCTAGGGCCAGTTCTGTTCAATTTTTTGATCAGTGATCTGGATGCAGGAGTTGAATGCACCATCAGCAAGTCTGCAGAGGATACCAAACTGGGAGGTGATGCTGACTCTCTTGAGGGCCAAGAGGCCTTGCAGAGGTAGATGATAGATAGATAGATGATAGATAGATAGATAGATAGATAGATGATAGATAGATAGATAGATAGATAGATAGATGATAGAAGCATTGGGCAGTCATTAATGGCATGAAATTTAGCAAGAACAAGTGCTGGATTCTGCACCAGGAACAAGTATAAATTGGGAGAGGAGTGGCTGGAGAACAGCCCTGCAGGAAGGGATTTGGGGGTGCTGGTTGAAAACAGGCTCAACATAACTCAGCAGTGTGCCCTGGCAGCCAAGAGGGCAAAACGTGTTCCAGGGTGCGGCAGCGTGGTATCACGATTCACAAATGGCCACCCCACGCCGCAATGTGGAGGGGGCTGCCCGTGGCCAGAACACGCCAGGCAGACACGTGGCTGTAGCAGGCAGTGGAGCTGCGGGGGACGCGAGACTCCGTGAAGGTGCAGCGATGGAAGAAATGCAGGATCACCATCTAAGGTTTCCAGGGATTTATTAAGGTCCACAGCCGAGGGTCAAAGGAGGGTGGAGAGGGGCGGAGAGGCAGGGGAGGATTCAGGGTGCTGGAAAGCCAAGATGGTGAACCCCGAGTTCCACTCTCTCAGCAGGTTATCAGGAGAGGGAACAGAGGCGTGGTTACTCAGAAGAACCAACTAGGGGAAGCCAGAGGGGAGGAGCCAGGGAGAAGAAAGGGGTAAACCAATAAGATTACAGCATGGGATGGTACAGGTTTTTGCTAGGGAGAAGTCTCTAGAACAGCATAAGCACACTACAGCACCAGGGTGCATCAAACACAGCATAACCAGCTGGTCAAAAGAGGTGATTATCCTTCTGCATTTAGCATTGGTGCAGCCTCACCTTGAGTATTGTGTGTAGTTCTGGGCCCCACAAAATGCTGGAATCAGCAGAACTGCCACCTTGGACTTCTGGAGGGCAAACTTTGGCCTCTTTAGGAGACTGGTTGAGAGAGTCCCTTGGGAGGCAGTCCTGAAGGGCAAAGGAATCCAGGAAGGCTGGACATGCTTTAAGAAAGAAATCATAAAGGAGCAGGAGCAGGCCATCTCCATGATGAATAACAAGCCAGCACAGAAGACAACTGGCCTGGCAGAACAGAGAGCTTTGGCTAAAACTCAGGGAGAAGAAGAGAGTTTATCACCTCTGGAAAAAGGGGCAGGCAGCTCAGGACTACAAGGATGTCATGAGATCATGAAGGGAGAAAATTAGAAGGGCCAAAAAGCCCAGCTAGAATTTAATCTGGCCACTGCTGTAAAAGACAAAAGAAAGTGTTTCTACAAATACATCAGCAACAAAAGCAGGGACAAGGAGAATCTCCATCCTTTGTTGGATGTGGGGGGAAACATAGTGACAAAGGATGAGGAAAAGGCCAAGGTGCTGAATGTCTTCTTTGTCCCAGTCATTAGCAAGACCAGTTGTCCTCAGGGTACCCAGCCTCCTGAGCTGGAAGACAGAGATGGGGGACAGAATAAAGCCCCCATAATCCAGGAGGGAATGGTCAGTGACCTGCTGTGCTATTTAGACTCGCACAAGTCAATAGGGGCAGATGGGATTCACCCAGGGGTACTGAGGGAGCTGGCCGAAGTGCTTACCAAGCCACTTTCAATCATTTACCAGCAGTCCTGGTCAACCAGGGAGGTCCTGGATGACTGGAAATTAGCAAATATGATGCCCATCTATAAGAAGGGTCAAAAGGGGGATCTGGGGAACAACAGGCTTCTCAGCCTGACCTCAGTGCTGGGGGAGGTCATGGAGCAGATCATCTTAAGTTCTATCATATGACATGTACAGGACAACCAGGGGATCAGGCCCAGCCTGCATGGGTTTATGAAAGGCAGGACCTGCTTGACAAACCTGATCTCTTTCTATGACAAAGTGACCTGCTTAGTAGATGACAGAAAAGCTGCAGATATTGTCTACCTTGACTTCAGTAAAGCCTTTGACATCATTTCCCACAGCATTCTCCTGGAGAAATTGGCTTCCCATGGCTTGGACAGGTGAACTCTTTGCTGGGTAAAAAGCTGGCTGGATGGCCAGGCCCAGAGCGTGGTGGTGAATGGAGTAACATCCAGCTGGAGGTCAGACATGAGTGGTGTTCCCCAGGGCTTAGTACTGGGGACAGTTCTGTTTGACCTGATGTCATTGTTTAGGGCAACAAGGCTGGTGAAGGGTCTGGAACACAAGTCCGCACAAGTCTTATGAGGAGTGGCTGAGGGAGCTGGAGTTGTTTAGCTTGGAGAAGAGGAGGCTCAGGGGAGACCTTATCACTCTCTACAACTACCTGAAAGGAGGTTTTAGCCAGGTGAGGGTTGGTCTCTTCTCCCAGGCAACTAGCAATAGGACAAGAGCACACAGTCTTAAGCTATCCTAGGGGAGGTTTAGGTTGGACATTAGGAAGAAATTCTTCACAGAAATGGTGATTGGGCATTGGAATGGGCTGCCCAGGGAGGTGGTGGAGTTACCATCCCTGGATGTGTTTAAGAAAAGACTGGATGTGGCACTTAGTGCCATGGTCTAGTTGACATGGTGGTGTTAGGTCATAGGTTGGACTTGATGATCTCAAAGGTCTTTTCTGACCTAGTTGATTGTGTTTAACCCCATCTAGCAGCCAAGCCCCATGCAGCTGCTCACTCACTCTCCCACCAGCAGGCTTGGGAAGAGAATCCAAGGGGTACAAGCAAGAAAACTTGTGGGTTGAGATAAAGACAGTTTAATAGGGAAAGCAAAAGCTGCGCACACAAGCAAAGCAACACAAGAAATTACTTCACTGCCATCCAATGGAACATGCCTGCGAAATGTGGGAGCACAGGGATTCCACCCCTTATTCCATACCATTTACATCATGCTCAGGTCCCACCCAATCCAATACAGCCTCATTACCCAACACCCCCCTTCCCATTCTTTGATATAATATACAGATATTGTTCCCTTAGTCTATGGACCACCCCTGCAAAATGTCCATAAAATGTCCTCAAAATGTCTGTTGAATTCATCTTCTTCATGACTTTGGGCTCCATCTGTTCTGGTGGTCACTTGGGACAGGAGAGGTGGTGTGTTGCTTGGAGTTGCTGGGCACCGAAGCCAGCTCAGATCAGGTCACTGCTGCATCTGCACTGCTTCTTGTAAGGCTTCTCCTCCATTCATTTGGGTGGTTCCTGCTGTAGTTATTCCTGTAACATGCAACTCAAATTGCGGCTTACAACAATTTAAAGGCATATCCATTACAATCTCCACCCTGGCCCTTTTGGACCAGGTTATAGGGTTTGACATTGCAGTGAACTCCTCCCCTTCTCCCCAGCCTGGCTGCAACAAAGGGTTCCTGTGGTAGTCCACCATTAGTATAGTCACATCCTAGTCTTCCGTGGACTGCAGGGGGACAGCTGCTTCACCATGATCCACACCATGGGCTGCAAGGAAATCTTTGCTTCCCCTGCTCCAGCGTGGAGTCCCACCCATGGGAGACAGTCCTCCTTGAACTTCTCCAATGTGGGGGCTTCCCACAGGCTGCAGTTCTTGATGAACTTCTCTAGCATGGATCCCCTGTGACATCACAAGTCCTGCCAGCAAACCTGCTCTAGCACAGGCTTCGCAGCAGGTCTCATCCTCCTTCAGGCATCCATCTGCTACAGTGTGGGCTCCTCCACAGGTGGATCTCTGTTCCATCGTGGACTCATCAGGCATCATAGTCCCTTCAACTCAAGTTCACACTAGAGTTCCAACCTGTCTGGTACAGTGGCACAGAAAACAGCAGCACTGTCCTGACCATCTGCCAGCCCAGGCACATAACCATGGCTGTTAAAATGTTCCCAGGCACAATTCAGTAAGGTGATAAACAGTACAGCACTACAGCAAGCAGTGAAAGCCAAAAAGCAGCCACTAATGAGCACAAGACTTTAATATACAATCAGGAAATTGAGTACCAATGCAAGTTCAGGAGCCTGCTCATTGCTACCTAAACAGCACTAACAGATATAAATTCAATCTAGCACATCCCAATCAAATCTGTTGTTATCTTGAACCCTTTGGGCTCCACATTGGGTGCCAAAAAGGACTGTTGTGGTTTGACCCCAGCCAGAAATTAAGTACCATGCAGTCACTCACTCACTCCCCCACCAGTGGGATCAGGGAGAAAATCAGGAGGGTAAAAGCTGGAGAAGTCATGAGTTGAGATTAAGACAGTTTAATAGGGAAAGCCAAAGCCATGCATACAAGCAAAGCAAAACAAGGAATTCATTCACTGCCTCCCATGGACAGGCAGGTGTTCAGCCATCTCCAGGAGAGCAGGGCCTCATCACACATAATGGTTATTTGGGAAGACAAACACCATCACTCCAAACACCCCCCCTTCCTCCTTCTTCCCCCCCACTTTATATATTGAGCATGATGTCATATGGTCTGAAATATCCCTTTGGTCAGTTTGAGTAACCTGTCCTAGCTGTGTCTCCTCCCAACATCCCATGCACCCCCAACTTCCTTGCCAACATGGCAGTATGAAAAGCAGAAAAGGCCTTGGCTCTGTGTAAGCCCTGCTCAGCAATAGCAAAATCATCTCTGTATTATCAACCCTGTGTTCAGCAGAAATCCAAAACACAGCCCCATACCAGCCACTGGGAAGAAAATATACTCTACCCCAGCCAAAACCAGCACATCTGGACGAGAGGATCAAGTGCACCCCTAAGCAAGTTCACAGATGACACAAAGTTGGTCAGGAGTGTTGATTTGCTGGAAGGTAGGAAGGCTCTGCAGAGGGATCTGGACAGGCTAGCTGAGGCCAATTGTACAAGGTTCAATAAGGTGAAGTGCCGAGTCCTACACTTGGGTCACAACAGCCCCATACAATGCTACAGGCTAGGGGAAGAATGGCTGGAAAGCTGCCTGGTGGAAAAGGATGTGGGAGTGTTGGTTGACAGCTGGCTGAATGGTAGCCAGTATGGGCCCAGGTGGGCAAGAAGGCCAATGGCATCTTGGCTTGTGTGGCAAGCACAGACTCTTTCCCATGGGAATTTTTCTCTTCTTCTTCCTGTGTTTTATAAACAAAGATAAAGTTTGGATGTTATTGAAACGGTCTCTGGAAAGATAGGCGGTTCAAGCCTGGCCAATCGGCCTAGGGGGAGGTTTTGAATTGACCCAATCCGGACGATCTTTGAAAGTCTATATAAGTTTTAGAATTAAATAATAAAATGACAAATTTTGCCACACTTGATTGGCCTGGTTCTTGCACTCCGCTAGCGGTTCAACAGTGACAGGCTTGTATCAGCAATAGTGTGGCCAGCAAGACTAGGGAAGTGATAGTCCCCCTGTAGTCGGCACTGGTGAGGCCACACCTCGAGCACTGTGTTCAGTTCTGGGCCTCTCACTTCAAAAAGGTCATTGAAGGGCTGAAGCATGTCCAGAGAAGGGCAACAAAGCTGGTGAAGTGTCTGGAGCACAAGTCTTATGAGGAGCGGCTGAGGGAACTGGGGTTGTTTAACCTGGAGAAAAGGAGGCTCAGGGGAGACCTTATTGTTCTCTACAAGTACCTGAAAGGAGGTTGTAGCGAGGTAGGTGTTGGTCTCTTATCTCAGGTAACAAGTGACAGGACAAGAGGAAATGCCCCCAAGTTGTACCAGGAAAGGTTCAGATGGGATATTAGGAAATATTTCTCCTCAGAAAGGGTTTTCATGCATTGGAACAGGTTGCCTAGGGAAGTGGTTCAGACACCATCCCTGGAAGTGTTCAAAAAATGTGTGGACATGGCACTTGGGGACATGGTTTAGTGGTGAATATGGTAGTGGTGCTAGGTTGGCAGTTGGACTTGATGACCTCAGAGGTCTTTTCCAACCTTAATGGTTCTATGATTTAAAAAGTGTCTTAAGGTACTTGAATGCATCCAGAGGAGAAAGAAAACAAGCTGGTGAAGGAGTTGGAAGGCATGTCCTATGAGGAACAGCTAAGGACTGTGGGTTTGTCTAGATTACAGAATATAGTGAGTTGGGAGGTACCCACAAGGATCATTGAGTCTAACTCTTAGCCCTGCACAGGACAGCCCCAGGATTCAGACCATGTGCCTGAGAGCATTGTCCAAACACTTCTTGAACTCTGTCAGGCTTGCTGCTGTGACCACTTTCCTGGGGAGCCTGTTCCAGTGTCTAACCACCCTCTGGGTAAAGAACCTTTTTCTAATATTTAACCTAAACCTCCCCTGACACAACTTCAGGCCACTCCCTTGGGTCCTCTCACTGGTCACTTGTAGTGGGTTGACCTTGGCTAGATGTCAGGTGCCTACCAAGCTGCTCTATCACTCCCCTTCCCAGTGGGACAGGGGAGAGAAAAATAAGATAGAAAACAATTAGTAGGCTGAAAAAAGGCAGTCTACTGAAGCAAGAAAAAGTGAAAGTTTGCACATGCATAAGCAAAGGGGGAAAAAATTAATCTCTACCTCCCATTGGTGAGATATGTTCAGCCACTTGCCAGGAAGCAGGGCTTCAGCACACGTAGCGGTTGCTCCAGAAGGCAAACATTGTAAAAAAAATGAATGCCCCCTCCGTTCCTCCTCCTTCCCTCAACTTTTATATCTGAGCTGACATCATATGGTATGGAATATCCCTTTGGTTAATATGGGTCAGCTGGCCTAGCTGTGTCCCCTCCCAGGATCTTGCCCACTCCCAGCCCCCTCAACGGGTGGGGGAATATTAGAGAGACAGGGCTGATGCTGTGCCAGCACTGCTCAGCAGTAGCCAAAACACTGGTGTGTTCTCAACACCTTTCTAGCTCCCAATGCAAAGCACAGCACTGTGAGGGCTGCTATGGGAAAATGAACTCCAGCTCAGCCAGACCCAATACATCACCACAGAGAAGAGATCAGTGTCTGCCCCTCCTCTTCCCCTTATGAGGAAGTGGTGTTATAAATTAGGTCTCAATAATCAATCAGAGACAATGTCCAATTAAGTATAATTTGATTTATTTAAAGCAAGCGAATAGTGAGCAAAGCAGCGCTGGGCGGCCAGGGAGTCTGTGCTCTGCCCACGACACCGCACCGAGACAGTCAGAGTCCCCTCTTTTTATGCAGTCTCTATTTTCTGGTCACGTATAGCTTCCGGAGTTGGTACAGCGCCTGCGTTGTGGTGTTGCTAGGGGGTCTTCTTCTGCCCTTCGGTGGTCGTGGGAGGCAGGCTCCTCTTCTTCCTCGCACATCCGCAGTGCCCCCCAAGCGGAATTCTACAAGCAGCCCACTCCCAGCAAATACAGGATACAGGATGTGCAGGGTAGGGGCCCCTTCCTCTTTTTTTTTGCGGTTTTGTGAACAAACAGGATGTCTTGATAGGGTGTGCAGGGTTGGGGCCCCTTCCTCTTTCTTGGTTTTGCGAACCAAGTTTTACTTATCACAGTGGTAGACTGCAATGCGGTCTCCCCCCAGTCTCGTCTTCTCCAGGCTGAACATACCAAGTGACCTCGGCTACTCCTCATGCGGCTTCACCTCAAGGCCCATTACCATCTTTGTAGCCCTCCTTTCTTATATTGTGGTGCCCAAAACTGCACACCATACTCGTCTTGGTTTAAGACAATTTACAGGGTGGGGTGGACACTCCAAAATGAGTTACCTCCCCTTTTAGTTTTAACCACTCCCCTTTCACCAATAAGGAGAGGTGAATTTGAGAAGATCTAAGTGGAAAAAAGTTTACTAAAAAGACGAAACAGCAACATGCAAAATAACAGTAATAATCACTAGATATAAAGGTGTTGAGTCCTGCAGACTCCCCAGAAACAAAGAAAACAACATGGCGGAGAAGCCCCTCCCCCTACGATGGCACCATCCGTAGACAAACACGTACACAAAGGGACAAAAGCAGAATGGCAGATAAGCCCCTCCCCCAAAATGGCAGCTTCAGTAAAAGACTCTGTTGTCCAAGGGACAAAGGCAAAATGGCAGAGAAGCCCCCTTCTCCTGATCTCATGGTTGAGAGAAAGAACACAGAAAAAACAACACAGCAACTGAACCTCCGCGATTATAAAACTCTCCCCAAACAACAACCAACAGGGAACAAGGACAAAACAAAAGGAAACCTGGAGTCCAAAAACATTTAAATGCCCCTCAAGCAATTTGCTTCATGCCACCCAACAGCGTCTCTCTCCCGACGGCAGCAGCTCCGTCGACAATGGTGGCTGGAATTCGGGCAGCTGCTGGAACTTGGGAACTGGGGCAGCAGCGAACCTGCGGTGTCAGTTTCTCTGCTTCTTTTTCGGCCAGCTGGACCCAGTTTGTGTTTGCATGTTAGTGTGTTATGGTGGGGAAAGAAACGGTCTTCCCGGGCACCAAAACCGGCACCCCCTGGCTCTGACGGCTCCAGCTTCAGAGATGGGGGTTGCCCCTGGCAACCGCAGCCAAAAAGGTGTTGCCAACTATTCTAAAGGTCCAGGAAAAACAAAAGAGAGCCTCTGCCTCCTGGTGGGAATGAAAGAGAGAGACTGCCTGAATGTCCTGTCTCTGACAGGCACCCCGGCACCCCCTGCCTCCGCGATTGTTTCTGGCCCCCGGGTCTTAAAGGGACAGTAACAATCTTGGGCAAATGGCATAGCACAAATATGGAATACAATATACATTTTTTGGGTTACCTAGGACAGTACTCAAGGTGAGGCTGCACCAGTGCAGAGTAGAGCAGGACAATCACCTCCCTTGACCGGCTGGCGATGGTGTGCCTGATGCACCCCAGGACACAGTTGGCCCTCCTGGCTGCCAGGGCACTGCTGACTCATATTCAACTTGCCTTCAACCAGGACACCCAGGTCCTTTTCTGGGGGGCTGCTTTCCAGCATCTCATTCCTCACTCTGTACATACGTTCAGGGTTGCCCCGTTCCAGGTGCAGAATCCAGCACTTTCCTTTGTTGAACTTCATATGGTTGGTGATTGCCCAGTCCTCTAATTTGTTGAGGTCTCTCTGCAGGGTCTCTATGCCTTCGAGGGAGTCAACAGACTCTCACAGTTCTGCATCGTCTGTAAACTTGCTCAGTATCTCTTCCAGTCCTTCATCCAAGTCATTTATGAAGATGTTGAAGAGCACAGAACCTAAGATGGATACCTGTGGGACCCCACTAGTGACAGATCACCAGTCTGATGTCACCCCATTCACTATAACCTTTTGCACCTGACCTGTGAGCCAGTTACTCACCCACCGCATGATGTGTTTATCCAGAAGGATCTGTGAGAGACAGTATTGAAAGATTTACTGAAATCAAAAAAGATGACATCAACTGGCTTTCCTAGATCAACTAGGTGAGTTACCCTGTCATAGAAGGAAATCAGGTTTGACAAGCAGGACTTTCTGACTCATGCAGCCGTGCTGGCTATGACTGATGACTGTGTTTTCCTTCAGGTGTTTTCAATACCTCCCAGAATAATCTTTTCCATGATTTTACCATACAGTGAAGTGAGACTGACAGGTCTGTAGTTTCTGGGATCCTCCTTCTTGCCTTTTTTGAAAATCAAGACAACATTCAGCAGCTTCCAGTCATCTGGGACCTCTCCGGATTCCCAAGACTGTTCAAAAATCATTGAGAGAGGTTTTGCAATGACATCAGCCAGATCTTTGAGGATTTCCATCAGGCCCCATAGATTTCTAGGGATTGGAGAAAAGGAGACTGAGGGGGTGCCCTCATTGCTCTCTACAGCTTTCTGATGAGGGGAAGGGGAGAGGGAGATGCTGATCTCTTCTCCCTGGTATCCAGTGATAGGATGCATGGGAATATCTCAAAGCTGCATCAGGGGAGGTTCAGGCTTGATATTAGGAAAGATTTCTTTACTGAGAGGGTGGTCAAACCCTGGAACCAGGTTTCCTAGAGGGGTGGTTGATCCTCCAAGTCTGTCAGTATTTAAGAGGCTTTTGGACAATGCCCTTAATACTGTGCTTGAAGTTTTAGTTTGCAGTAGGATTAGATTATTGTTATAGTTTCCTTTTCAGTTGAAAATACTCTATCCTAAGTAGGGCCCCAGTATATCTAGTGGTTGCTTTGGAGACAAATGTCTTAATAATGATACATGCCCGTGTAAGGCCCCAAAAACCTCACTCAATGAGACACTTAAAAGGGTTTACAGTTTTTCATGTACTCTGAGTTAGACACACAGGAGAAATACTGACAAGATATTCTCAAGAGGTCAAAAACAACAAAAAATCTTTACTGGCAACTTTAGAAAATCAGAGAACTTTGGCAAAAGGTTTAGAGCAGCATTCAATCAACATAAAACATTCCACAAAGCACTAACTTAGCTCATTCAACTTAGCAAACTCTAAGCCTGTCTAATTACTGTTACTCAAAATGTTACTCAAAACTCCAAGAAGAGGGAATTAGAAAAAGAAAAAGACAGAAAAAATATAGAAAAGAACAAATATAGCTACCACTCCTGGTTCCAGCAGTGTTCAGCTGATAGAATTTCCAAGAGGAGGTAGGGTCAAGACGTGCTCACGCATTGTCCTGGGTTAAATACCCTTTGCTTTCCTGGGTCCTTCCCCCAGATGGGACTTCTGGTCATCTGGCCACTTAGGAGCTGGGTTAGGGGCTTCAGAGGCAAGGTGTGGAGCATTGCTTCTGGTGTGCCAGTGATTGGCAGCCGCTGCAGGGCTGGGATACAGGCCCAGGAGGGATGGGGTGTATGGAGCAGTGCATTGCCTCCCCAAAGGCAAGGCCCAACCTGCCCCTTTCCCACCCACCCACCCACCTAAAATGTTTCAAGCCAGCAATCTCCTCCAGTCTCTCACAGCCCCTACACCCCCTTTCACTCAACTTTTATTGCTGAGCATGACGATATATCATATGAAATATCCCTTTGGTCAGTTTTGGTTGGCTATCCTGACTGTTAGGGTTGGTGGGTGAAGGGGGTAAGAGAGAGCCTTGATGCTGTGCAAGCACTGGTCAACAGTAGCCAAAACATTGGTGAGCTTCAAATATAAAGCACAGCACTGAGGGCTGCTATGGGGAAAGTTAACTCCATCCCAGCCAGACGCAACACAATCTCCACCCTTTTTTTCATACCATTTGCATCATGCTTAGGTCCTACATAATTTCATACATTTACATATCTTCTTATCATCCCCTTATATCTATTTCACAGAATCACAAAATGGGTAAGGTTGGAAGGGAGTACAGTAGGGTCATCTGTCCCAACCTCCCTGCTCAAGCAGGGTCTTCTCATTCTGGAGGTAATTCTCATTCTGGAAATCCCCTCTTATTTTCAATTTATGCTATATGCTTAATCCATCTTTATACCCAACATACAGATTTATACATTCCCATTAACTAGTACTCTCTGCTTCTTAAGAGATAGGTAGCCCATTCCATGAGCTTCTGCCACTCCCCCAAATTTTCATAAGAACTGACTATGACTTGGGCCCCATCTGTCAAGGTGGTCTCTTAGGACAGGAGAAGCAGCATGTTTGATTGTTGGGTGCAAACACCAGTTTGGTTTGAGCATCACTGCACTCACCCAGTTCCTTGTGAAGCTCACTCTTGGTTGGTTGAAGTAGTCCCTGCTATGTTGCTATGTACTTCCTACAACATACAACTTGCATCGCAGATTATTATCCCCCAAGGTTAAATCTCCTTGAGGCACACACTGGATCTTCCCATGCTTCTGCATTACCCACCAATTACACCCAGATCCATGAATGGGTTTGCCTTTTTCCAAGGGAGAAGTCCACATTGCCTTCCCCAGCTAATTCCCTTCTTCCTTGAATTCTGCTAAATTTAGAACCCAGTGCCCAACGCTCTCAGTACAGTGTTTAACAATCCATTATATTTCTCAGTCTTTCTGGAGGCTTGTGGATGGTAGGGCATGTGATACAAGCACTCAGTGCCATGTTCCTTGGCCCAGGAGTTTATGATGAGGCTATTTCAAAAATGAGTTCCACTTTCTGACAGTTCTCTCTGGGGTATCCCAGAATCCTAGAATGGTTTCAGTTGGAAAAGACCTTAAAGATTATCTAGTTGCAATCTCCCTGCCATGGACAGGGACAACTTCCACTAGACCAGGTTGCTCAGAGCCTCATCCAACCTGGCCTTGAACACCTTCAGGGATGGGGCATCCACAACCTCTCTGGGCAACCTGTGCCAGTGTCTCACCACCCTCTGAGTAAAGAATTTCTTCCAAATATCTAATCTAAACCTGCTGTCTTTTAGTTTAAAACCATTGTCCCTTGTCCTGTCACTATCTGCCCACATAAATGTCCCTCTCCCTCCTTTTTATAAGCTCCCTTAAGGTACTGCAAGGCTGCTGTAAGGTCTCCCCCAAGCCTTCTCTTCTCCTGGCTGAACGACCCCAGCTCTCTCAGCCTGTTTTTGTAGGAGAGGTGCTCCATCCCTTAGATCATCTTTGTGGCTCTCCTCTGGACCCGTTCTAACAGGTCAACATATTTCTTGTGCTGAGAACCCCAGACCTGGATGCAGTACTCCAGGTGGGGTCTCACAAGGGCAGAGTAGAGGGGGAGAATCACCTCCCTCAACCTGCTGGCCACACCTCTTTTGATTCAGCCCAGGATGCAGTTGGTCTACTGGGCTGCAAGTGCACACTGCTGGCTCATGTACAGCTTTTCATCCATGAGAACTCCCAAGTCCTTTTCCTCAGGGCTGCTCTTGATGCCTTAACTGGGTTTACCTGAAACAGAGGCCAGACAAAGTTAGGAGAATAAAAAGAAAATAAATTTATTAAAGGCCTTTAGGTACATTTCAGGGCAGACAGAGCCTACTTGTGAGGCTACACCCAAAATGGGCCCTGAGTCATGAGATCTTCATCTTTTATAAGTTCTGTCTTATTAATATATCGGGCCCCAATTCTCTAATTACACCTTCAAGTAATGATGTCAACCACCCCAAGCTTGCTCCCCCCCCCCCCCAGTTCACTGTTGTTTACATATTTTGGGGCTCTGAGGCAGTGAAGTGTCCTTGGATTTTCCAACAGAGAGCAATGTTTTGTCTAAAATTCTGGGAACAGAGGTTTTTAGCACTTTATGAAGCCTAGAACTACACACTAAAGCTACAGATACATGAAAAATAGAGGCTAAAAATTCTTAAGGCATCACTCTCAATGAGGTCTCCCAGTCAGTGCTCATGTCTGAGATTGTCCTGACCCAGATGCAACACCTTGCACTTGGACTTGTTGAACTTCATGAGGTTCTCATGGGCCCAATTCTCAGGTTTGACCAGGTCCCTCTGGCTGGCATCCCTTCCTTCTGTTATGTCAGCTGCACTGCTCAGCTTGGTGTCACCTGAAAATTTGCTGAGGGGGCCCTCAATCCCACTGTCTATGTCGTTGATAAAGATTAAAGAGCACAGTCCCAAGACAGAGCCCTGAGAGACACCACTCGTCACTGGCTTCCACCTGAACATAGAGCCATTGACTGCAAGTCTCTGGCTGTGTCCATCCAACGAATTCCTTATCCACTGAATAGTCCATACATCTAATCCATGTCTCTCCAATTTGGAGATAATGATGTTGTGTGGGAGTGTACCAAAGGATAGATTACATCAGTCATTCTTCACTTGTCAACCGTTACTGTCATTGTCATAGAAGGCCATCTTATTGGTCATGCATGATCTGCCCTTAGTGAAGTCATGCTTGCTGTCTCGGATCACCTCTGTCTTTCATGTGCCTTAATATTGCTTCCATGAGGATCTGCTCTGTGATCTTCCCAGGCACAGAGGTGAGACTCACCGGTCTATAGTTCCCTGGGTCTTCTTTTCTTCCCTTTTTAAAAATGGGAGCAATATTTCCCTTTTACTGGTCACTGGGGACTTTGCCTGATTGCCATGACTTTTTAAACATCATGGAGTGGCTTGGCAACATCATCAGGCAGTTCCCTCAGGACCCTGGAATGCATGTCATCAGGCCCCATAGACTTGTGGTTATTCAGCTTCATTGAGTGGTTCTGAACCTGCTCTTTGCATACAGTGGGAGGGACTTCGCTCCCCCAACCTCCACCTAGAAGTTCAGGAACTTGAGAGACATGGGAAGCCTGACTACCAGTAAAGACTGAGGCAAAAAACTCATTGAGTACCTCACCCTTTCCATATCTGTTGCTACCAGTTCTTTTTTCTTGTTTATCTGGACCTTTCTTTTCTGACTTATGTACTTAGAGAATCCTTTCTTGTTATTCTTCACATTTGTTGCCAAGTTCTGTTCCATCTGTGCCTTGGCTTTCCTGATCCCATCTCTACACATGTGAACTGTATCCTTGTAGTCTTCCTAGGTTACATATCCTTATTCCACTGGCTGTGCATTTCCTTCTTACTCCTCAGTTTGAGGAGCAGATCCTTGCTTAGCCATGCAGGTTTTCAGCCTGCTGTGGTGGGTTGACTTTGGCTGGATGCCAAGTGCCCTTCAAGCCCCTCTACCACTCCCCAGATGGACAAGGGAAAGAAAATAAGATTAAAAAAACCTCTTAAATTGGGATAAGGCAGTTTACTAAAGCAAAAGCGAAAGTTTGGGCACACATAAGCAAAGGGAAAAAAATTTATTCTCTACTTTCCATCAGCAGGCAACATTCAGCCACTTTCTGGGAAGCAGGGCTTCACCATGCATATCAGTTGCTCCAGAAGACAAATATTGTGAATACTGAGTCCCACCCTCCCCCCTGCCCAATTCCTCCTACTTCCCTTAGCTTTTATATCTGAGCTGACATCATATGTTATGGAATATTCCTTTGGTAAATTTTGGTCAGCTGTCCTTCTTTTGTCCCCTCCCAGGATCTTGCCCACCCCCAGCCCCTTGATGGAGGGGAAATGTTGAGAGACAGAGCTGATGCTGTGCCAGCATTACTCAGCAGAAGCCAAAATACTGGTGTGTTCTCAACACCTTTCTAGCTCCCAATGCAAAGCACAGCACTGTGAGGGTTGCTATGGGAAAATGAAGTCCTGCTCAGCCAGACCCAATACAATCTCCACCCTTTATTCCATATAATTTGCATCATACTCAGAACCCACATAATTTATAAATCTTCTAACTGTTCCTTTGTATTTATTTCTCATTACTGGAATCTGTTCTTACCCACACATACAGTTTAAACTACATCTTTAAACCATCTCTATACCCAACATACAGATTTGTACATTTTCATTAACTGCTATCTCCTGTCCTTTCACAGATAGATATTATTTTCCCATTTCATGGGCTTCCTCCACCCCTCCAGATCCATGACTTGGGCTCCATTTCATCAGGATGGGTACTCAGGACAGGAGAAGCAGCACAATGGAGTGTTGGGCACCGACACTGGCCCTGCCCAGGTCATTGTCACACTCTCCTTGCTCCTTGCAAAATTCATTCTTCATTGGTTCATGTCATTCCTGCTGCTTTACTTCCTGCAACATACAACTTACACCACAGATTATTTTTCCTCCAAGGTTAAATCTCCTTGAGGCACACACAAGGTCTCCCCATCCTTCTACATTACCCACCAAGTACACCCTGGTCCTTAGGCAAAGACAATCCTACAAATGGGTCTGTCTTTTCCCATGGGAGGAGAAATCCACACCAACTTCCTCAGCCACTTCACTACATGCACTACAAGGGATCTTAACTCCTCCCACAGTATGCAGGGGTTTTGTTTGGGCAAGACCAGGGCAATTAGCAGATCCTCTGGTGTTAACCAGACAAGTGGCTTCTGCTAGATTTGCATTCCAGTGCTTCCATGCCCCATTGCCCAGCAGTCTCGACATAGTCTTCAGCAGTCCATTATATTTCCCAGTCTTTCCAGAGGCTTGTGGGTGGTAAGGGATGTGATATATCCACTCAATACCATGTTTCTTTGACCAAGAGTTTATGAGGTTATTTCAAAAATGAGTCCCATTGTCTGATTCAATTCTCTCTGGGGTACCATGTCACCACAAAATGTGCCTTTCAAGACCTAAGATGGTGTTTTGAGCAGTAGCATGGTTTACAGGGTGTGTTTCCAGCCAACCAGTAGATGCCTCCACCATGGTGAGTATATAGCTCTTGCCTTGGTGTGTTTGTGGCAGTAGTCCAATATAGTGAATTTGCCAGGCCTCACCATATCAGAAACCCAGCCTTTGCCCTCTATTCCAAGGAGATTATACTCATGTGGCTTGCTTGATTGCAGCACATGTTTCACATTCATGAATAACCTGTGTGATGGCCTCCATGGTCAGGTCCACCCCTCGATCACAAGCCCATCTGTATGTTGCATCCCTTCGTAGATGCCCTGATGTTTCATGAGCCCATCGGACTATAAATAGCTCACCCTTTTGCTCCCAGTCTAGGTCTACCTGAGCTATTCCAATTTTGGCAGCCTAATCTACGTCTCCATTTATTAGATGTTTTTCAGTGACATGACCTTTGGGCATTTGACCATCTATCTACATGACATACCTTTAGAGTCATGTTTTCTACCTGTGCAGCGATGTCCTGCCACAATGCAGCAGGCCAGATGGGTTTACTTTTGCCCTGCCAATTGGTCTTCTTCCATTGCTGCAGCCACCCCCATAGGACATTAGCCACCATCCAAGAGTCAGTAGAGAGATGGAGTGCAGGCCACTTTTGTTGTTTAGCAATCTCTAGGGCTAGTTGGATGGCTTTCACTTTTGCAAATTGGCTTGAGTCACCTTCTCCTCCAGCAGCCTCAACAACTCCTCGTGGGACTCCACACAACAGCTTTCCACCTCCAATGGTTTCCTATCAGATGGCAGGATCCATCAGTAAACAGAGCATAGCCTCTTTTGTTTTCTTATAATTCGTTATGAGGTAGTGCGTCTTGGACATGAGCTGCCTCCTCAGGCAATGCTTCAAAATCTCTGCTTTCTGGCCATTCCATTTTCTCTTCCATGATTTCTGGGCAACTGGGTTTCCCCAGTCAGGCTCATTGTGTAATCAATGCTACCTACTTACTCCATGTAACACTGGTTGTGTGATGTCTTGAGGGGATGTTTCCTTTGAACGTCCAGTGCAGCACAGGCAATCGCAGTGCCAAGAGGAGACATGTTTCTGTCCCAACCACTTCTGAGGCAGCTCAAACCCCCTCATAGGCTGCTAGTATCTCTTTTTCAGTTGGGGTGTACTGGGCTTCTGATCCTCAATAACCCTGGCTCCAAAACACTAATGGTCAACCTCAGGTTTCTCCTGAGGTCCTTTGCCAGAGACTCTAGGTGAGACCCTGCTCCCCAACTGCAGTGTAGAGTACATTTTGCACAGCAGGGCCTGTCTGAACAGGCTCAAGAGCTACTGCATGAGCTATTTCCTGTTTGATCTGCTCAAAGGCCTGTTGTTGCTCAAGGCCCCACCTGAAATCGTTCTTTTGGGTCACTCTATAGAGGGGCTTACAAGCTGGCTATAACCTGGAATATGCATTTCCCAGAACCGCACAAGGCCTAGGAAAGCTCTTGTTTCCTTCTTGTTAGCTGGTGGAGACATAGCTGCTATTTTGTTAACCACCTCCATAGGCACATGATGGTGTCCATCCTGCAATTTTATTCCCAAGAACTGGATCTCTTGTGCAGGTCCCTTTACTTTGTTTTATGGCAAGACCAGCTTTCAGAAGAATTTGGGTTATTTTCTTCCCTTTCTCAATAACTTCTTCTGCTGTATTGCCCCACACAGTGATATCATCAATGTATTGCAGGGATTTCAGAGCTTCACCCTGTTCCAGTGCAATCTGGATCAATCCATGGCAAATAGTGGGTCTGTGTTTCCCTCCCTGGGGCAGTCGATTCCAGGTGTACTGGACACCCATCCTAGTGAAAGCAAAGTGTGGCCTGCACTCTGCTAACAGAGAGATTGAGAAAAATGCATTAACGATATCATTTGGGGCACCATTTGGCTGCCTTGGACTCCAGCTCATATTGAAGTTCCAACATTTCCAGTACGGCAGCACTCAGAGGTGGCGTGACTTCATTCAGGCCACGATAGTCTACTGTCAGCCTCCATTCCCCATTTGACTTTTGTACTGGCCATATGGGGCTGTCAAAGGGTGAGCGGGTCCTGCTGATCACTCCTTGGCTCTTCAGTTGACAAATTAGTTTGTGGATTGGAATTACTGAAACTGGTTGGTGTGATATTGCCTCTGGTGCACTGTTGTGGTAGCAATTGGCACTTGCTGGTCTTAAACTTGCAGCAATCCCCCGATGAAGGGATCTTCTGAAAGGTCAGGCAGGGTGGATAACTGTTTGATCTTTTCTTTATTCACAGTAGCTACACCAAAAGCCCATCAATACCCTTTTGGATCCTTAAGTACCCTCTCCTGAGGTAGTCAATGCCAAGGATACAAGGGGCCTCTGGGCCAGCCACACTGGGGTGCTTTTCCCACTTGTCCCCTGTTAAACTCACCTCGGCCTCTAATACAGACAATTCTTGGCATCCTCCTGTGACTTCAGACATTCAGATCACAGGTTTCAGCACCAAAAAAGACTACTGGGCAGACCCTGGCTGGATGTCAAGCTCCCACCAAACCCACTCTGTCACTCCCCTCAGGAGCTGGACAGGGAGAAGAAAAGATGACAAAAGGTTCATGATGTTAGATAAGGACAGAGAGAGATCACTCACCAAACACTGTCACTGGTAAAACAGTCTTGAATTAGAGATATTAACTGAATTCATTGCTAACAAATAGCAAGATGAGAAGTAAAATAAACCCTTAAAAAAACCCTCCTCCCACCCCTCTCCTTCCCAGCTCTACCTCTTCCTCCCCAGCGGTGCAGGGAGACAGGGAACAGGGATTATAGTCAGTTCATCACAGGCTGTTTCTGCCGCTGCTCAGGGAGAGGAGTCGTTCCTCTGCTCCAGTGTGGGATCCCTTCCATGGGAGAAAGTTCTCCACGAACTTCTCCAATGTGAGTCCATCCCGTGGGCAACAGTCCTCCCCAAGTTGCTGCAATGTGGGTCCCTTCCCATGGGCTGCAGTCCTTCAGGAATAGCCTGCTCCAGCATGGGTCCCCCACAGGATCACAAGTCCTACCAGGAAACCTGCTCTAGTGTGGGCTACTCTCTCTACGGGTCTGCAGGTCCCTGCCAGGACCCTGCTCCAGCACAGGTTTCCTACGGTTTCACAGCCTTCTTTCAGGCATTTGCCTGCTCTGGCATGAGTCTCCTCCATGGGCTACAGGTAGATCTCTGCACCCCTGGGATCATCCATGGGTTGCAGGGGGACAGCCTGCTTCACTATGAAATGCAGGGAAATCTCAGCTCTGGCACCTGGAGCACCTCCTCCCCCTCCTTCTGCACTGACCTTGGTGTCTGCAGAGTTGCTCCTCTCACATATTCTCACTCCTCTCTTCTCTGGCCACAATTACAACTACACAATAACTTTTTTTTCCTTCTTAAATATGTTATCACAGAGGCGTTACCACCATTTCAAATTGGCCCAGCCTTTTCAGCAGCACGTCCATCTTGGAGCTGGCTGCCATTGGCTCTGCTGGAAATGGAGGAAGCTTCTAGCAGATCCTTAAAGAAGCCATCCCCGCAGTTCCCCCCCCCACCAAAACCTGGCCATGCAAACCCAATACATTCCACCCCTCTTCTCTGTGAATCACATATTTAAGAACTATCACTAAAATCCACATTCGTCACACAACCTGCTCTGGCATCAACAAAAGCAACCAAAGAAAGACAGACAAATATTCCCCCCACAAAAATCAAAATAACATTATCACAACACAGAACCAAAGTGAAAAATTTGCACAAAATCCACCCCTTGTCCCTTCACCAGAATTACAACAAAATTTCCCCATGATCATTCTACTCTTTAAGATTGTCCATGGAGGACCACAGGGATGCAGATTGCACTCTGTGGAAGAGTGGCCCATGTTGGAGCAGTTTGTGAAGAATTTTTGCCCATGGGATGGACTCACGTTGGAGAAGTTAATGGAGAACTGTCTCCCACGGGAGGGACCACATGCTGGAGCAGGGGAAGGACTCCTTTACCTGAGCAGCAGCAGAAATAACTTGTGATGAACCGTAATCCCTGTTCCCTGTCTCCCTGCACCACTTGGGGGGAAGAGGTAGAGCTTGGGAAGCAGGGAGGGGTGTGGGGAAGGTGTTTTTAACATCTTGTTTTACTTCTCATTATCCTGTTCTGATTTCGTTAGTAATAAATTCAATTAATATCTCTAATTTGAGTCTGTTTTGCCCATGATGGTATTCGGTGACTGAGCTCTCTCTGTCCTTGTCTCACCTCATGAACATTTTGTTATATTTTCTCACCCCTGTCCAGCTGAGAACGGGAGTGATAGGGAGGGTTTGGTTGGTGTCTGGCATCCAGCCAGGGTCTACCCACTACACCTGCCTTGCTCGATTTCCTGTACACCAAGATGAGAGCTCTTTCCCTCTGAGAAAAGTGGCCTTTAAGAGCTGTCAGCTCTGGTCAGCCCCTCTGTCCTTAAGGACAGTTTCCCAGGGGATCACATTCACCAACTCCTTGAACAACTGGAAGTTTTTTCTTCTAAAGTTCAGGGTGCTGATTTTGCTCCTTGCCAGCCTCACATTCCTTGAGATTACAAGCTCAACCAGGGCACTGTTGCTACAGTCCAGGCTGCCTCCAATCTTAACTCCTTTAATGAGCTCATCTGCATTTCTGAGCACCAGGTCCAGTAATGCCTCACCTCTGGTTGGTTTGTCTAATACCTGGACTATGAAGTTGTCCTCTACACACTCCAGGAGTCTCCTGGATTGCTTACAACCAACTGTATTGCTTTCCCAGCAGATGTCCAGGTGGTTGAAATCCTCTATCAGGACAAGAGCCTGCGTGTGTGATGTTTCCTGTAGCTGGAGCTAGAAGGCCTTGTCAACAGGCTCCCCTCGATTGGGTGGCCTATAGTAGACCCCAACCACAAGGTGTCCTTTATTGGTCTGGTCCTTGTTTTTTACCCACAAGCTCTCAACCTGTTTGTGGCTGTTTTTCAGAGGCAGGTCTTAACAATGTATCCATTCCTTAGCATATAGGGCAACACCCCCACCCCTCCTTCCCGCCTATCTCTTCTGAAAAGCTTGTAGCCCTCAATTGCAGTGCTCCAGTTGTGTGATTTGTCCCACCATGTTTCTGGGTGTCCTGGTTTAAAGAACAGGTGTCTGCCAAGGAAGGCAGGAACCTCCCTTGGAATGGAAAATGCAACCCCTGTCTCTCCAAATTATTATAACTTTGAAATTATGGGGCTTTCAGGCAAAGATATGGGAAAAGGAATAACAGTTTGCATTGGTTTGAAAACAAACCAGTGGGAGATCACGAGTCAAGATTGAAATTAAAAATAAGTGAAATAATACAAGGAAAAGCACTGACAAAGTCAGATACAACCTAACACCCTGTTAGGGCGGTAGTAGCAGTCTAACTGAAGAAGTCCAGTTGAAGCAGTGATCCTGTGAAGGTCTAGTCTCCAGCTGAAGATCCAGTGGTAGCTCTTGTCCTCTGGGAACCCAGTAGACAGGGCTAGCTCAGGCAGTTCCAAGGCCAGGTTATATCCAGGTGGGAACACCTGGTTCCTCCCTCCTGGGCAGAGCATCCCACAATGGGATAAGTCCATGAGTCACATGGTGGGTCCCTGATGGCCCATTGTCTGTCATCCGGGGTGGGTCATTAGCAGGTGATAACAGCTAACGGCCCACAGCTGGTGGTAATAGAATACTTAAATACATCTATATTGCAACCTAGGACATAGGGCTGTTGCGATGATTCCCCCGCGGGTTCAGGGGGCGCTGTGGCGCGAGCTTAGCTGCCTCTCACGTGGTTGAGGCGGGTGAGCCGGATGGCGAAATGGGCTGTAGCAGGAACATCGGAGCGGCGGCTGGAATGGCAGAGGTGGACACACCCCCTGGGGTGGCAAACAAAATGTAACAGAAAACTCTGCAGCCTGTGTAGGAGCTGCGGGGGTCGCGCTGACACGGGGTGTTGGGTTAGAGTGTAGTAAAAAAGCCCAAGGCAGCGGTAGAAAAACAGTGGGGTTGGGCAGCGACAGCCGGGCTTCTTCGTAGCAGCTGCCTCATGCAGCCAGGGAGATGCATCCTCCGGGAACGGGAAGGGGTTTGGGGTCCCGGGTTTTCCCCTGAGGCACCTGAGTAGATGGTGAGGGTCTTTTCCAGTGAGGTCGGATGTTCGATTAGGTCCCAGTTCACCGGCTGCTCTTACGAGCAAAACCTCACAGTAGAAGCAGTAAAAGACGGAGCTCCACGGTGGCAGCGAATTTCCACAGCAACTGCAGACCGGCCGTCTCTCCTCCGATCCTGAGAGTGAGCTAGGGGCTGAGCCCAGCCCCCTGACCCCCAGCCAAAATCTCACCGTATCTCTGCCCTTCCCAAGAGAAACCCCTCAGATAAGAGAAGTGCAGCCAGCTGCACCCCTTCCCCTTTCTCCTCCCCCCAGCCATATCTTTTGTTGTCTTAAGTATCGGTCGTTATCATCTCTTAGGCAACAGATGGGAGAAAATTCCCCTAGAGAAAGAAAAAAAAAAAAAGAAAAATCCTCACCTCCAACACTGTAATAGCAATTCGGTCATAGTTTTCTAATTGCACTATGGTTTCTAACTCCTCTTACTTGTTTCCCATGCTGCGTGCATTGGTGCAGAGACACTTCAGCTGGTCTGTCAACCTCTTCAGCTTTTCAGGGATGCCCTCTCATTTCTGTGGCATGTTGACACAGAAATTGCTTTTCAAGACCTAAGATAGTGTTTCGAGCACTGGCATGGTTTACAGGGTATGCTTCTATTCAACCAGTAGTTGCTTCTACTATGGTGAGTATGTAGTACTTGCCTTGTCGTGTTTGTGGCAATGGTCCGATGTAGTCAATTTGCCAAGCCTCACCATGTTGAAAATCCAGCCACTGCTCTGTATTCCAGGGAGACTTTATTCATGTGACTGACTTGATTGTGGTGCATGTTTCATATTCATGAGTGACCTGTGTGATGGCCTCAATGGTCCTGTCCACCTCTCTCCCATTTGTGTGTTGCATTTCTCCCTAGCTTCCCCAATGTTTCATGGGCCTATTGAGCTACAAATAGTTCACCCTTCTGCTCCCAGTTTAGGTCCACCTGAGCCACTTCAATTTTGACAGTCTTCTCTACCTGTTTTTTGTTTTGATGTTCTTCAATGGCATGGTTTTTGGGCATGTGAGCATTGACATGCTGTACCTTCACAGCAATATTTTCTACTTGAGCAGCCATGTCTTGTCACAGTGTGTCATGGTCCCTCTGGATCTCTGAAATTTTAAGGACAACATACTCCATAAATTAAGTTTTAATTTATTAGCTTATAAAAGAAATATAACAAACAAACCTGACAAAAAAGGGGTCAATCCCCTTTGCACACACTAGTTTATCATGTGAATTCACTTATTTGCCATATAAATCATAAGGTTTCATAACTTATAACCCATAACTCTTAACTCATGCACCTATGAGCAAAATCGTTACCTAGCTGATGGTGGGAATGCTCATCCTTCTTGTTCCATCACAGTGCCTCATCCCCTGTATCACACCAGGAAGCATCAAAGCCTCAGCAGTCCAGCTGCTGTTGGATCCAGTTCAAATCTTTTTGGATTACCTGATGTTTTTATAACTTCTAACTTATAATCATAGAATATGCTGAGTTGGAAGGGACCCATTATGATCATCAAGTCCACCTCCTGGCCCTGCACAGAACACCTCAAGAATCACACCATGTGCTTGAGAGCATTGTCCAAACACTTGAACTCTGTCAGGCTTGGTGCTGTGACCACTTCCCTGGGGAGCTGTTCCAGTGCTCAATTACCCTCTGGGTGAAAAAACTTTTTTCTGATATCTAACCTAAACCTCCCCTGATTCAGCTTTATGCCATTTCCTTGAGTCCTGTCACTGGTCATGAGAGCAAAGAGATTGGCACCTGCCCTTCCACTTCCCCTCATGAGGATGTTGTCAACTGCAATGAGGTCTCCCCTCAGTCTCCTCCAGGCTGAACAGACAAAGTGACCTCAGCCGCTCCTCATACGGCTTCGCTTCCAGATTTTTCACCATTCTCATGGCCCTCCTTTGGATGCTCTCTAATAGTTTAATGCCTTTTTTATATTGTGGTGCCCAAAACTGCACACAGTACTCGAGGTGAAGCCACACGAGTGCAGAGTTTTCTTGGTTTGAGACAATTTAAAGGAGAACACTCTGAAACGAGTTGCCTCCTCTAAGGGTTCCAACAATCCCTTTCCACCAATAAGAAATGAATACTAATAGATGAAAGTGAAAAAACCAACAGTTTATTAACAAGCAGAATGCCAACAGGAAGGGAAAAACATAAATAAAAAATAACTGCTAGGTATCAAACTGTTAGACCTCACCACCCCACTGGAACAAAGAGAGACACGAAATGCCAGAGAATACCTGTTCTCAATATGTGATACAAGATGGCGTCAGCTCCCTCTCGGAAAGGTAGGAGCTTCACGGAGCAGTTCCAGCAGCAGACGAAGGCCTGATGGCTCGTCTGGCATCAACTTCCTTCCCATGGCAAGGCACAGCAGAGTGGTCACGGCAGGCAAAGCAGCTGGGCTGGAACCACTCAGTGTCTTCCTCTCCCCAGCCCAGCATGGTTAAACAGTGGCTTGGGCTGGAGCAGGGCATCTCTGCTCCACTTCTCTTGGCGCGATGCCTCCGGCTTTGGACAAGCAGCTGTGGAATTTGCCTCAAGGCAGCCCAAAGATCGCTACTGCAGCTTCTCTGAGCCAAGGAAAGGAGAAGCTTTTTGCCTGGGCAAACACCAAGCCAGCGAAGCAAATACCACACTGCACAGAGCCATGAAAAACCTGGGCAGGGAGCTTTTAAAAAATGCCCTGCGCAAAAGCAAACTCTCCCCCACCCCCCCCCCCCACACAAGGTCCCAGGCTGCAGGGACTTCAAGATACAGTAATAATTTTTGGGCACAGATGATTATGGGATACGCTATCATTATGAATCACCCCAAGACAAGATTAGAGTGAGACAATCACCTCTTTTGACCTTGGAACCTTGGTCTATACCATTTCCATGAGCTAGCAGATACTGATGAAACTGTCAGACAATCAGTATGCGAAGATAACAGTTGCAGGAGACAGCAAGCAATAGTGGTTGTATAATGGCCTTTTAGCTCTTTCTGGCCACCTGTCCTGCCTACATGATACTCTCCCTTTGACCTAATGTCACTTCTCTCAGCATGCATCAGGCCTTAGCATGAGCTGTGATAGCCAAAATCTGAGCAGGAATTGAGCAGTCATACAGTACAGCAGCCCAGATGGGTTTATGTCTGCACTGCTACCAATTGGTCTTCTTTCATTGCTGCAGCCACCCCCATAGGGCATTAGCCACTATCCAGGAGTCAGTACAGAGATGGAATACTGGCCACTTTTCTCGTTCAACAATCCCTAGGGTTAGTTGGATGGTTTTCACTTTGACAAATGGTCATGTTCTCCTTCAGTGGCTTCGGCATCTTATCGTGTGGGACTCTACACAGCAGCTTTCCACTTCTTATGATTTCCTAAAATACGATAGGATCCATCAGTAAACAGAGCATAATGACTTTCATCTTCTGATAACTCATTATATGGCATGAGCCACCTCCTCAGGCAATATTCCAAAATCTCTGCCTTCTGGATGGTCTCTTTCCGGATTTTGGGGTGATTGGGTTTCTGCAGTCAAGTACATCGTGTGATCGAGTATATTGTGTGATCAATGCTACCCACTTACTCCATGTAGCACTGGTTGCATGATGTGTCAAGGGGATGGTTCCCTTTGAACATCCCGTGTAGTACAAGCAATTGCGGTGCCAAGAGATGTGCTTCTGTCCCAACAACTTCTGAAGCAGCTCAAACCCCCTTAATTCCTAGAGCTCAACCTTGTGTTTCTCCTAATGTTCTTTGCCAGAGGATCTAGGTGAGACCCTGCTCCCCAGCTGCAGTGTAGAGTATATTTTGCATGGCTGATTCTGTCCTAACAGGCCCAAGAGCTACTGCATAAGCTATTTCCTGTTTGATCTGCTCAAAGGCTTGTTGCTCAGGGCCTCTGTTCTGATTTTGGCTAGGATAGAGTTAATTTTCTTCACAATAGCTGGTATGTGGCTGTGTGTTGGATTTTTGCTGGAAAGACTGACAATAATTCAGGGATGTTTTAGTTATTGCTGAGCATGGCGTATGAACGGGAGAGACAGATGCTGTATGCGAACGAATCTGCTTTATTACAAAGTTAAACAGTATATATACTTTTAGTCTGAGAAGCTGTTTTTAGCTGTCTGCTTAGCTAGTTACAATTCCCAAAAAAATCTGTCAGTTTTGACAGTTTGTTATTCTTCTCTCAGGGCCACAAGGAAACAGAGCAGGAAGCTGTTCCTGTTTCAGATCTGTGTGGTCAGCATTCCTCCATGCCAGTTAGCTGCGGCCTCCCGTCCAGGCATCTGCTGCTGTTTTTTCTGTAACCCTACAGCTGAGCAGTGCTTGCACAGTCAAGGCCTTTTCTGCTTCTTGTACTACCCTTCCAGTGAGTAGGCTGGGGGTGCACAAGAAGTTGGGAGGAGACACAGCAGGGATAGCTGACCCCAACTGACCACAGGTGTTACCAAAAATTGGTAAAAATAAAAAAACTCCTTAACAGCAATGTAGTATTAAGAAGCAGGCATTCTTTATTTGGCTGGATGCACGAGGGGATATCACCTCCAAAATATCATGCATGCTGAATACAGAAAAGCTCCTGTTTATATACTATATTTTACATACATATTTATTGATTTTCCCAGAATAAACATACATATGATAATAATTTCCCCAAAATTATTAACATATTTTCCCTCCCCTTTATGCATGCATTCTTCTGTCCTGGGGGTCTCTTTGGTGGTCCCTGGTGGTCGGTGACCCCAAAGTCATACCTGACCACCCAGTAAACTGGTAAAAGTTGGCACAACTGGGCTTGTTGCTTTCCAGTTCTTCTTACAGAATGGGCATTGTGCAGTTCCATAGATCAGTGGTTTTTGAAGAATAAGCATTGTGTTAGCCCACCAGGTGCAGATGATTTTTCATCTGGCAACACAAGGCATTATGTTCAGTAATAAAGTTAGGGGGGAGGTTGGCAGGGGGGAACTACTCAGGGACTGTCTGGGCATCCATCAGTCGGTTGGGGGGGAACAGTTGTTTTCATTTGCATCACTTGCTTCCTTGGATTTTATTTTTCTGTCTGTTTTTATTTATTATTATTTTATTTCAGTTATTAAACTGTTTTAATCTCAACCCATGAGTTTTCTCATTTTTACTCTTCTGATTCTCTCCCCTATCCCACTGGGTGAGAACAAGCGAGCGGGCAGCTATGTGGTACTTGCTGGCTGGGGTTAAACCATGACAGTCCTACTCAAAATAGTTTTTCTTTCAGGTTACTTGATAGAGAAGGCTCAAAAGCTGACTATAACCTGGAATATGCATTCTCCAGAATCCTACTAGGCCTAGGAAATCTTGATTCTTCCTTGTTAGCTGGTGGGGACATAGTTCCTGTTTTATTGTTCATATCCATAGGGATGTGAGGACATCAATCCTGCTATTTTACTCCCAAGAAATGGATTTTCTCTGCAGGTCCATTGACATGGCTTTTTTTTTTTTTAATGACAAAACCAACTTGCAGAAGAATCTGAATTATTCTTTTTCTCTTCTTAAAATACTTCTACTTTATTGCCCCACGCACTGATTTCATCAGTGTATTGTAAATGTTCAGGGGCATCACCTTGTTCCAGTGCAGTTTGGATTAGTCCGACACAAATGGCAGGGCTGTGCTTCCACTCCTGGGGCAGTTGATTCCAGGTATATTTGATGTTCCTCCATGTGAAAGTAAACTACAACCTGCAATCTGCTGCCAAAGGAGTTGGGAAAAAAAACCAAACATATCACTTGTGTCTGCCTTTGACTCCAGTTCATATTGGAGTTCTGGTGTGTCTGGTATGGCAGCACTCAGTGGTGGTGTGACTTCATTTAGGCTATACTAGTATGCCTTCATCAGACTTTGGCACTGGTTATATGGGACTATTAAAGGATGAATGAGTCTTGCTGACCTCTTCTTGGTTCTCCAATTGATGAATTAGCTTGTGTATGGGAGCCAGGGAGTCTCAGTTTGTGTGATATTGTCACCAGTGCACTGTCCTGGTTGCAATTGACTCCTGCTGTTCCTTGACCTGCAGCAACCCCACAACAGGATTGCTTGAGAGGACAAGCAGGGTAGACAGCTGTTTAACTTTCTGTGTGTTAATGGTGGCTACACCAAAAGCCCACTGGTACCCTTTTAGGTCCTTGAGGTACCCTCTCTTGGGGTAGTCTAAGTTATGTATACTCAGAGCATCCAAACCAGTCAGAATAGGGCGCATTTGCACTTGTCTCCTGTGCACTGATGTTTACCAAAGCCTTGTACTTTTGTAGGTCTGATGTTTCAGGCCATCAAATCTACACATACTGCATACCCAGTCATCCTTTCCCTCCTTCTGGCTGAAGACAGGGACCCTGTCTTTCTGTTTCTGGTTGGAGTATTCACTGTCTGACCCTTGCAGTGTCAGATGAGAAGTCCCCTCACAAGAATCAAGGAAAGTGATTGTAGTCTCTTCTATGTGTGGGAGATTGATGATTGCCTTTTTGTGTCTGAACAGCAATTAAACTGATGGCCTTCTTGGATGACCCTCTTCTTAGCATCTGTCTTTCCTCAACCGAATACTAGCAATGCCCACTTTCAACCATATCACAGACTGCCACGTCTACTTGGTTTTTGAACATTTCCAGGGATGGTGACTCCATCAGTTTCCTGGGTAGCCTGTTCCAATGTGTAACCACTCTTTCAGTGAAGAAATTATTCTTAATATCCAACCTGAACATCCCCTGGTGCAACTTGAGGCCATTTCCCCTTATCCTATAGCTAGTTGCCTGGGAGAAGATTCTGACCCCTGCTTTGCCACAACCTCCTTTCAGGTAGTTTTAGAGAGTTATAAGGTGTCCCCTGAGACTTCTTTTCCCCAGAATAAACAACCCCGCTTCCCTCAGCTGCTCCAGACCCTTTACCAGCTTTGTTGCCCTTCCCTGGACATGCTTCAGCCCCTCGATGTCCTTCTTGCAGTGAAGGGCCCAGAACTGGATGCAGTATTCGAGGTGCAGTTTCACCAGTGCCAAGTACATGGGGACAATCACTTCCCTGGTCCTGCTGGCCACACTATTTCTGATATAAGCCAGGATGTCATTGGCCTTCTTGCCCACCTGGGCACACACTAGCTCATGTTTAGTTGTTGTCAACCAACATCCCTCAGGTCCATTTCTGCCAAGCAGCTTTCCAGTTACTCTTCCTCAAGCCTGTAGCGCTGCATGGAGTTTGTTGTGACTCAAATGCACAACTGAATGGTAGAAAATATAAGTTGTATAGTAATAAGATGTTGCTGTCATATCCTGGGTAGTGGCTATCTTTCTTCACATGTTGTTGGGTTCTGAGGAAGATGAATGCGGTTAGCTGTTATTAGTGAGAAGCTAAGCTACTTCATATTTGTAAAAATGTGCAGATTAAGGCAGTTTCTTGGGTTTGAATAAATAGTAGATCTCTTAAATTGTTGATAAAAGCATTATTTTATAAGAATTTTTTAAAATATGGATGATTGAATTTATTAAATGAACAGTTACTAAGGTGTAACATATGCAAAGTTGACTCAAAAAGCAAATTTTTATTACCTGTAAGTATGTGAATACTTTAAAAACTCGTTCTTCATAGAGTTTTGTCAAGAAAAGTTGTAGCAAAAGGATGAATAGAAATTAAGTCACATCTTTTATATTTCCAAATAAGAGAGAAACTTTTAGAAAGCTGGTTGGCTGTCATTGATGTTTACAGTGGTTCCATAGAGGGTAGAATATTGAAATTGAACTGCTGAATTCCTGCCTTCCTAATCCTTGTTCTTTTGTCATAGACAGGTCATTTCAGAGTAAATATGCATCCATGCTGTATGAGGGAGTAGAGCTCTGAAAGAATTCTTTAAAAATACTCTATGCATATGTTTTTAGTGTCCTAGTATCTAAGGTGTAAATAATTCGGTAATGAATGACTGTTAAAGCTTTGTGTATAGATAGATGTTTCACTAGTTCTTTAACGCGGAGGGGGAGGAGGGGTGGAACCAGGCCTCTGTGTTTACCGAAAGTGTCTCTATGGCTATCAAGAGATCACTCCAGCCAGCACTGCTCTGGTGCTGTACAGAAAGGCCCTTCTCACACCCGTGCCGGTGTAAGGCACATATTCTCACTCACCCACGGAGTTGGATAACTCGTGCATCACCAGAGACAAAGAACTCAGAGCGCTCAGTCAGCTGGAGGTTCCAGGGGTTTATTCTGAAGGGTTCCAGGGTGAAAGAGGGCGAGAGACCCCAGCTGTCTACATTTAAAGGGATGGCTGGAGGGTCAGGGGAGAGGAGGCGGGGGGGAACACCACAACCAGTGGGGAGGAGGAAGGGATGGAATCAGGGGTTAGGTTACAGCTGGGGGGATTTACATAATTTGGGGAGGGACCATCGTGTTCTCCAGGGGGGAGGCTAAGATGTCTCCCACCAGTGAAGCCCTGCTGTATTGGAACCACTCAGCTCCCCAGCAGTTCCTGAGGTGGTATTATCTACCCCAACAGTTCTTCACAAGTGTTGGGAGGGAAATTACTAGAAATTGGAGTTTTAATTTAAATTATATGTTGATAAAAGTACATTTTACTTTTTAAAATTAAGTTGTTGCAAGCTCAGTTGGCGCTAGCAAATTCTCCTATTCTTCCTATAGCCTGATTCCTTTTTAGTGGAATAGAGGAAGTGTGGGTTTCTAATACCAAACTTCAGGTTCAACTTTTGTTTCAGTTTTAGTATGCGTCTTTTGAAATAATAAGGGAAGCAAGAAATTCTTCATAGGGCAAGTATATGGCAAAATGTCATTCAGGTCATTAGCCAGATATTATTGAATCTGGTTGTAATGTTGCTAATGTGGGATGCAGATTAAATAAGCAGCATTTATAATTTTTTAACTTTTGACAAATGGTTAATAGCTGGCATTGCTATTTATGAACCCTCCAAAGCTGACCAAAATTGCAAGGTTTTTTTGAATACATTATCTTGAAGAACCTACATTTCTTCTAGTTTTAGTGTTAGTTAGTATTTAAAATTGCAACCATGTAACTTTTTCCCCCCTGAAACCTGGAGGGAATTTCAGAAAGCTAATTTAGCATGAGACTAAATTAAAAACCTCTAATGAAAATGAGCTTTTTTTTCCCTCCCCCTCATCGCATTCTGAATATGGTATGCATATGTAGTTTCCCATTGCTCTCTCTATTACCTTCATTTTTCTGTATTGTTTTCATCACTTCAGTTTTGTATTCATGCTTTTAATTTTTGCCTCTGTGTTGATATACAGGTTTTTAATTCATTTTGGCAGAATCTTATGCCTATAGCTAATTGTTACCATAAGTTGACATATTGATAGTTTGTCTGGCTTAGTGAACATGTAGTGTTATCATTGTCATTTATTTTATAATTAGCCTGCATGTCTTCGGGTTTAGTGTTTTAAGTTGGGAACAACTGGTATGGTTCCTTCAGTAGTGGGTTGTAGGACTTTCTTGGTCTTTTTTTTTCTTTCTTTCTTTCTGTAAAGAATTGCAGGGAGATACAGAGCAACATACAATTAAATAGAATGAAGAGGACTGATCAGATGTTCCAAAAGTATTTCCAGTTTATTCAAAGTCCAGTACAGTGTGAGAAGCCATAATTTGTCAACTATTGAATGAGACCAGCCAAGATGATCATCCTTTTTGCAGGCACTTCTAACTATTCATCAAAGAAAGATTACGCACTTTGAAAAGCTCTGGACAGAGACCATCTAATTTCTACACCACAATACTGGTGTGAATGTTATATCATCAATGTTTATGTTCCTAATAAATTCTTCCTGAATTTTATGTGAAAAGCAAAGGATGAAAAATAGATAAAATATTATAAAAGCACACCTTTCTTCTGATGAAAGTGAATTTAGTCACCCCTTTTCTGTTTTCTCTTTTTTTTAGCAATTCCACAAATGGAAAAATTAGCTGGCCTCTGATTAGCTTGTTTGCTTGGGGAGGGGAAGGAATTCGTCTGGGATTTTTTTGTGCATCTACATTTCTAGTACATCTACATTTTGGGAGGGGGAGGGGAAAGCAGGGGAGTGTCCTGGTTTAAAAGACTGGTGTCTGCCAAAGAAGGCAGGAACCGCCCTTAGTATAGAGAATATGACCCCCCCTTCCCTCCAAATTATTATAACTTTAAAATCAAGGGGCTTTCAGGCAAGAGATATGGGAAAAGGAATAACAGTTCTTTACTAGTATTTATAATAAGGCAATAATACAGAAACAACGGTTTAAACTGACAAAGTCAGAATACAACCTGCCACCCTGTTAGTCAGGGTGGTGGTAGCAGTCCAGTTAAATGGTGGCTGCAGTCCTGTTGGAATGATGGATGTGGTCTTGTTGAAATGGTGATCCTGCAGAAAGGTCTGGTCAGTCTCTGGAGGTCCAGTGGTGACTCTCAAGTTCTTCTCCTCTGGGAATCCAGTGGAAGTCATCCCCCAGTGTTCCAGAGTCTCAGCTTATATGCATGTGGGAATGTTCAGTTCCTCCCCTCTGGGCAGGGCATCTCACAATGGGATGATGTAATCTTATGAGTCACTCCCGGAGACCTTGATGGCCCATCAGTGGAGATGGCCCCGGAGGGTGTTATCAGGGCTGAGTTATGCTGAAAATAAAGACCACTGCCCCAACTGTTTTTAACAGCTTTTGAAGATGGTAATGTGTGGAGTTACAAGATATAGGTAGCAGAGCAAGAGGCCTTGAAAGCCAAAGTGACCTTCTGTCTCTGGTCCGGAAGAAGCCCTGGGACCAGTGAAAAACATCCTGGTCACAGGGGAAGTAGTCACAGGGGAAGTGGAAAGAGTGCATTGTAGGCCTGTGAACTGCTTGACCTGTCAGAAGTGAGGAACACTGTTTGTTACCTTAATAGGTATTGTTTACCTGTTGCCATAAAAGGTAATATTGTGAACCACGATAATTAGAGCACTTTGTAGTGCAGAGTTACTTCCTGTTTGTGTTGTAGTATATAAGCAATTATCACTGCGCAATAAAGGTCTTCGCCATACCATCCTGGAGTCCGTGTCCTTAAAAACACCACAGTAAAGGAGTACATACTTTTGGTTACACCTTCCATGTAACCTAAGACAGGGAGCAAGAGAGAGAGGCATGTGATTTGGAGAGTCTCAGCAGGGGTGCTAGATTGGGGAGTACCATTTCTAAACCATGACAACCTGGCACCGAGGCTTGTGTCACCAGCAGCATTTTGGGTTCTTTGATTGTGGGTTAGTCTACACCACACCAGGCCTGTTAGCAACAGACAACATAGACCTGTGTCCTCGTTTCAGCTAGGGTAGAGTTAATTTCTTCTCAGTAGCTGTTACAGTGCGGTGTTTTGGATCCAGAATGAGAATGGTGTTGATACAATGATGTTTTGTGTTTTTGCTAAGTCATGTTTCTCCTAAGCCAAGGACTTTTTCCTTGTCTCATGCTCTGCCAGTGAGGAGGTTTGCAAAAAATGCAAGGGAGCATAGTTGGGACAGGTGACCCAAACTGACCAAAGGGATTCCACACCATAGAACATCATGCCCAGAATATAAACTGGGGGGAGTTACTTGGAAGAGGAGCCAATCTGAGTTTGGGAAGGATGGTCTGGCATTGGTCAGCAGGTGGTGAGCAATTGCATTACACATCACTTGATTTTTCCCTTTTTGTTATCATTATTAATTACCATAATTATTGCATTTTACTTTATTTTCAATTATTAAACTGTTCTTTTCTCAACATACAAGTTTTACTTTGGTTTTCCTCCCCATTCCACCGAGGTTGGGGGTGAGGGAGAGGGGAAGAGAGGGGCATTGAGCAAGTGGCTTCATGGTATTTTAGCTCCAGCTGGCCTTAAAACCATGACAACCTGTCTCAAATGGGGAATAGGATCTTTGTGCAGGAGTTAGCAGGGCTCATTGAAAGAGCTTTAAACTAGATTTGATGGGGGAAAAGGATGAAACCAGGCTCCCTAGAGAAAAGCCTGGTGGCGGCACTTCAGTGTTTAAGGGATGGTGTGTTAGCAAGGTCCCTTGGACTATTCCACGATGTGCTGAGTACACTAGAGCACATTTGAAATGCCCTGGTCCTAATAAATGTAATGCCCTTGCCATCTTAGTGGAGGTTCGAGATGGGGATCCATGCATCAGCAAAGACGCTAGGGTTATTGATGTGGTAGAAACCACAGAGGCATCTGAGAATGGTGACATAGGAATTAGGGCATCTTCCCCAAAAAAGGTGGAGGGATCAATAGCCCAACTGAAGTGCATCTGCACCAATGCACACAGCATGGGCAACAAACAGGAGGAGCTAGAAGCCATTGTGCATCAGGAAAACTATGACATAGTTGCCATCACATAAACATGATGGGATGATCCCCACAACTGGAGTACTGCAATGGATAGCTAAAAACTCTTCAGAAGGGACAGGTGAGGATGGAGAGGCAGTGGGGTAGCCCTGTATATTAGGGAGTGCGGAGTCGCAGCCTCGTGTTTCACAGATGGCCACCCCACGCCGCACAGAGGGGGGTCCGTCCGGGGCCGAGACACGCCAGGGCACACGTGGTGGTGGCAGGGCACTGCGGCAGGCAGTGGCACTCGGGGGATGCAAGTTGTCATGGAGGCGCAGTGAACAAAGAAGTGCTGGATCGCAGTCTGGGGTTCCAAGGGAGTTTATTAGGATCCACAGGCTCAGGGTGAAGGGAGAGGAAGAGGGACAGAAAGCGAGGGGTGGGGAAGGGGCAAGGAGCCCAGAGACTGTGAACGCAGAACAAAGGGCTGCAGAGGGTTAAAAGGAGAGGGAAGAGGGAAGAGGGGAGTGGTTAGCTCCGAAGAGCCAACTAGGGAAAGCCCAAGGGGAGGAGATGAGGGGAAAAGGGATTACAACCAGTAGGTTTACAGCAGAGGAGGGTACAGACTCAGGAAACCAATAATACACTGAGCTAGGGAGAGATTTCTAGAACATAAACCATATACAGAATGGGGGCGGGGGAGAGCGCAGGACCAATAATCTCGTGCTAATATGCATACCCTAAATCCTGCTACCACACTGCAACAAGGGAGTGTTTTGATTATCTAGAGCTTGATGGCATTGATGAAAGGGTTGAGTGTTTATGGGTAAGAATCAGGGGGAAGGCCAACAAGACAGATATCCTGGTGGGAGTCTGTTGTAGAGCACCCAACCAGAGTGAAGAGACAGACAAAATATTCTATGAGCAGCTTGAAGAAGTCTTGTGATTGCTGGCCCTTGTTCTCATGGGGGACTTCAACCTACCAGATGCCTGCTGGAAATACAACAGAGCAGAGAGGAAATGGTCTAGGAGGTTTGGGGAGTGTGTGAAAGGTAAATTCCTGAGACAGTTCATGACTGAGCCAACTAGGGAAGGTGTTATGATCCAATTAGTGAGAGATGCCTCTGCCCGAATTAAGGTGCAAACAAGACCATATGCCAAAGTCAATAGTACGGATTTTATTTAACAGTAAATGTGAGGTAGACATAGAAAGAAATAGAAATGGGGAGGGGGGAAAGGAGAGATAGAGAAAAAGATATCTTGTCTCAGGTGAAGCAGAAGACAGTCACTACCCATGAATCCAGCGGTGTCCCATTGGTCCTTCTTCACCCTGGGCTCCTTGGTAGTGGGGGTCCCAGAATTGTTCTTCTGGGGATATCACAGTTATAATACAGTCCAGGTTCTGGGTATCCACAAGGTGGTCACAGATGCTGTTCCCATAACTTGGGGTGATAATGTGTATGAGCAGTTGCTTCCTTTCCCACAGCAATTTGCCACATTGGGAATTTTTGCCAGGATGTGCTAACCATATCTCACCTCTGCCAGGCTTGGAATTAGCGCCTTCCTGTTCTAAATTCCTCCCTTCTGTGCTTATCTCAAGTTCCCACTGTGGTGGCTTATCTTATGGCAAGTTCCTTCTGTGGCCTTGACAGTGTTTGAGACAGGCAACTGTGCTCTTTAAGTCCTTGCAGAAGGTGCTTGACCTGTTGTTTGTGAACAAAGAAGGACTTGTGGGTGATGTGATGGTTGGAGGCAATCTTATGAAATGATAGAGTTTTCAATTCTCAGAGATGTAAGGAGTTGGGTCAGCAGTACTGCTATTGGCCAGTTTAGGAGACTGTTTGGAAAGTCCCTTGGGAGGCAGTCCTGAAGGACAAAGGAGTCCAGGATGGCTGGACGTGCTTTAAGAAAGAAATCTTAAAGGAGCAGGAGCAGGCTATCCTCATGTGCTGAAAGATGAGCTTATATGGAAGATGTCTGGCCTAGCTTAACAGAGAGCTTTGTCTGGAACTCAGGGAGAAAAAGAGAGTTTATCACCTCTGGGAAAAGAGACAGTCAATTCGGGAGGACTACAAGGATGTTGGGAGGTTGTGCAGGGAGAAAATTAGAAGGGCCAAAAGGCCCAATTAGAACTTAATCTGAATACTGCTATAAAAGACAATAAAAACTGTTTCTATAAATACATTAGCAACAAAAGGAGAGCTAAGGAGAATCTCCATCCTTTATTGGATGTGAAGGGAAACAGTGACAAAGGATGAGGAAAAGGTTGAGGTACTTAATGCTGCCTTTTCCTCAGTCTTGAATAAGACCAGGTGTTCTAAGGCTACCCAGCCCATTGACCTGGAAGATGGGGATGGGAAGCAGAATGAAGCCCCCATAGTCCAGGAGGGAAATGGTTAGAGACCTGCTACACTACTTAGACATGCACTAGTCTACGGAGCAGGATGGCATTCACGCAAGGGTACTGAGGGAGCTGGCCGAAGTGCTCACTAAGCCACTTCCAAGTATTTATCAACAGTACTGGCTAACCAGGGAGATCCCAGTTGACAGAAGGTTAACAAACATGATGCCTATCTAGAGTAAGGGCTGGAAGGAGGATACGAGGATCTAAGGGTATCTCAGCCTGACCTTGGTGCCGGGGAATGTTATTGAACAGATCATCTTGAGTGCCATCATGTAACGTGTACAGGACAGCCAGTTAATTAGGTCCAGTCAGTTTGGGTTTATGAAAGGCAGGTCCTACTTGACTGACCTTATCTCCTTCTATGACAAGGTGACCCACTTAGTGGACAAGGGGAAGGCTGTGGATGTTGTGTATCTGAACTTCAGTAAAGCCTTTGACACCATTTCCCACAGCATTCTCCTGGAGAAACTGCTCATGGCTTGGACAGGTGTGCTCTTCACTGGGTAGAAAAGCGGTTGAATATCTGGGCCCAGAGAGTGGTAGCGAATGGCGTTAAATCCAGTTGGCTTCTGGTTGCAAGTGGAGTTCCCCAGGGCTCAGTATTGGGACCATTTTTATTTAATTTGTTTATTGATGATCTGGATGATGGGATCAAGTGCACCCTCAGTAAGTTTGCAGGTGACAGCAAGTTGGACAGCAGTGTTGATGTGCTTGAGGGTAGGAAGGCTCTACAGGGATAATCTGGACAGACTGGATCAATGGGCCAAGGCCAGTTGTATGAGGTTCAGTAAAGCAAAGTGCCAGATCCTGCACTTGGGTCACAACAACCCTATGCAATGCTACAGGCTTGGGGAAGAGTGTCTGGAAAGCTTCCTGGCGGAAAAGGATGTGGGAGTGTTGGTTGACAGTGGCTGAATATAAGCCAGCGTGTGCCCAGGTTGACATCAGCATCCCGGTTTGTATCAGTAATAGTGTGGCCAGCAGAACTAGGGAAGTGATTGGCCCTTTGTACTCAGCACTGGTGATACTTCACCTCCAATACTATGTGCAGTTTTGGGCCCCTAACTACAAGAAAGACATTGAGATACTAGGGCTTGTCCAAAGAAGGGCAATGAGGCTGGTGAAGTGTCTAGAGCACAAGTCTTATGAAGAGTGGCTGAGGGAATGGAGGTTGTTTAGTCTGAAAGAAAAGGGGCCTGAGGGGATTTTAAAGCACTCTACAAGGACCTGAAAGGAGGTTGTAGCAAGGTGGGTGTCAGTCTCTTTTCAGAGGTAAGAAGTGATATGACAAGAGTAAATGGTCTCAAGTTCTGCCAGGGGAGGTTTAGATTGGATATTAGGAAAAATTTCCTCACAGAAAGGGTTATAAAGCATTAGAACAGGCTGCCCAGGGAAGTGGTTGAGTCACCATCCGTGGAGGCATTGAAAAGACATGTAGATGTGGTACTTAGGAACATGATTTAGTGGTTGCCTTGGCAGTTTTACATTTGCACTTGGACTCAATAATCTTAAGGTTTGTTTATAACCCAAATGATTCTATGACTGAAACAATAAAGCTTTTACTTTTAAGATACTAGTAGATTTAGGAAAGGCCAGTAAAATATTTACCTGTATTGACTGGTTTTGGTGGATGGTAGGTGCTGAATAAATAGGAAGATGCCGTGAGTCAATTTCTCACAATATTAGCAGGAAGGAAAACTTATTTGGTTATCTTGTGCTATATATTAATTAAATAGCAATGCATCTCTTGGGGTGATCTAAAATGGAATAAATTTGCTTTGTTTCTTTGGTCAGCTACTCTTATTCATATCAGAAACATTGCTTACTTTAACATTTATGGAAGCTGTAATGTAAAAACAAGCAAATTATGGGTGCACACTGTCAGGTAGTTTTCATTAGAAAGATTAGTTTCTTCTACCTACAAGAATAATCTACAGCTGAACTTCTTGCATGGTCTACTAGGGAGTTCTGATAAACCATACTTGGCATGTCCTTGGATTAGTTTTCATTCAAATCCGACTAGTGATTTTAAAAATAAAATATAAATATGCTTACAAAATTTGAAAGCATTTTGGGCTGCATACTTTTTCAAAAATAATTGGAAAGTACAGAAATATAATAAACAGAAAACACAATGTGACCTAACTATAATGAGCTTATCCTTCTGTCAAGAAAACCATTTAAAGTAGATGTTAATTTTGAGGACTCTTCCAGGCCTACTTATTGATGATGCTATTTCATTATACGTATTACAGAGAGGGGGAATGCACTTTACATCTTTCTCTGAAGCCTTCAGCATATAGAATAGTTCGGTAATAATTGGAAAACCTGTAGACTGACAATATGGACATTTTTAGGCTAACTGTTGCTTTCTTTTTTGTATGCGTTATTAACCTTTTTTCCAGAAATGTTAGTAAAATAAAATGCTGGAAAAAAACTCAAATATGCTTGAGAGTTTAGTTAAAGCCTACTTTTACATAGCCATTTAAAATAATGATTTGGGATTGTATGGATACTGTTGTTTACTGCTGAGTAACATATTCTCCTGTTATTCTCCCAAAAAAAAGCTAGAATAACATTTTTCTTAAGATGTATGAAGAGAATTGAACAGTGTGATAATTTCTTCATTCTTCTGAGGGCTATGATTAGCATACTTCATTAGGGGATTGGACTATTGTGTTGGTTTGCAAACAAACCAGTGGGAGATCACAAGTCCAGATTGAAATTAAAAATAAGTGAAATAATACAAGGAAAGGCACTGACAAAGTCAGATATAAACTGACACCCGGTTAGGGTGGTGGTAGCAGTCCGACTGAAGAAGTCCAGTTGAAGCGGTGATCCTGTGAAGGTCTAGTCTCCAGCTGAAGATCCAGTGGTAGCTCTTGTCCTCTGGGAACCCAGTAGACAGGGCTAGCTCAGGCAGTTTCAAGGCCAGGTTATATCCAGGTGGGAACACCTGGCTCCTCCCTCCTGGGCAAAGCATCCCACAATGGGATGAGATAAGTCCATGAGTCACGCGGTGGGTCCCTGATGGCCCTTTGCCTGTCATGCGGGGTGGGTCATTAGCAGGTGATAACAGCTAATGGCCCACAGCTGGTGGTAATAGAATACTTAACTACATCTATATTGCAACCTAGGACAACTATCTACATAGTAGCAGAATTAAGTGTTAAGGCTCCCAATGGAAGAAATAAAATTCACCAACTTGTCAGTGAAGTCATAACTTAATTGTTGATGTCCTGGGAAATTAAGGTAATAGAAAGGAGAGGTTTCTTTTCTACCAAATCTTGTTCACCTTATTTTATGTCACTGAAGGCGAGGCATGTACTGAGTTAGTCCATAACTTTATAAATACAGGAAAAAAATCCCTGTAACACTTCTCACAGAAACAAGATTGCATTAAATCCTCGTGTTATCTTTTCCTCCTTAAAAATTATACTGGATTAGTAGGAAAACTCAGACAGTATTTGCATTGGTTATGGAACTTGAATCAAGTTCTTTAGATGGACAGATCTTACATGTGATAGAATCTAGGAGTTTTAGTTCTTAGATATGACTCCACAAGGTGTTAAAACAGATGGTCCAGGGGCCTTTTCATCTTTGACATTAATAGGAGGAAAAGTTAACTTGTTTTAGAGGACAGGCAAGATTCAACCTTATGTCTGACTACTTTAGAAGGTGGTGCAACTCTCATGTCCAAAGCTGAATTACAATAATTTTTCATTTTTCCAAAAAGATAAAAGCAATGCATTGTTAGTGATGCTAGCAGCTTGTGTTGCTTCTAAAGGTCCTCTAGAAATAGCTATGCTTGTAGAGAAACTGGAGAATAGTTAGATCTTGTAAAAAACAACAGCATGAGAGTCAGATGTTTAGTTTCTGGAAAATTTGTCTAGATGTTCAGTGTATTCTTTGCAGCTGGAACATTCTGCCTCTAGGATATTAACAATGCCTGAAGCATTTTTAATACCAGTAGTTCTTCTTGTGGCAGGTTGCCCTCTATGTAGAGGGAAAAAGTCGTGTCTTAAACTTGAAGAAAAGTACTATTGGAAATCAGAAAATACTAAAGGAACAATTTCTTCTCTGAAAACTTCAACTGCAGAGAACAGGGAAGAAAGTAATGTGTAGTTAGTAGTCATATGCTTACATATATGCTGTTTCAACTAAGCAATAAGTGGTAAGCAGATCTGAAAGAAGGATATTATATGATTGCTTCCCCATAGAAAGGAAATGGTATCTATCTTCCTCCCTTTCTTATTCAAAAATCAATGTGTACTTGGAATAGGAGTGAATTTCCCTTCTGGCTATCTATAACTGACAGTCTAATTTACTAGCTTTAAATATAAAGTAGAAAAACTTGTTTGTTTTTGTTTTCTACAAATATTGGTGATTTTATTCATTCTGTATACCTTGAAATACTCAATTGCTTAATGTATGTAAAAGCTTATGTGTCATATTTGTTACTAATATTTTAACTTGCTTATAGCTGTACTAGGTAAAGTTCTTGATTATAAAGTGTGTTTCACCTCTTAGATTCATAAGGTAAAATGCCCACCTGAATTACTGGTATAGTTCTTCCTCTTTTGCTGTAATCAGTTGTATATGCATGGAGGATACATCTGCTCTAGCGCCCAGAAGATCTCCTCCCCGTCCTTCTTCACTGACCTCAGTCTCTGCAGGGCTGTTTCTCTTGTATATTCTCACTCCTCTCTTCCAGCTGCTGCTGTGCAGCATTTTTTCCCCTTCTGTCATACATAGGAGCAGCTTCTGGTATCTTCTCACAAAAACCATCCCATCAACACCCGCCCTCCCAAAACCCAATACAACAGTTTATTGTTTATTCTCTATGTTTTCACTAGTGACCCACTGATTGAAGTCTTTGATACTTGTAAATACAGTGCTGTTCATAGTCATCCCTTGGAATTGGATGTCAGATGCTACTTATGGAGACTGCCACTTTTTAAGGACAAAATCCCACATTCATGTTGGGTATGGAATTTCCACTGTATTCTTAAGGCTAACAAAATATTAAACCAGTCAGATGGAGATTAGGTGTCATGGCCATAATTTGTAGACTACTAGAATATCTGGAATAATCCTTTGATTGCAGTAGGATTTATGAGTGCAGGAAAAAGTTCCTTCTTTGCATACTTCCAAGAAGTAGAGGTTCAATTCTATATATGAAAATGTAGTTCTTGATATCTGGGAAAAAATTGCCCCCTTCAGTGTTTAATTTCTAGACAGATGAACTTTGGTAGTCAATTTCAATGATGTGGCACTAGTGTTCTTGAGCTGTTAAACATTTGGGAAATTTCACATTTTATGGTTGTTTTCATATGTGGATTTCATTTATTTTAAGAATACCATGTATACTTCTGTGAATGTTTGAGACAAAGATTACCCTTCGTTGTAGGGTGCATAGAGTTAACTTCAAAATTGATTTCTCTCCCAGTAATACAAAGCTTTTGAAGATGCAAATGCTAGTGAAATATCTCCAAACTCTTGGTCCTTGAATTGGATATAGTGTGATATTCCTATAATTTAGACCATTTGTCCAGGATCGCAGTGTCAAATGTAATAACTCTGTATTTGGGTTTTCTCTTTAAAATCATAGAATCATTAAGGTTGGAAAAAAGCCTCTAAGACCACAAGTTCAACCACCAACCTAGCACTACCACCATGTTCACCACCATGTCCTCAAGTGCCATATCCACATATTTTTTGAACACTTTCAGGGATGGTGACTCGAACGCTTCCCTGGGCAGCCTATTCCAATGCTTGACAACCCTTTCAGTGAATTTTTTTTTCTCATATCTAATCTAAACTTCCCCTGGTGCAACTTGAGTCTATTTCCTCTTGTCTTGTCACTTGTTACCTGGGAGAAGAGACCAACATCCACCTCACTACAACCACCTTTCAGGTAGTTGTAGAGAGCAATAAGGTTTCCCCTGAGCTTCCTTTTCTCTAGGCTAAACAACAGAATCACAGAATATGCTGACTTGGAAAAGACCCACAAGGATCATCGAGTCCAATTCCTGGTCCTGCACAGGACCATCCCCAAGAGTCACACCATGTGCCCGAGAGTATTGTCCAAAAGATTCTTGAACTCAAGCAGGCTTGGTGCTGTGACCACTTCCCTGGTGAGCCCGTTCCAGTGCTCAACCACCCTCTGGGTGAAGAACCTTTTTCTAATATCCAACCTAAACCTCCCCTGACACAACTTGAGGCCATTCCCTTGGGTCTTGTCACTGGTCACCAGAGAGAAGATATCAGTGTCTGCTCCTCCTCTTCCCCTCATGAGGAAGTTGAAGACTGCAATAAGGTCTCCCCTCAGTCTCCTCCAGGCTGAACAGACCAAGTCATCTCAGCTGCTCCTCATATGGCTTCCCCTCAAGACCAAGACATGCTCCAGACACTTCACCAGCTTTGTTGTCCTTCTCTGGACATGCCTCAGCCCCTCAATGACCTTTTTGAAATGAGGGGGCCAGAACTGCACACAGTAGTCAGGGTGTGGCGTCACCAGTGCCAACTACGAGGGGACCATCACTTCCCTAGTCCTGCTGGCCTCCCTATTTCCAATACAAGACAGTATGTCATTGGCCTTTTGGCCACCTTGGCACACTGCTGGGTCATGTTCAGCCAGCTGTCAACCCAACACTACCACATCCTTTTCTGCTGGGCAACTTTCCAGACACTGTAGCACTGCATGGGGTTGTCATGACCCAAAGTGCAGGACTCAGCACTTCACCTTATTGAACTCCATATGGTCAGCCTCAGTGCATTGATCTAACCAATTGTTCTGAACGAGAGTGTTTGAGATAGCTTAACAAAGTCATCTGCAAGAGTATGAGCAAAAGCCAGATCCCTCTGAAGTCGTTCTACTCTCCAGCAAATCAACACTCCTGCCCAACTTTGTGACATCTGTGAATTTGCTTAGGGTGCACTTGATCCCCTCATCCAGGTTATCAGTGAAGATGTTAAACAGAACTGTCCCCAGTACTGAGCCCTGGGGAACACCACTCATGTCTGACCTCCAGCTGGATGTTACTCCATTCACCACCACGCTCTGGGCCTGGCCATCCAGCCAGCTTTTTACCCAGCAAAGAGTTCACCTGTCCAAGCCATGGGAAGCCAATTTCTCCAGGAGAATGCTGTGGGAAATGATGTCAAAGGCTTTACTGAAGTCAAGGTAGACAATATCTGCAGCTTTTCTGTCATCTACTAAGCAGGTCACTTTGTCATAGAAAGAGATCAGGTTTGTCAAGCAGGTCCTGCCTTTCATAAACCCATGCAGGCTGGGCCTGATCCCCTGGTTGTCCTGTACATGTCATATGATAGAACTTAAGATGATCTGCTCCATGACCTCCCCCAGCACTGAGGTCAGGCTGAGAAGCCTGTTGTTCCCCAGATCCCCCTTTTGACCCTTCTTATAGATGGGCATCATATTTGCTAATTTCCAGTCATCCAGGACCTCCCTGGTTGACCAGGACTGCTGGTAAATGATTGAAAGTGGCTTGGTAAGCACTTCGGCCAGCTCCCTCAGTACCCCTGGGTGAATCCCATCTGCCCCTATTGACTTGTGCGAGTCTAAATAGCACAGCAGGTCACTGACCATTCCCTCCTGGATTATGGGGGCTTTATTCTGTCCCCCATCTCTGTCTTCCAGCTCAGGAGGCTGGGTACCCTGAGGACAACTGGTCTTGCTAATGACTGGGACAAAGAAGACATTCAGCACCTTGGCCTTTTCCTCATCCTTTGTCACTATGTTTCCCCCCACATCCAACAAAGGATGGAGATTCTCCTTGTCCCTGCTTTTGTTGCTGATGTATTTGTAGAAACACTTTCTTTTGTCTTTTACAGCAGTGGCCAGAGCTAAAGCTCTGTTCTGCCAGGCCAGTTGTCCTCTGTGCTGGCTTGTCTTTCAGCATGGGTACGGCCTGCTCCTGCTCCTTTATGATTTCTTTCTTAAAGCACATCCAGCCTTCCTGGACTTCTTTGCCTTTAAGGACTGCCTCCCAAGGAAATCTCTCAACCAGTCTTCTTAATAGGCCAAAGTCTGCCCTCCAGAAGTGTAAGGTGGCAGTTCTGCTGACCTCTCCTTATTTCTCTGATAATTGAAAACTCTATCATTTCTTGATTGCATTGACCAAGATGGCCTCTGACCATCACTCTGACCATTCCTTCTCTATTTACAAACAGCAGGTCCAGCAGGGCATCTTCCCTGGTTAGCTCATTCACCATCTGTGTCAGGAAGTTCTCTTCCACGCACTCCAGGAACCTCCTGGACTGTTTCCTCTCTGCTCTGCTGTATTTTCAGTAGACATCTGGTAGGTTGAAGACCCCCATGAGAACAAGGTCCAGCAATCACAAGATTTCCCCCAGCTACTTACAGAATATTTAATCTGCCTCTTCATCCTGATTGGGTGGTCTAAAACACTTCCACCAGGATATCTGCTTTGTTGGCGTTCTCCCTGATTCTTACTACAGTGGGTTGACCCTGGCTGGATGCCAGATGCTCACCAAAGCTGTTCTATCACTCCCCTCTATAACTGGACAGGAGAAACAAAATATAACAAAAGGGTTCATGGGTTGAGGTAAGGGCTGGGGGAAATAACTCACCAAATACTGTCACAGGCAAAACAGACTTGAATTTGAGGTATTAATTTAATTAATTACTAACAAAATCAGAGTAAGACAATGAGAAGTAAAATAAGACCTTAAAAACACCTTCCCCACACCTCTCCCTGTTTCCCAAGCTCTTCCTTCTCCCCCCAAGTAGCGGAGGGAGAAAGGGAATGAGGATTACGGTCAGTTCGTCACAAGTTGTTTCTGCTGCTGCTCAGGGAGAGGACTCCTGTGGTGGTTTTGATTGGCCCAAAACATCAGCAAAGTATCTTTAACATCTAAGAGAACTTTAAACCCCTCAGAAGCTGTTGTAGTAGGCCTGAGGAAGTGTCTGAGGGGTGGGGAGTGGCACAAAAATGGCTCCTGTGTGTCCTGAGTGAAAGTTCTGGAAGTTTTTTCATCAAGTCTAGCAGAGCCAATCTCTGATGGCTCTGAAAGTGATGGACATGCTGCCGGCCAAGTGTAGGCCAATTGGAGGTGCTGGTTACGCCTCTGTGAAAACATATTTAAGAAAAAATCAAAACAAGGTAGGCACGCACTTCTTTGTAGTTAGAGGAGGAGTAGGAGGTAAAAATATGTGAAGGGAGAACAGCATGGAGACACCAAGGTCAGTGGAGAAGGTGGGGGAGGAGGTGCTCCAGGCGCCAGAGCTGAAAACCCTCTGCTAGCTGTGGTGAAGGCCATGGGGGGAGCAGGTGGTCTCCCTGCAGCCCATGGACTCCACAAGGATGCAGAAATCCACCCACAGCCCACGCCAGAGGAGCAGGTGGATGCCTGGAGGAAGCTGTGATCCAGTGGGAGTCTCATCTAAAGAGTTAAAGCTGCAAAGGCCTTGCAAGGGAGAGTAAAGGCCTTGCCCCTGAGATAGAAGCAGCCTGGCCTCGGCTCAGGAGAGTCTGCACCCTATGGACAAGAGGACTCATGTTGCAGCAGAATTCAGGTGGGATGTTGCTCATGAGATTGGACCCACGCCAAAGAAGTTCCCAGAGGACTGTCTCTTGTGGGAGGGACCTCATGGCTAAGTAGAGGACCCCTCTCCCTGATGGACTGACCAGAGAACAAACCCCTCACCCTGCCCCCTGCCTGTGCTGTTGATTTAGAAAGAGGGAGAGGGGTGAGCCGAGAAAACAGTGTCTCAAGAGGGAGAGGAGGAGCAGAGAAACTGTCTAGAGAGAAAGAGAAATAAGCAGAGAACACAGTATTTGTAGCAGAAGAATTGTGGTAATGAATAGATTTATAGACTAAGAGAATACCCCATACCCTGCCCCCTACCTGAGTTTTTGGTTAGAAGGAGGGAGGGGGGTGAGTAGAAAATGCTCTCTTAAGAGGGAGGGGGGTGAGTGAACAAAATGGTGTATGAAAAGCTTATTTTTACCTCATTCATCCTCCGACTCTGTTAGGTAATTAAACCACTTTGCAACTTTAAGTCTGAAGCCTGCTTGCCCTTTTCTTCCGTGCGTCCTCCTACCAGTGTCCTATCTCACTTAACTCATGAGATTGGTGTGTGTTTAACAGTTTTTTTCTTTCCCCTGTCCTGCATGTTTGTGGCAGGAGAGAGCAGGGGTGCCTGGCATTTAGTCAGGGTCAAACCCCGACAACTCCTTCCCTTGCTCCAATGTGGGGTGTCTCCCACAGGAGACAGTTCCCCATCAACTTCTCCAACATGAGTCCATCCCATAGTCAACAGTCCTCCCCAAATTGCTGCAATGTGAGTCACTCTTCCACGGGGTGCAGTCATTCAGACACAGCCTGCTTCAGTGTGGGTCCCCCACAGGATCACAAGTTCTACCAGGAAACCTGCTCCAGTGTGGCCTCCTCCCTTCACACGTCTGCTGGTCCCTGCCAGGAGCTACCAAAACCTGGCCATAAAAACCCAATACACTTACCGATAAACACTCAACTCTGTAACTACTATCATATGGGAGACTGAAATGGTAAAGGTTAATGACTCTATCAGCCATTTGCAAAAGCAGCAGGGTGCTTTGCTAAGGGCGGGTTTGCACCCCCCAACTGAAGGGGAGGAGGAGAGTTTTTGGGTGTGTGGTGGCAAAGCCTCTGATCTGCAAAAAACAGCGGAAGTGCAGAGGGGGTGCGCATTTACCACCAGAGAATGTCCACGAAAAACTGATGTTTATTTAGATAAACTTGCTGAGCCTTGCGATTTTGTCCTGGATAACCTGTGACTGATGTTGTTAATACGCTGTTTTTTAAGCCAGATAAGGGGAAAGGCCCATTAGAAGCAGATCCTGTGTGGTGGGATAATGCTTTTTTATCATGCCAGTGTCCTCCCTCCCGATAAGGCTCAGGTTAGAAACTCATATACTTACACCAGTCATTCAGTGTCCCTCTTATCCGCCCCAAGGGATCTATTAACAAGAACCTCAGTTACCCTGCCTTCAGGCGCAGGTCGTAGCACATCATCAAGCTCCAAAGAATCAAAACACTCCCTAACATGCAGGGCTACCCCATTGCCTCTTCTTCCTTGCCTATCCTTTCTGAAGCGTTTATAGCCATCCATTGCAGCATTCCTGAGGTTTCTTGCTCTGGGGAAAGCGGCAAAACCCCCGAAACCACACGAAAGAGGGTTGCCGCTGCGAACCTCCCACGCGAGTCTGGACCGGGTGATGCCAGGATGCCGCGGCACGTGGGAGCAGATTGTGTCCGCGACAGAATAAAACAGAAGATGAAGCAATTAGGAGATGTAGTCTCTGTGTTCCCGAAATCCAGGGTTTATTGGGGTGCAGCAGAGCGGCGCGGGGTGTGTGGAGTCGGGACGGGTCAGAGGGGAGTGGAGCGGGGTTGGATCCGGGCGCGCAGAGCGCAGAATGGAAGCGAACATGGGGTTAAGAGGGGATGCAGGATGGGAGGAGTTTGCATGGGAGAACCAATCGGGACATGAGGGATACAGGATTGACAGGGAAGCCAGGGAATGGGGGTACAAGGGGGGAAGGTACATAACTTTGAAAACCAATAATAAACCTCGGGTAGAAGGAACAGAGTAGAACCTTCTAGCTATTAACTCCAAAAGGATAAAGAGGAGGAGAACTCCAAAAACCAATGCTCTTGTCCCCTGATGCATATTGAGGAGGCTACGTGCAAGGTGTCTTGGGGGAACACTTTTTGTCACCCTGAGCTAAAGGTCTCTTCAGACCCAGGGGGCTTCCTCGGGTATGTCAGCCTCCAAGCTCATCTGAGCTAAGCTCACTGCAACACATTCCAGTTGTTCAAGTCATCCCACCATGTTTCTGTGATGGCAACTGTCATAGTTTTCCTGATGTACAATAGCTTTCAGTTCCTCCTGATTGTTGCCCATGCTGCGTTCATTGGTGTAAATGCACTTCAGTTGGGCTAATGACCCTACTGCCTTTTTGCGGGGAGAAGCCCTAATTCATGTGTGACCATTCTCAGGTACTTCTGGGATTTCTAACACATCGTTAACCCTTGCATTCTTACTTTTGCATTGATCTCCATCCCCTACCTCCACTGATATGGCAGACTGAAGGACCTTGGTAGCACTCTGTCCCTCAAACATTGGCATGGCACCCCCAGGGTTATCTCTGTTGAGCTTGGTTTTGTCCCCATCCCCCTTCAAATCTAGTTTAAAATTCTCTCAATGAGCCCTGATAACTTCTGAGCTAAAATCCTTTTCCCCCTTTGAGAAGGGTGGACCTCATCTGTTGCCAGCAGGCTCGGTGTCACATAAACTGACCCATGATCAAAATCCCCAAAATTCTACAGGTAACACCAGTCTCAAAGCCAGGTGTTCATCTGCATGATTTTCCTGTTTATTGCCCTGCAGGGAACTGGCAGGACAGAAGAGAACACAACTTGTGCTCCAGATCCTTCGACCAGTTGTCCCAAGGCCCTGAGGTCCCTCTTGGTTTTCTGCAGCCTTCTTGCTGGGACTTTGTCACTGCCCACCTGAAAAAGCAGTAGCAGGTAATAGTCAGCAGGCCGTACAAGGCTGGGAAGTTTCTTGGTGATGTCTCTTACCCAGGCCCCAGGAAGGCAGCATACTTCTCTATGGGTTGGGCCCAGTCAGCATATTGGACCCTTTGTTCCTTTCAAAAGAGAGTCACTAATGACTACTACTTCTTTACTACTACAACCCTTATTTTTTTAACTGAGGAGGTCATGATGCAGTGGGTAGGCTGCCCTGCCCTAGGCAACCCCTCCAACCTGGATGGACTTTCATCCACATTCTTATTTCTTCGGTCCTCAGATTCCAGGGTTCATAACTATTGTATAAGGGCACCTGGGAAGGTGAGGTCGGTTGGGAGGGGATTTGCCTGCCACCCTGAGCAGAGATCCATTTCTAAACCCCTCCATCTCTACAGTCTTCTCCTTCTTCCTGGTGGTGAGAGGGTAGGAGATCTATTACTTTTTGTGAAGTGGATGGCAGGTCATTTTTCTAAGGCATGGTAGAGTGTGGCTCCACTGGTCAATCTCCTCCTCAGAGTCCCTGATACTTCTTAGTCTTTCTGCTTCTTCTCTCAGCTCTGCCATTAGGCTGAGTAGATTGTTGACCTGCTTGCACCTCACACAGCTGTTTTCTCTGCTGCCCTCTGAGAGCAGTGCCAGACTCTGGCACTCCTTGCAGCCTAAGACCTGGATGGCTGTGTTTTTGTGGATGCTCCGTCTGGGTTGCTGCATCCTTTCTGGTGCACACAGAGGAAACAGCTTCTGTCTGAATGGAAACCATATCTGAGCTCCCTTGGTGAGGGCGATGACCACCAACTCAGCTAACTACTCCAGCTGAAAAGCCTCAGTGCTCTCCCTGCGCACCCTTCCTTGCGATCTGCCATGCAAACTGCCATACTATGCCATGCACTGTTTGTGGGTTTTTTTCCATAGAAGGTGGAAAAATCACACTTGGCTTTTTTTTTGTTCAAGTGTATTGACAGATGGGTGCTGTAATGCAGACAAGAATATTCAACTTCTGTGTAAAGCTACCTACATAGTTCCAAACATCCATTTGCTTATGCTGAAATTGTTATTAAAAAATAAACTGCAATGTGCTTTCTCTTGCATTCGATGTTGCTGAAACAAAGTTGAAAGATAAAAGTTTACAAAAAGATTAAAAACCTTTTCATTCAGTTCCAGGATCATTATAAAATATCATAATCTGATGACCAGAATTCGTTGATTGTACGCATGTGCTGAAGATAAAAGCCTGTATTTATCCAAATATAATCTGATCTGTTTTGCTTCACTTTTTAAGGTGTATTAACTGTAGTGGTGGTATTAGAATGTATTTTATTATGCTAGATTTTACTGAAAATATCAGTATATAGTGCATTGTTTTTCTAGATATTCTCATATTAAAAAGGGAAAGAAAATCAGGTGAACTTTAGGTAGCACTTCTTTTTTTCCTTTTAACAGCAACGGTACAGCATTTATAGTTCCATTGCCTAAAAGAGCCACTTGTATAGACACCCAGCAAGGGATGGTTTATAGAAATTTCAGATTATTTCAATCTTCAGATAAACAATTTATGGTTACATCAATATAGCATCTTGGACTAAATTTAATTTGTAATTTTATTCTATATATAAATATAAAATATATTTATATATTTTAAATATGTATACACACACCCATGCACAGTTTGTATACCAGTACTTCTTGTTTCTGTACACTTCTAAACAAATAATTTGCAAGCTAATTGCTTCCTATTGTTTCTTTGAATGTGTTTTAAACCTTGAATATTGTTCTTCTGGTACTGTACACCATTACTATGTATATAATGGCTAGATTTCAGAAAGAGATGAAATATGGAAAAGCTATATTTCTTTAAATGGATATTTAAATTTATTTTCACAAATTCTTGCTTCTTCCAGACTGAATGTCTAAAAAGTTAGTTCTTCCAAATATAGCACAGATGTTTCCAACAACTACAAATTGCCAAATACTTGTTTAAACTAGAAATACTAGAAACTAGTATTTAATTTTGTTTGTCTCTCTACTAATCTTTACTCCTAGGAATATTCCTCTGCATTGATCTAATATTCCTAGTAGTTAGCAAATTTGATTCATGGAAGAAGTGGCAGTGTTAGTAGATGGAAATGCAAGTTTCAGCAGAGCACTTATACTATACCTCAAAGCATATCCTTGTATATTCAGTTGTTCAGTAAGGCACGAACATAAGGTACACCTTTTTCCACCGCTGGATATGGGGCATTCCTCTGTTTTTTACCCTTTTGTCAAAATTAACAGCAGGTTCTAAAGCTGCTGTTGAGAAGAAAAAAGTGAAAGGGAGAAGGCCACTGATGATCGACAAATTATAGAGAACATAATTACAGCAATCACATTTCTTAAGGAAACCAGGCTAAAAGGATGAGCTGACCTGTTTTAGCTGTGTGCAGCATTAAAATAAATTGATTAATTAAGAGAAATGTTTGCTGTCCAGAAACAGTAGTCTGAAATAGTTGATCTGTTATGCTTCAAAATTTTATATGATAACAAGTGTCTGTAATTTAAATCTTGAAAAATACTTTAAAGCATTGTCCTCCCAAATCTCCCTAATCTAGAGAAATGTGATTACTAAATGTTTCAAGAATCTGAATTTAGGTGCAGTGAATCAGCAATGACTTTTGCAAATCTTCTATAAACTAATGACTTCACAAATTTGTAGTTTGCATATTGCAATAGAATCTGTGGGGGGTTTTACCTTTGACGTGTTAAGATTTTTTCCTACATTTTTAAAATGTATCTGTAGAGAAGGAATTCTGATATGTGAGTGTGAAGCATTTTGTTTTCTAACAAATGGAAGTAGTTGGTTTTTACTTTATGTCTGGTGAAGGTAGAACAATTTCTTCTGCTTTCAGGCAGGTTTTTTAAAGTACTAGTCATTCTTTCCTATACTAACTGATGGGCTTTTGGGTTTTTTTAATTAGGTTTTTCTATGTGTATCTGTCTGTGGATGACTGATCTGAACTTGCATTGAGAATATGAGGAAAAGTATGAGCCTTAATATTTGGCTGTCTTCTTGTATAACCACCCTCTGTTCACTGAGTGTGAGAAACAGTCGCCTCACTACTTAAATTTTGAAAGAGTTTATTCACTCTTTTTCAGAGTACAAATAACGATAAGAGGCTTAGGATGGCTGTCTGCCATTACACAAAGCGAAGTGCAGCGCTGGGTGCTCAGCCACCGATGGGAGTAGCCAGAGGCACACCCTCGGGCCAGAGGATACAGGTTTTATAACCTCTAACCCTGCCTCCTTCAGGTGCTCCGATTGGCTCGTTGTCTTCTGATGGATTGGCTGCTTACCCCGCCCTCTTCTGTCTTAACCATAACACTTAACATATTAAAAATAACCATAACAAAAACCTCATAATCCTTTATGAAAGCCAACTCCGTTATTTCATTTATAACACTGAATGCATCCAGAATAACAGAATATGAAGAGACTTCTCATTGAACATGAAAAAATATTTTGTTTCACTTCATTGTTTATTTTAACCAAGTCTCAAATCAGACTATATTTTCTGGTTTGTTTTTCAGAGTGATATAACTGAAAGTGCTTCTCCTATATTTGAGGAAGAACAAATTGATGATTGGATGGTGTATTAATAAGTAGCTGTTGTATTACGAGAATAAGAAGATATTTGGGGAGTTGGGAAGAACTGGATTTTCACCCTAGTCTAGCAGCTTTGCTGCTCACCTAAACACAGATGAATGAAGACCCCATTTGGAAAATCACCAGGTCAGCGGTCCAGAGCTGATGCAGGTGAGGTGTTACTGAATTTGAGGGTTGTTGTTTTTTAGTGGGTAAAAAAGTGTCCTTATCATATAGATTTTTCTTATGTACTCATGGCTTTATGAAACTACTACTGTTAGTTTGCAATTTGGGGGAATTATTGCAACTGTGGAATTGAAAGGATATACATAAATTTAAGCTGTACAGAAATACATTTATGAAGTTGTACTGGTTTTGTCTGGGATTGAGTTAACTTTCTTTGTAGTAGCTGGCATGATGCTATGTTTAGAATTTGTGCTGAAAACAGTGTTGATAACACACTGATGTTACTGCTGAACGGTTGAGAAAGATTCTCTGAGCTTTTGCCCCCCTTCCACCAGCACAGGCGCCTGTCTGTGGCTTCCAGGGCTGAAGGCTGAATTCTTAATTCAAATTCAAATTGTAGGTAACAGCTCTGGCCTGATGGCTTATCAGCTAAGCATGCATTTGAAACCAGCACAGAAACCGCTGAATCATCCCATGAAGGACCTTCACCTTGGAGGGGGCTTTGGGGGTCTGCAAAGACCACCAGGACATACGGAGCATGTGTGGTGCACATGCTAATGATATTAATGACTTCCGAGAAATGATTTGTATAACCACTCCTATCCTGAAGAATGTAATTAATATTCATTATTTTACCTCTAACACTGTGTCTTTGGGGTACTGAGGTATGTGTGTTTGGTGGAAACAATTCCCCACACATCCAGTGCACCGAATAAAGCAAATACCCACTTCTCTGACTTGGTCTCTGAAGTGTCTCTGAGCTCGATTGGAGCGAATCAAATTGGCACCCCAGATGGGACCCTGACTCTGCTCGGCTGCCGGATCCTGGGGTAAGCAGACCTCCCAGTCGCGACCCTGAATTTTCAGGGGGAGCTCAGCTGTCCTTTGGCTCATGGCGGGAGTAGACTAAGGACCATCTGCGCCAAATTAAGGTATTTGCTACTTTTAAAATAAATGCCTGCAGGTCCAGGGTGCTAGTCCCCGAGGGTGGGTTGAGACTGGGTCTCCCGAAGTTAGTCCCGGGCAAGGAGTTGGACCCCACTGTCAGGAAAAGGTACTTTTAAAGGGTTGGACCCCGGGGTTGGCCCCGCTATAGTGAAAGGTACCTTTAAGGGCGTTGGACCTCACTGTATTACACCATACTGTGATTTTTGTTCTGTCTGTTGTTATTTTGTTACTGTGTTGCTGTGACATTATTTTGTTACTGTGTGAGTGTGAATGAATGAGACGTGTCTCCGACACGAAGCAAGAGTGGAGCTCTATCTGCGTTTCCGTTCTCTGGCGACAGAAACGGCCAGAGAAAAGCGAAGCGAGTAGTAAAGAGTGAATGAGTATAAATCATATATAAACCGTTCATTTGGAGTATCTGGAGGGGGGCAGATTGTATTATTGGAAGGGAAAGACTGAATTGAGAACACCCAGACCCTCTACACCTTTCTAATACAGCTCCATGTGATTTCCTTTTGAAATCCTGTGTTTAGTGTGGAAACTGGACTTTTGTGTGCTTGTAATTGAAGGAATAGATTAAGGGGAGAAGTGGCAGAGAGTAGTGTGATTTTGAGGCTGGTTCCCCGGATCTGAGGGGTTTTGAGAGGAAAAGTCAGAGGAGACATGCAGGAAAGTGTGTGCGGAAGGAAGAAGAGAGGGAGAATAAACAAAAGGAGGCAATGGGATCATCAGAAAGCAAGGAAATACCCCAAAAAAGTCCATTGGGATGTGTGTTAGTGACATAGCGGTGAGAGGGAACTCACGGGAGTTTCAATATGAGATATAGAGTAAGCGCCGTTTTATTTCACCAAACGAGAAACTTATATACTGTTACAGATGTTACTAATTATAGTTACACACGTCTCCGCAGTCTGTTCTCACATAATAAGGATTTTTCCTGATGACTCCCTTATTCTTTTCTCATAACACTTCTGACTCCCTATCTTATCTCATAACATTTTTTCTCACGGCCTAGAAACACACAGCTGTGTTCTCAGGTTTTAGCTTCTCATGACACTTTACTAGGATTTTTACTGAGGCCTGAGTATGCTGAGGCTTTGTTCAGGTTTATTTAGTTAACACAAGTTTTGCTGGAAAACTGTGTTTTCCAAAAGTTCCCCCATTTCGTTTGTGAGAACAGACGTTGTCTGTTATCAGATTAATTTGTTTTTTTATAAGTAATTGCTATTATTATCATTATTATAAATTTATTTAAGGAAATATCACTAGTTATTTAGCTATGTTGTCATGGTTTAGGAACTGCCATTGCTGAAAACATTCACTTCACAGGTAAAGCTTGGAGAACTTTTCCCGGGTAAGGACTCCAAGTTTACCTGGAAGAAGATTTGGCTTTTATAAACTCAATTTGGCAAGTCAAAATTATTTGATCACATTTTGGTGCAGAACACTTGGGACTCATGGCATATGTCCCAGCTAGTTAGGACTGAGGCTTGGCCAGAGCCTAGGCCCTAAGTAGGAGGGTTTTCTTAGAACAACAAGCTTTGATTAATATCAATAAGGAGAGTGTCTTAACATGTTACTATTTTTGTAGATAGCTATATAAGGTGAGGTGAAATATTTGAAAACAGTGGACATTATCATTTGACTTTAACTAAGGAAGATAAAACTGCAAAGGCTTTTGTGAATAATAATATAAACTAACAAATTTAAAACTTAAAATCAATAGCACTGAAAATGAATAAAACTTGATCTTAATAAATTTGATTTAAAACTAACAAATAGGACTTAACTATAATGGAATTTAAAGTTGATATCACTTTAACAACTTAACTTTAACAGAAATTAAAACTTAACAGAATTTAAAATTAACATCACTTAATATTACTTAACAGAATTTTAACTTTAACAGAATTTACAACTTAATAGAATTTAAATTCACTATTACTTAACCTTAACAGAATCTATACTTAACCAAAGGCACTTAACAGGTAGCTTAAACTATTTAGTATAACTTCACTCATAGGTTTCATTCACACATCAAAACTCTCAAGAAATCAAAACCACACTCTCAGCAGTCACAGGTTTCATCTACACATTAAAGCACTCAACACTTTCAGCAGTTACAGGTTTCATCTACACATTAAAGCATTCGAAAAGCAAACAACACTCTCAGTAGGCCTACAATATTCACACATACACACAAACACTGTCTTAAGCAATGCTTTAGCAAAATTCAGCTTTCATTCAAGGCTTTAGTAATCAAGGTGTTATTTTTTATCAGGATAATATCTTGTTACAATGCTTCTTTATTAGTAAAACGCTGGAAATAGGTTTTGGTCTCGGTGTTGGTGCAGCCGGGCTGAAGGAAGAGCCGATCTGCTCCATCTGCTTGGACATTTTCAGGGAGTTTCGGTTGCTGAGCTGCAGCAGGTGGTGAAGGTTTGCCGGGACAAGTGCTTACGGAAGGAGCTAAGCTCAGAGACATTTTCCTGAAACTCTAGAAAAGCTGAAAAGTCATGAAGCTGCACCGGATCAGCCATAGCAAGGTTGTGCTGCTGGTCAACACGTGGCAATGGGTGTTTCACCCGGCAAAGCGAATAGTTAGAGGTTTTGGGGAGAACAGCTGGAGAACGTGTTCAAAGATCTGTTTCTGCAGCTAGAGAGCGAAAGGGAAGAACTCCTGAAAGTTCTCCATGATTACGAGGAGAAACAACTCCATTCTGTATCAGACTGCTGTTTTTGCTGGCAACGCTGTTGGTTAGTTCTGGTTCGCTGCTGAAGCTGTCAATCATTTCCTCATCCTTGGGGAGGAGCAGAGTTTAGGGTCTCACCATAGATATCACAGTTGGGGCAGTGAAAGAGGTGTGGATGGCTCGCAGCTCCGCCTACCGGGGCACCCTCTGGGACCTCTGCTCTCGTTGTCATTCGACCGGAAACCACGGTTAGAGCAACTTCCACCACAGGTCTCTCTTTGTGGCATTCAGGCGGCGTGCGGTGAAGGGCAAGGGCTGTTGCTGCTGCGCGGCCACCGGTTGCTTTCTGTTTGTCTTTTTTGTTTTTACAAGCTTCTGTGCTGTGAGTATCTCTATTGCAGCGGGAACACCAAACTTTTTCGTTACAGTTCTTTCGTATGTGTTTTTCACTGCCACATCGATAACACCGGGGTGATTTCTGGCTACTTTGGCACTTTACCCGCGATATTTGAGCTTTCTTTAGCATCGTATTCAGTTGTTCTGGCAAAAATTCAACGGCGACTCTCTCAAACAAAGCAGCTAAGATGTTTTTCGTTGTAAAGTTGCTAAGTTCTATGATACATTGACACAGGAATAGTTTTTCATCCAATCGGGTAACTTTGTATTCTCGGCTGCCGGCAGCAGCGCGGAGCGCCCTCCCCTTGCCAGCGCTGGCAGTGAGGGAGAGCTACTACTCCCCCTCCCCCCTAGCGGGGGGGGCTTCCCCGGCTGCGCCGCGGCTGCCGAAGTCTTTTGCATGTTAAAAGCAGCACAGCAACTCTCAGGTTTTTCTCTGCTCTCTGTGGCTGCTACCTTTTCTGTTGCTACGTCTGCAGCTTTTCTCTCTGCCGCATTGTGCTGTAAGCAGGCTATGACTTCTCTCCACGGTTTGCTAAGTTTTATTGCGGTTTTATCACCATCTATCACTTCGTTAAACAAACAGTTACCAAACTTCTGCCACTGTCTTTCATCAAAGATTGGACCAGGATTAACAAAAAATCCTCTGGCTTCCCCTGTTGCAATTAAAGCGTCTAATTGCCTTAAAGCATATTTGCTTATTCCCCGCTTTCGTAGAAAGCATAATAATAAAACTTGGGCTACCTTCATCTCCATTGCGGTCCAGCTGGGTTTAAAGTAACGTGGTCGCCGCCGTCCAAGCGCTCCGCTGGGGCGTCTCTGGTTATTCTGCGGTCACCACAGTGCAGCTCACCGAAGTGTAGCCTCCACGGGCGGCGATCCTCCCCCCTGGGACAGATCAAGCTTCGGGTCGCAAGTATGCCGCGATCCCTGGCTTCCTGGCCGCTGCCTGCCGGGGCTTCCCTGTTCTCGCCGCTCTCTGGGGCAGGGTCGTAAAACTCTGCTGCCAGTGTCCGTGGTCGTCGGGGTCACCATTTGACATAGCGGCAAGAGGGAACTCACGGGAGTCTCAATATGAGATATAGAGTAAGCTCCGTTTTATTTCACCAAACGAGAAACTTATATACTGTTACAGATGTTACTAATTATAGTTACACACGTCTCCGCAGTCTGTTCTCACATAATAAGGATTTGTCCTGATGACTCCCTTATTCTTTTCTCATAACACTTCTGACTCCCTATCTTATCTCATAACATTTTTTCTCACGGCCTAGAAACACACAGCTGTGTTCTCAGGTTTTAGCTTCTCATGACACTTTACTAGGATTTTTACTGAGGCCTGAGTATGCTGAGGCTTTGTTCAGGTTTATTTAGTTAACACAAGTTTTGCTGGAAAACTGTGTTTTCCAACATGTTAGCACATTGGAAACAACTAGGAGCATTCTCTGGGGCGACTATGAAAAAGAGCACCCTAATTTAATATTGTAACCAGGGGTGGCCACTGTACAAATTAGATGATGGTGAAAAGTGGCCAGAAAATGGGACTTTAAACTATAACACCCTACTACAACTAATGTTATTTTTAAGGAGGGCAAACAAATGGGATGAGACCTCTTTCGCTGATTGCTTTTTCACTTTAAGACGTAAACCAGAATGGCAGAAACAATGTGGTATTAATTTAGCACCTCAGGACTCGATGGTCCTTGTATTGGAAAAAGAGGCAAAAGGGAAAAGCCGCATGATAAGGTGCTGTTCATCTTGCAGCATTGGACAGCGGTGTTTAAAGCTCAAAGCTGAGAGAGACCAAGATCCCTTGGAAACTCAGGAGTTGATGAACTGCAATGGTGATACCCTAACATCGGGGGCAACATCCCGCAGGTCCTCAGCAACCCTGGAGGATAATGAGGATGAAGGGACAAGTGAAGCTAGCTCAGGAATATCATCCAGAACTAGAAGCAAGGCCCTTGTAAAAGAGAAGCTGATAGCACCACTCAGTCAAGTGGTAGGGCCAGATGGGGGAATAACAAAAGTTAAAACACCATTTACAGCTTTGGATTTAGATACCTGGAGGGAGGCAGCCAGGCTGTATAGAGAAGACCCTGAAAAGGTGGCAAAGAGGTTTGAATTAATTGTTAGAAATCAAGATATTGATTGGGAGGACATAGATTTAATGCTATCAGAATTAACTGAAACAGAAAAGGCAGCAGTAGTATCTGCAGCAAGAACACATGTGCAGGGACAGATAGCTACGGAAATATTACATGGGAATGTAGATAACATCTTTCCTATTTCAAATCTGCAGTGGGATGCGAACGATACACAAATGTATCCATTTTTGGTTAGATACAGGAAATTAGTACATTGGGGACTGCTAAATGCCATTCCTAAAACCATCAATTGGTCCTTATTATTCAATATTCACCAGGAAACCACTGAGTCCCCAGGCTCATTTATAGAAAGACTGAGAAATAATATGAGAAAACACACTACACTGGACCCAGCCTCTGAAGCCGGGCAACAACAGTTAATATCTTTGTTGATGGGTCAGTCAGCACCAGATATACGCAAAAAGTTGCAAAAGATTAAGGGGCCAGATAGCCGAGACTTGGAAAAACTCTTAGCAGAAGCATGGGAAGTATATAAGAACAGAAAACAGGCCGTCATGGTAGCAGTGGCACAGGCTGAGGAGCCAAACACCCCCAGGGGCAGGAAAAGGCCCCCACCTAGGGGGAAAAGATGGCAACGCCCAGGCCGTGACCAGTGCCTGTGCTGCGGGGGGTTTGGGCATTGGAAGCGGGCTTGTCCTAACCGTGCTGCGATTGTGCAGACCCAATCATCAGCGCCGCCAGAACCAGTGACTGTAGCACAGCTGCATACAGAATGACGGGGACCGGCAGGTCCCTCCCTAGCAGACCCGCTGGTTAAAATTAAGCTAGGGGAACGGGAGGTAGAGTTTTTGGTGGATACTGGAGCCACATTCTCAGTCCTGAATCAAACTTTGAGTCCTATAAGCAGTAATTACATCCAAGTTATCGGAGCCACAGGGAAAACTGAAAATGCCTACTTTTTGAGACCTTTAAAATTTACACTAGGCAAGAAAATGGGAATACACCAATTTTTATATCTTCCAAATTCACCAAAACCCCTATTAGGCAGAGATCTACTAACCTGGTTAGAAGCAAAAATAGAATTCACAGAACAAGGAATGAGACTACAGGTCCCTGAGGAAAAATTAATTATGGCTTTAAGCCTAGCAAATATCCCTGAAAAAGAGGAAATACCCATAGATAGTGAAATAACAGATCAAGTGTTCCCCTTGGTATGGGATGTCAAAATTCCAGGAAGATCAAAACAGGCTTCCCCAGTGGTTATTGAACTGCTGGAAGGAGTGCAGCCAGTATCAGTAAAACAATATCCACTAAGGCATGAAGCACGGGTAGGAATAGAACCAATAATTGCTAAATTTATTGATCAAGGGTTGCTGAGAGAATGTAGGTCTGCCTACAATACCCCAATTCTACCAGTGCAAAAGCCAAACGGAAGTTACAGATTAGTACAGGACCTGAGGGCAATAAATGCAATAACAAAAACACTGCATCCTGTAGTGTCTAACCCTTACACCTTGCTTACAAAATTGCAAAGTGACTGGGTGTGGTTTTCAGTTTTAGATTTAAAAGATGCTTTCTTTTGTCTGCCATTAGCTGAAAGCAGTCAGGAAATTTTTGCTTTTGAATGGGAAAACCCCAAAACAGGGAGAAAAAGCCAACTTACATGGACTGTATTGCCACAAGGATTCAAAAATAGCCCCACGATATTTGGAGATCAATTTGCTAAAGAACTGGAAGGCTGGACGCCGCCCCTTGGGGAAGGTACACTTCTGCAGTATGTTGATGACCTACTAATAGCAACAAGGACTCGTGAAGACTGCAAGAATTGGACTGTAAGCCTTTTAAATTTTCTGGGACTAAATGGATATAGGGTCTCTCCTGTTGGTCCTCCAGAAAGTTACATATCTGGGATATGAATTGGCAGGAGGAGAGAGAGCCTTGGGAAACAACAGGAAGGAGGCAATCTGTCAAATGCCCTGGCCAACTACAATCAAAGAACTGAAAACCTTTCTGGGCATGACAGGATGGTGTAGGTTGTGGATCCCTCGTTATGGGTTGATTGTGAAACCCCTGTACCTACTCCTAAAGGAAACCAAGGGGACCTACCTATGCTGGACACCAGAGACTAATAATGCATTTGTAACTCTGAAACGTGAGCAAATGCAAGCCTGGGCATTGGGTATACCAGATATCACTAAACCTTTTCAGTTGTTCTCACATGAGAGGCAAGGACTGGCGTTGGGACTTTTGGCACAGAAACTGGGACCCTACAAAAGGCCAGTGGCTTATTTCTCCAAGCAATTGGATGTGGTCAGCCAAGCATGGCCCGCCTGCCTGCGTGCAGTGCTGTGGCTAGCACAGGTCTTTCCCATGAGAATTCTTTTTGTGTTTTATAAACAAAGATAAAGTTCGGATGTTATTAAAAACAGTGTCTCAAGATTTGGACAGTGCAGGCCTGGCCAATCAGGCCTAGGGGGAGGTTTCTGGCTGACCAATCTGGGTGACCTTTGAAAACTCTATATATATGTTGGATTCAAACAATAAAGTTCTTTTTTCTATGCCACGCTGAGAATCGGGGCTTTCCTTCTCTGCTAGCGGCTCAACAGCGACACAGTGGCAGCTGTGATCCTGAACCTAGAAGAAGCCCGCAAGTTCACAATGGGCCAGAAGATAACTGTTTTTGTCTCTCATACAGTGCCAGCAGTGCTCACACAGAAAGGAAATCACTGGTTAACCCCATCTCACTTTCTCAAATATCAAGCTGTCCTAGCAGAATCAGAGAATGTGAGTATCCAGGTAACCAACATCTTAAATCCAGCAGCTTACCTCCAGGGCAGAGCTACCGAAGAACCTGTACAACATGACTGCATTGAAACCATGGAGGCAGTTTACTCCAGCTGCCCAGACCTGAAGGACTCTCCGCTGGAAGATGCGGAAAACTGGTTCACTGATGGAAGCAGTTATGTCAGAGATGGTAAGCGCCTTGCTGGGTATGCAGTTACAACCACAGATGCCGTCATTGAAGCAAAACCGTTACCTGTGGGGACATCTGCTCAAAAGGCTGAGATAATAGCTCTAACTCGAGCCTTGGCACTAGCCGAAGGAAAGCCTGTCAACATTTGGACTGATTCAAGGTATGCCTTTGGGGTGGTACATGCTCACGGGGCTATCTGGAAGGAGAGGGGTTTATTAACCTCACAGAAGAAAGAAGTCAAGCATGCTACTGAAATCTTACAATTGCTGGAAGCAGTGCTGAAACCTTTAAAAGTGGCTATAATGCATTGTAAAGGGCACTCCCAGGGGAACACCATCCCTGAACTGGGAAATGCTATGGCAGACAAAACAGCAAAGGCAGTGGCTGGTACAGTTCAAATACAAGCCCTAGCTCTAATCCCTTCTAGCATCCTTATGGGTGAGAAACCCCCACCATATGACACTGATGGTTTGAATTGGATACAAAAAGAGAAAGGACAAATACGAGCAGATGGGTGGGCTAGAATAAAGGATCGCCTGGTCATACCCAGAAAATTGTTAAAGTTATTTATCCAAAGCAAACATTCCAAAACACATTGGGGAGTTGATGCCTTACATAACCATTTAAAGAGCAAAGTGATAGCAACAAAGTTAAAGGAGACAATCGAGGACATAACTTCCACTTGTGAAATCTGTCTTAAAAACAACCCTAATACCACTGTTAGGCAAAACACTGGAACAATCCTCAAAGGAGTCTTACCAGGGGACGTATGGCAAATTGACTTTTCTGAATTACCTAGAAAAGGGGGATACAAGTACCTTTTAGTCCTCACAGACACTTTCTCCGGTTGGCCGGAAGCCTTCCCTTGTAGAACAAATAAAGCTAGAGAAGTTGTTAAAGCCTTAGTACAAGAAATAATTCCACGATTTGGGATACCCAGGGAGATTAATTCTGATAGGGGATCACACTTTGTAGCTCAGGTGGTTCAGGGAGTAAGTAATTTACCAGGCATACGCTGGCAAATACATACACCATACAGGCCACAGGCAAATAGACAAGTCGAAAAGATGAATCACTTAATAAAGCAACAAT